>NC_134407.1:220528720-220860498 GCF_038048845.1 Mixophyes fleayi | reverse complement strand
GAGTTATTACTCCCATATATCACTGTACAGCCCCCTCTCCTCTATATAATAATAATAATCCCCATATCAGTGTGTGCTGGGAGTTATTACTCTCCATATATCACTGTACAGTCCCCTCTCCTCTATATAATAATAATAATCCCCCATATCAGTGTGTGCTGGGAGTTATTACTCCCATATATCACTGTACAGTCCCCTCTCCTCTATACAATAATAATAATCCCCATATCAGTGTGTGCTGGGAGTTATTACTCCCATATATCACTGTACAGCCCCCTCCCCTCTATATAATAATAATAATAATCCCCCATATCAGTGTGTGCTGGGAGTTATTACTCCCCATATATCACTGTACAGTCCCCTCTCATCTATATAATAATAATAATCCCCATATCAGTGTGTGCTGGGAGTTATTACTCTCCATATATCACTGTACAGTCCCCTCTCCTCTATATAATAATAATAATCCCCCATATCAGTGTGTGCTGGGAGTTATTACTCCCATATATCACTGTACAGACCCCTCTCCTCTATATAATAATAATCCCGCATATCAATGTGTGCTGGGAGTTATTACTCCCCATATATTACTGTACAGTCCCCTCTCCTCTATATAATAATAATAATAATAATAATCCCCCATATCAGTGTGTGCTGGGAGTTATTACTCCCCATATATCACTGTACAGTACCCTCTCCTCTATATAATAATAATAATAATCCCCATATCAGTGTGTGCTGGGAGTTATTACTCCCATATATCACTGTACAGTCCCCTCTCCTCTATATAATAATAATAATAATCCCCCATATCAGTGTGTGCTGGGAGTTATTACTCCCCATATATCACTGTACAGTCCCCTCTCCTCTATATAATAATAATAATCCCCCATATCAGTGTGTGCTGGGAGTTATTACTCTCCATATATCACTGTACAGTCCCCTCTCCTCTATATAATAATAATCCCCATATCAGTGTGTGCTGGGAGTTATTACTACCATATATCACTGTACAGTCCCCTCTCCTCTATATAATAATAATAATAATAATCCCCCATATCAGTGTGTGCTGGGAGTTATTACTCTCCATATATCACTGTACAGTCCCCTCTCCTCTATATAATAATAATAATAATCCCCCATATCAGTGTGTGCTGGGAGTTATTACTCCCATATATCACTGTACAGACCCCTCTCCTCTATATAATAATAATAATCCCCCATATCAGTGTGTGCTGGGAGTTATTACTCCCCATATATCACTGTACAGTCCCCTCTCCTCTATATAATAATAATAATCCCCATATCAGTGTGTGCTGGGAGTTATTACTCCCCATATATCACTGTACAGTCCCCTCTCCTCTATATAATAATAATCCCCCATATCAGTGTGTGCTGGGAGTTATTACTCCCCATATATCACTGTACAGTCCCCTCTCCTCTATATAATAATAATAATCCCCATATCAGTGTGTGCTGGGAGTTATTACCCCCATATATCACTGTACAGTCCCCTCTCCTCTATATAATAATAATAATCCCCCATATCAGTGTGTGCTGGGAGTTATTACTCCCCATATATCACTGTACAGTCCCCTCTCCTCTATATAATAATAATAATCCCCCATATCAGTGTGTGCTGGGAGTTATTACTCCCCATATATCACTGTACAGTCCCCTCTCCTCTATATAATAATAATAATCCCCATATCAGTGTGTGCTGGGAGTTATTACCCCCATATATCACTGTACAGTCCCCTCTCCTCTATATAATAATAATCCCTCATATCAGTGTGTGCTGGGAGTTATTACTCCCCATATATCACTGTACAGCCCCCTCTCCTCTATATAATAATAATAATCCCCCATATCAGTGTGTGCTGGGAGTTATTACTCCCCATATATCACTGTACAGCCCCCTGTATATAATAACAGTATAATATTATATTACACATTACAACACATATAATGAAGTATGGGGGGATCTCACCCTTTCCGGAGGTCACGTGTAATAAGCGGACAATAGAGAACGATATGACTACAGGGCGTCTGAGAGACTACATGAAAATGGCCGCCGCTGGTCTGCACTGTTATCACTATCTGTACTTTCACTACCTGGACTACAAGATAATGTCCGCTCACTAGAAGAAAGTAGCAGTAACTACATTATCTTCTCCCTACACTGAGGACAATAGTGTATTATTATTACTGTGTACTTTACTTCCCTCTGCTGTTTCCACTACATAACAGCGTGAGATCCGGGCTCAGTGTTGTGAACAGAATATTTTACTTCAGATGTATTGTATCATGTTATATGTTATACTATATACCAGGTACATGTCATTTATTATATGTACAGTAATCTGTATGTTGTATAAGTATTGTATCAAGTTATATGTTATACTATATACAATGTACATGTCATTTATTATATGTACAGTAATCTGTATGTTGTATAAGTATTGTATCATGTTATATGTTATACTATATACAAGGTACATGTCATTTATTATATGTACAGTAATCTGTATGTTGTATAAGTATTGTATCATGTTATATGTTATACTATATACAAGGTACATGTCATTTATTATATGTACAGTAATCTGTATGTTGTATAAGTATTGTATCATGTTATATGTTATACTATATACAATGTACATGTCATTTATTATATGTACAGTAATCTGTATGTTGTATAAGTATTGTATCATGTTATATGTTATACTATATACAAGGTACATGTCATATATTATATGTACAGTAATCTGTATGTTGTATAAGTATTGTATCATGTTATATGTTATACTATATACAAGGTACATGCCATTTATTATATGTACAGTAAACTGTATGTTGTATAAGTATTGTATCATGTTATATGTTATACTATATACAAGGTACATGCCATTTATTATATGTACAGTAATCTGTATGTTGTATAAGTATTGTATCATGTTATATGAGCGTTGTAGCTCTTATATGTTATACCAGTGTTACATATATATATATATATATATATAGTTATAATACATAATGTTATATAGTTTAACTATATACAAGGTACATACTATTTATTATATGTACAGCAAATTGTATGTTGTATAAGTATTGTATGAATTACATTTTATGTTATATACAGGGTGCATACCATTTATCATGTGTATGTGAAGTTATACATATACATTAAGTAGTCTAATATATATATATATATATACCGATCAGCCACAAAATTAAAACCAATTTGAAACCTACCTAAACAACACACTGAAAAACTATCACAATTGTCATCAGTTAACCACAATTGGCAGAAACTACAGAAGCTGCAAACTACAATAATATTATAATAACATTTAATTACACATGATACACTTTCAGCAAATAATTGCATAAAAATACATTAACATCAGCATATAATAACCATAACAATAAGAAAGACTGTTGGACGTGGATGGTAAGAAATAATCGCCCCTTATATCTTCTTATAACGGAGCTCAGCTTCTAATAGTGATAAAGGATCTGTTAATACTGAGGAAATAAGTTTCACATTTCAAATCTGTTACTTTTTAGCTTCAGACACATATTCCATTTAGAGGTAACAAATGCTCTGTATTAATTACCCGTGACCTGGGATTTTTGCATATCTCAGTACCAGGTTCTTCACCGAAGCAAAATATAGGAGGTAAACTTTAAAGTGAAAACATGCATTACGTATCTTCTAAGGAGACAAAACTACTTATCAATTACCCACACACTGGGATTCTTGTTCAAACTAAATTGTAGTCAAATTCTCCCAACAATAACCTCAGGTGGCCACCTGTACGACCCTCTTCTGCCTCTGTAATGTAAACTTTAATCCACTGAACAAGCCTCCAGTCACAGATCCACACTTCGAAGTCTGGCTCCACTACAGGTAAGTGCGATACATCGTATTTTCCCAAGTGGTCTAGATAACAGCACCTTCCTTCTCCCTCTCGTTCTTACTGCTGACGTGTTTTGTTCCTCTTGAACATTCTCAAACTATGTAAACAAGTATATGTGGACCTCCTGATATCCAAGTTCACACCCGTTTTACAAATTATTCAATTAGGGAGCACCTCTTCTCCGTTTTTTCCCTTTGAAGGAATTCATTTTGTCAATAGCGCTGTCCTATATATCACAATAATAACTAAATCATATCCAATATTTGTTACAACACCAGACTATCGTATACAACATTAAAACCACCTGCCTAATATTGTGTAGGTCCCCCTAATGCCGCCAAAACAGCTCAGCCCTGTTGAGGAATGGACTCCACAAGACCTCTGAAGATGTCCTGTTTATCAAGCAGCAGGTCCTTTAAGTCCTGTAAGTTGCGCGGGGGGGCCTCCATGGCTCGAACTTGTTTTTCCCTGCACATCCCACAGATGCTCGATCGGATTGAAATCTGGGGAATTTGGAGGCCAAGTCAACACCTTGATCTCTGTCATGTTCCTCAAACCATTTGCGAACAATGTTTTGCAGTGTGGCAGGGCGCATTACTGCTGAAAGAAGCCACTACTATCAGCGAATACCATGGCCGTAAAGGGTTGTTCTTGGTCTGCAACAATGTTTAGGTTGGTGGTACATGTCAAAGTAACATCCACATGAATGCCAGGACCCAAGATTTCACAGAACATTGCTCAGAACAACACACTGCCTCCACCGGCTTGTCTTCTTTCCATAGTGCATCCTAGTGCCATATCTTCTCCGAATGATGCACGCGCATATAGTTGTCCACATGATGTGAAAGAAAAGATGAATCATCAGATCAGGCCACCTTCCTTCATTACACGCCCATGGTAGGCGCTTTCGGCGGTGGACACGGGTCAGCATGGGCACTCCAACCGGTATTTGACTGTGGAGCCCAATACAAACATACACAATATATATATATATATTATATATATATGTATATATATAAATATATATATATATGTTCTATATACATTCGGTCTTGGCAAACACATCTAGTAAAGTCCCTTCCACCTGGGCTCTAGCACGCTTTTTCTCTGGTGAACTTTTATCAAGACCAATAGAACAATCTTGTAACAGCAGTAGGATGTAATTTGGGTTAGTCTTACAATAAACAAGTAGGTAATCTCCCCTAAGTATAAAACAAAGGCATGTTTCACCTTCCACCATCTCTCTTCATTTCAACCATACCACACGATCAGCAGCTGTATAGAAATTCCAGTCACTAATGTCAGCTTTAATATCCACGACTGATAATGCTTCTCCCTTACAGTAGCCGCATACACTTTCCCCACCAGCAGCTCAATTGGTATACCAATACCTTATGTATCAGTATTTCCCCGCACCCTTTAGCTTGTAAGCATTTGGGCAGGTCCATCTTTACCTTCTTTTTCATATCAATAAGTTTCAGAAAATAAAATAGGAAATAAAACCAGAGTTACTACTTACTAGGTAAGACTTGGGGGTATATTTACTAAACTGTGGGTTTGAAAAAGTGGAGATGTTGCCTATAGGAACCAATCATATTCTAGCTGTCATTTATTTAGGACTTTCTACAAAATCACAGCTAGAATCTGATTGATATAGGCAACATCTCTACTTTTTCAAACCCGCAGTTTAGTAAATATTCCCCTTGCTATGTGTGAGGGAACACAATTGAGAAGCTTGGGATATTTCAGTCTTGATAGACCCCCACATGAAAATGCACAATGTAATGTCAAAAGCAGAAGATTTTAAACCCTTATTACATGGCTCTTCATCTCCACCTTAGGAATTACATTTTCAATTAAGTCAGATTGATTCTCAAAATGACAGAGAGCTTTCTGAAGTAAATTATCACTAAGATATATGTTTGGGCACCTCAGAGAATCTCTCAACTCTGCTCTGCTTGAGTGGCTAGATGGTTTACAACTTTAGGCTTCAAACTCCTTCAAGATCCTTATCTATCCCGGGCCTGGCTAGTTTAAAAAAGATTATTGACATTTGCATAGGTTCAGACTCGTCATCTAGCAAAGCACACATTGAGATTACATTACAAGGTTACATACAATATACATTGTTATACCTGAATATTAAGGGAAAATAACAATAATGTATAACCGTCACAGTGCATACAGTGGTTTTCTATACCTTCTTCATTACCTGTCCTATAAAATCTGTTCCTAACCTTCCTTTATCAATTTCTTGGCACGTATACACATGGATGTGCTTCTATCTTCATCTGTATAAAAGCAATGTGTGTAGTTAAAAAAGTATTCAGAATGAAAAAATGTCAAAAACATTGTATTGACTGGTCTGCTGATATACTGCTGACAGATCGACATTGAGAGGCGTAGGTCTGTTCAAAGGAAGGGAATCTAAGGACATACCAATATTTATTCATTTAAAGAGATCATCCCTTCTTTTGCTGCCATGGGACATCCTGTGTACGATGTGGGGAATACGCGCCTGGGGGATACAGGTTTCCCTGTTGTGTATATCCAAATGCTGTCTATAATAAGAGTACCTGATTTAGACCACCGATCCCGCTCCAGGGGCAGAAAGTGGTCTTGGAGTTTGGATTAGGAGGCCTAATCCTTACGTATATCTTCTGTATTATAAGTATGACCTATATTTTATGGGTGTTTCCGCTGAAGTTACAAATGTTCTCTCCTTACATATAGCTGCATAATCCCAAAGGCGTATCTGCTATCAGTGTAGATATCTACAGTGTGACCTCCGGCTACCATACATGTTTAAATTATCTAATAAAGGCTAATCATGTGGAATAAACAGCCAGATGTGTCATTATTAAACACAGAACATGACACAAATTAGGGGATAAAGTGTATTCAGACAATGTCGGACTGGGCCTGGTAGGCACAGTGTATCCCCCGGAAGGCCCTGACCCTGATCGATCCCCTCCTCATTGGTAGGGGGAGCAGACACTTTAAAAAAAAAAAAAAAAACATACTTACGTGACCGTGGCATCGACGCCCCTCCTCTCTGCTCCGTCCACACTGAATGTCGGGCATGACGCCTGACGTTCAGTGAAGAGTGGCGTAGAGAGGAGTCGCAAGAAGAAAGAAGACTGAAGAAGAGAAGAAACAAGCCGATAGAAAAGGTAAGTGAAGGAACGGAAGCAAGGGGGGTGCAAAGATAGCATGGCAGAGTGTGAAGGGGAGCAAAGGCAGCATGGCAGAGTGTGAAGGGGGGCCAAAGCAGCATGGCAGAGAGTGATGAAGGGGGGCCAGGAGAAAAGGGTAGCAAAAGCAGCATAGCACAGGGTGATGAAGGGAGGGCCAGGAGAAAGGGGGAGCAAAAGCAGCATAGCACAGGGTGATGAAGGGAGGGCCAGGAGAAAGGGGGAGCAAAATCAGCATGGAACAGGGTGATGAAGGGAGGCCAGGAGAAGAGGGGGGCAAAAGCAGCATGGAGGATGCAGTGTGATCATGAGGCACAGCATGGGGATGAAGGGGCACAGTAATGTGTGTGTGATGGCACAGCGGGCTTGTGGCAATATAATGTGTGTGTGTGGTAGGTGGTGGCTAACTAATGGGTGCTATTTTGTTTGTGGGGTTATGGTGGGGCAATTTAGTTTTATAGTGGGGACTATTAATTTAAGATGTGGTGGCTTGGGGGCTATTGAATGTGGGGCTGAGTTTAAGGAGCATGAGGTCTATTTATTAAATGTGATTGTACGCTCCTCTGAGCAGGGCCATCTCTCCTCCTGTTTCCACCACTCCTAACTCTGCTCTCCAGCTACTTAGCCCTCCTCCTCGAGGGTCCTCCACCCCCCGTCCCCTCTGGAGGTCTCCCTGTCTTCCACGCTCTCCTTCTTGGGCTCCGTTGTTTGCGGATCCTCCCTCCCCCTTCCCCCGCCCTCTCTAGCTGTGCATTGAGCTTACTGAGTTACTGTGCTTACTGTTTACTGTACTGTGCTGTCTCACCTTGTACTGTAACTCGTTTGTCCCTGTACGGCGCTACGGACACCTTGTGGCGCCCTATAAATAAAAATTAATAATAATAATAATATGAATTATTTAATGACAGTGACTGTTGTGTTAAATAGGTATATTTTTTATACGTAAATTCTATTAATCTATGGCTGGGGCTGTTTTGAGGGAGGGAAATAGGTTCATTTATTAAATGGGAATACTATTACTTTAATGTTGGGGCTGGAGGAAGGCCTAAGTATTAATCGTGGGTCCTACTGATTTAATGTCGGGACTGGTTGGAATTTTCTAAATGTACCCATTTGTTTTTTTCAAATAGGGCCCCCAACATTCCAGGATCCAGACAATCCGCAACTAAAGAAACCAGCAACCACAGGTGGTAAAAGTGACAAGAACAGGTAGGACAGTCTGTCAAATGTTCTGATTCTAGTGGGACAATCCAGATTTTTGGTGACTGTTCTGCCCAATCTAAGGGGCATGTTAAGATTGTGTACTCTTTATATACACACTGCATTATTTATATACTACACTATGGTGCTAGCTGTCCTTCATGGGCTGACCACTCCCCCTCTAGTGTCGGGTTTCGCCTCTATGATGGCTGGCCACATCCTCTCTGGTGGGCCCCAGGCGTTGCAGTCCCCCGGTGGGCCCTTCATGCCCCAGTCCGACACTGCATCCAGATATAAACAACTATAATTCTGTGGATAGAAAATACATGAGCATACACAGATTGAGCAAAACAGGCAGAACACTTCTAAGGGAATTTATACCAAATTTAAATATCCAGTCTTAAAACATGGATAAGCAAGCGGTTGCTATCTACCTGTTGTTCAACAATAAATCCCAGCATTCTCTTTCCTCTGCTATATACTATGTAGTGTGTTATTTACATTTGAAGATCTGAAAAAGATTAAAATGAATTGCCTGTTTTGATTGTAATTCAGTGGGTAATTTTTAAGCTGCCATCAATTAATTTTTAAGGTTAATTAGGTTATCTAGGTGAAATGTTTCTTGTTAGAGGAAATTATTTTGACTGATCATCTCTGGCCGTCCCTTCTTCTTGGACTTCCCCTTAAAAGATTGGGGCCTCTTATTATTTCACTCTGTCCTTTGCCCATTCTATGTAAATCAACTTTACAAATTTCTTAAAGGATATAATTGTTATGGTAACCAGTGCGGCATAAACTTGTAGAACAAGGGGTAGAGGTCTTCACCTTTAGCAGCCGCCTTTCCCGTAGAGACTGGTTATGCTCACAGGTACTCGGATGCCCCCAGGACTTATGCTCAGAGTAGTACAAGTTTATGCTTACACAGCGGCGCACAGGCACAGGAGGTAATGCACAGAGTAGGATAGGCCAGAGATCTGCGGACTGGACAGAGCACCAGTGGAGATGTCAGATACCACCAAGGTCAGGGTCACAAGCACTGGTTCAGCGTCCGGGAACAGGGAGAAGGGTCAGGGTTACAGGCAATGGTTCAGAGTCCGGGGACAGGCAGAGGTCATACACGTGAAAGCAATCCAAGCTTTTAACACCAATTCAAACACAGGAGCAGGTAGCAGTACTGAGGCAGAATGCTATAACCGGCAGTGAGGCTCAGACCTCACTGACTTAAAAAGTACAGGTGACCAATCAGAGGGGAGTCCTGGAGGTGCTCTCAGGACTTAGCTAATTAACGCTGGCACTGACAGCTAATGAGGACAGAGTACCCAGCTGCCTAAATTATCCATGAATTAGGCAATCCTTAATAGCGCTGCGCGTTCGTACCCGGCTGGTAGATAGCTGGCCAGGTGCGCCGGCAGGGAACTCCGAGTGTCCCGGTTGTTGCCCAGGCAACCGGGACGACGAAACCGGAAGTGACGTCCCCGTCGTCAGCAGGAGAGAGCTGAGACTTGCGGCAGCTGCGGGTACCGCCGCTACTAACAATAGTAACTTCAGAAGAAATTTGAACAATATTAGAGAAAGTATAGAAAATAAAATTCAAGAGAGAGAATAGCCTGATGGTTAGGTAGTCAGCTTTTATAAATTATTTCTGTCTAAATATTTGTGACCATACACTACAACCTTGCAGATGAAATTCATACAAGACATAACATTCATACAGAGGATCTTATAATCCCCTCAATATACAGTGAAAAAGGTAATTATAATAATATCAGGAACTTGGGACATAATATTCTAAAAGGAAAATGATGATAATGAATGTTATGATCAAAATGATGCAAATGTTAAACTAATCAGTAAATGTATACTTATCATCCTTCTTTCTCAGGAACCACAATCTTGGTTCTGAATATTTAAAAGGTCAGGCCACAGCATTGAACACACCTCTACAACTGTGCATGACCCCACTCAGATACCTTATCCCTCCACTAGCTGTCTTATTGTCTTCTACTTGGTCTGGCCCATCTCCATGTGTCTTAGCCAGTGACAGGCAAATACCCATAGTTCCTGATTGAGCTAGCCAGCACATATAGCATAGGAATTGCTGGGTTGGAATATAATATCATGCTCGGGGAGGGCTAAGGTTGCAGACTGAGATTCCTTGGAAAAAGAAGAATAAGAATAATATATTGTTCTATGAGTAAGCGTCGGCAAAACGTATGTTAGGGAGTTAGGGAGCGTCAAAGGAAGTAATTTTAGAGAGACAGATGGGCAGAAGATCGGGGACAGACTTAACAAGTAACAGACCTTACATAATATGTATTGGTTGGATCTAGTATAAATGCAGACAGTGTGTCTGTGCTCACATGCCCTGAAGCAGGAAGACGAACATCTGTTTGTATAATAGAGTTTAGACTTTAAATGATAATATAAACTCTGTATCTCTGCAGATAATAACAATTGCCTCAAGCATTCCCACAGCCATGAAAGCTGTGCAATGCATGAAATGTATGGTTCTATCTAACAAATAAAAATGGAGTTCATCATTACAACGCCAGATACCTGCATTTCACACGCATTATAACAATGTAATATGTAATAAAAGTCTGAAATACATTAAAGAGAATAACATATCTAAGAACATTAAATAAACACTCAATCAAAGCAGTTTAATAACAAACTGACCAGCTTGTATGTAACAAAGTCATAAATCAGATAAGATAACAGGAAATAGTGACCATCTATTTTGATTAAGAGTGTGATTATAATGTTATTTATTGTATCAATATTGGAAACTCAACAATAGGGGTCCTAAAGGTCACTATGATTTTTACATACTAAGGCAATTATTACGAATATTGATATACAAACAATTGTAAATAAACAGCACGGAGAGCACTATTAGTGCTACAATACTTACACTACAATTTTTGCAGTATGAACTCAGTGACTGGTACTGCATTGGTAATAATTATGCATTATTTATAAATGTTCTATCTGGAACACCAGTAATAATGCTCATTTTAGTCTAATATATGTCTATACTTTAACATTTATGACCACAAGGTCCGGCCCCAATAGATCCCAATTTTTAGGATCTCCCAGATAACAGTGACACCTGCCCACTGTACACTCACTTAAATTAATCTTAGGATATTTGGCTTTTATACTATTTTTTATGGGTATGATCATAAAAATGTATAATAAAAATTAGAATAATTCACATTTCAGTGTATTGCTGCCCGGAGTTCTACTGGTTTGGGTTTCAGAGTCCATCACATCTACCACCCCTTGGTGATGGGAAGGTGTTTCTACAAGAAATTGCAGACATTGTTTCCGGTCTAGTCCTGTAGCAGCAAAGATGGCCTATTTTGGGGTATTTCAATGCATGGGTCGATGATAAGCTCTCACACGTTCGCCATGACCTGTGCACAACAAATGCTCTGGACCTCACACAAGTTATTCCATACTTGGTCTCGTTTTCCATAGAGGATAAGAAAACACTGACCTAATGATATACCCAGTTACCTGGTCAGACCATCCACCTCATTTGGTTCTCAGTTGTAAACCCTCACTATAGAACTTTTCCCATGGAGATGACCAGGTGTTGTACAATGAGGGGTGTTACTTACAAGGCTCCTACCGCCAATTTTAATCTCTGAAGTAATGTATACCTGTGAGGATCCTTGTTCTCTAGTCCATTACTTATTCAATGGACACTATCTTCCCTGTTTGTATACAACCCCGCATACAACAGTGTCAAGCTCCTTGGTTTGATGGCAGTACTGGTGAACCTGAAGACTCGCATGTAAAATTAATCAAACATACTAAAGAATATCAAGCCACAATCATCCGTTAAGAAATCAGAGTTCCTGTCAGCATAGTACTGAAACAGTCCTGGTACATGTGCTTAATGATCTTCTGATGGCCAGAGACAGAGGCAAGTGCTCGATCCTCCTGGACCTCTCTGCAGCATTTGATACCATGGACCATGGGATTTTAATAGAGAACATGAGGAATTTCTATGGACTGGATGGCACAGTCCTTAGCTTGTTCAAATCATTTCTCACTGGCAGGGTGTCTTCAGGTGTATACTCATCTGCACCAGTGTCATTTGCTCCGAGTACTAAGAATCCAATACCAATCCTAAATGGCTGTTTAGTGGAGCTCTAGGAGTGGATGAGTGGCAGTATGCTGAGATTGAATCCTTATAAAACAGGTATTTATGATAGGAGCTCAATGCCAAATAATAAGACTGCAGCTTGGCCAACTAACTAGACTTAAGCTTGGGGGGTTTGAGTTGTAAAACTCATCATGTGCAGGATCTTGGTGTTGTATTTGATTGTGGTTTGACATTTAAACATCAGGTTTCAGCTATGATGGAAGCCTTATCCTTTCATCTGAAGAACAGAGCCAGCATTAAGCATTTGATTCCCTCAGAAGATCTTCCAACACTTGCATTTGTGTCCTCAAGCCTGGACTACGGCAATGCACAGTAATTTGGTCTGGTTTAATGAAAGAACTGCACAGCTTGGAGCTGATACAAAATGCAGCAGCCAAACTGTTACATAACCAGCCCTGTCCCTGCCCCATAACAGCTGTTCTTCAATCCCTTCCCTGGCTGCCTGTAAGATGGCAAATCTATTTGAAGATTGGCTTATGGACATTCAAAGCCCTGGGTAATCGAAACAGCTTATTTTTCCCTATACTCTCTCTTACTCACTTCCATACACAGATGAAGGACTACTAACTTCCTAGAATTTCCAATACCTCATTTGGGGGTAAAGCTTTTAGCTTTGTGGCTCCTACTATCTGGAACTCAATGCCCCATACAGGAACCCTCCTCAAAACATCAACAAAAACAGACTAATGAGTTACTTGTTTACTGAAGCATTCATTAATGCCTTTTCATTTAAAAAATAAAAAACACAACTGCTTAGCTCTCTCTTCTGTACTTTGTTAATCCTTTATATGTTTGTTTTGTGTTAGGCTGCCAGTCTCGTAATAAACTTACAGAACTAGCGGTAGAGGTCTTTGCCTATAGCAGCTGCTTTTCCCGAAGAGCTTGATGTGCTCACAGGTACTCGGATGCCCCCAGGTCTTAACTTGTATTGTAGTGTAAGTTTATTAAAACCGCAGCGGCAGGGCCGGAGGAGGCAGTTCAGAGGGTAACGGATGGTCAGACATAAGCCGAGGTCAGAGGTCCGAAGTAAGCAGAGTAGTCAAAGAATGACCAATGGGTCAAGGCTGGTAGCAAGCAGGAATATCCAGATAACAAGCAGAGGTCAGGGCAATCAGAGTTCTAGCAGGTCCAAAACAAGCCAACAGGAGATCAATCAGGAATCAGCAACTTAGCACACAGCAGGTCAGCAATCCACAAGGAATCAAAACGCTATAACCGGCAGGGAGGCTAAGCCCTCCCTGCCTTAAATACTCAAGACAGGCAATTACATGGCATAATAAACCCCCCAAGTGTGGCTTAATAAATGTAATTAATCCTAATTAGCCTGCAGACTTAATGGAAGTCCCAGCGCACGCGCCCGGCTGCCCTATACTGCCAGGGGCGCGATAATCTAACAGATCTGCGTCCGGCCTTTGCCATAGCAACGGTAGTCATGGAGATGGCCGGGAAGCCAGGGACAGAGGGAAGCGAGTCGCGGCGATACCCGTGGCTTGTAACATTTTGTACAGCTGTTGGTTTTAATTTCAGTTTTGGCATTTTTATTCCTATTTTATGCATTACTTTCTGCTTCATGTGAGTACTATTGCGGTCATCCATATATAAATACTTGAGAGGGTCTCTGGGTAAGACATGTCTGCTAGTATTTATTGGAGGCAGATTTATTTCTAAGTTTGGCATTTCCTGCCCATGAGCGTTGCTTCTTTAGTTTTTATTTTAGTGCAGAACAGTATGTAATATTTATTAGTTTTATTGTGATTAAGGCTAACGTGACACAAAGCATTATGGGCAGTGTAGTATTGGTACTATATTTATTAGTTCCAAGTGTATGAAGTTCACTAGCCCCATAAAAACCACAAGAAGTTGCATTATTATGGTGACATAAGCTGGTAACCAATTTTTTATACTTCTTTTCTATGCTGCACTATTATTTATACCTCTGATGTAATATTTAAGGTGAATAAGTATGTTTTAATACTTCAAATAGTAAACAAAGTTCCTTCTGTGTTTCCTTAATATGTTGTCTGTGTTTCCTTAATATGTTGTGACCACACAATTAGTGCTATAGACAGGTTATCTGGATTCCTTCTTCTAGAGAAGGCTATCAGTCTTGATTTAGTGATATATGTTATGTTTTGTAGGGGCGTGGCTTCAATAATCATATTTCAATTTGTTTTTTGATAACAATGAAATGATCTTAAGTAGATTTTTACTGGCATATAAATGTCTGTTTATACTATAGCACATATGTAATTAGCAATATGCTAATCCACAAGGGGATTCAACACCTCCATCAGATGGTCCTTTAAGCCATGAAAAAGACCCCCGCTTTATAGGTCAAAACGCGTTGGGGAAGGTGAATTGGGTCACATTTACACCACCAGTGAGGACACCTAGAAATTGGAGCATCTTTCCCCGGGATAAAGGATGCTTTATTTCTCTGACATTACACCATCTCTGTTCTGGTAAGAAATCCAATCCCACCTCAGCTGGGGACCATTTATGATGTTATTTGTTGTTTTTATATGTTTTTGATTTTATATTTTTATACAATAAAAAGATTACTGGACTAGATATAATTTGCGTTTCTTGTCCTGTACGAGATCATTACTTAAGAGTGAAGAGCTAATAAAATGGGACAATATGGCTGCTGAATGACCTCTTTCAGTGAGCACAATCTAAAAATGGTTTGGGAGGAGCGTTTGATCTTTACCCACAATTATATAATTGTTGATGCCTTCTCTACCTGATTTTAAGTAAGCGTAGACATAAGTGGGCTCACCAGCTGTTGCTCGTACAATGATTATTGATTGATGACAGGGACAACATTGATTTATAATTAACTTAAGGGGTAAATTTTATGTTTCATTATATTATGGGGCAATATTATTTGATTGCTAATGATGGCAATAATGATTTATGATGGGGCAACACTTATTATTTCACTTTATTTATTCTATAATTCTTTTATGTGGGGAAGATCACCTGTATATAAGATATAGTGTGTGATACACTGCAGTGACCTCCATCTTTTCTAAAAGACAAACTGTACCATGTATTGTGCAACATGAGTTGGATACAATATTTTTAGATCACCTTATTTAGAAAAAGCATCCACCTTACAAGAACTAAATACTGCAGAGAGAGTCTGTTTTGGGGGACATTAGAGACTGGTCTATGCTGTATAACACTTATGGAACAACGTGAGCGCTTGTAGATGTCAGATCTTGCTGTATTACTGTATCAGTGTGATGGTACTGTGTACTGTACCTCTATAGGCAGCATAACGATGGAGAGCTTTCTTGTGTATGCTTCTTTTTATTGTTCATCGATAAAGCTAGGGGTTAGATTTACTAAGATGCAGGATTGAAAAAGTGGGGATGTTGCCTATAGCAACCAATCAAATTCTAGCTTTCATTTATTTAGTACCTTCTGCAAAATGACAGCTAGAATCTGATTGGTTGCTATAGGCAACATCCCCACTTTTTCAAACCCGCAGCTTAGTAAATCTAGCCCTAGAAGCTTAGCGTTCAGCAAACAGCTGAGCAGGACAAGGGAAGTGTCAAGCGGAATCCGATTTATACCAGATCACTCTGTAATGGGTGTGGAGTGTCACAAAATAGGTCACACGTGTGAGATGGCTGAAATGTGACAAGAATGTGACGTCCGTATTGCTGGAGAAGCAAATATAAGTAGGACACAGGGAACAAGTGTCAGGAACAAGGTTAGCAGATGAACAGAATTGGCGGTGACTGCAACAGGGTGACACAATAGACTAACTCACTCAATGATGTGACCAAGACTGCTGGGAGACAAAGGGCTTAAAAAGGTGGCCCAAAAAGAGGAAATACTAGATTACTGACAAGACAACATTGAGCACATTGGATCCCCACACTCTCCCCTCTATATTTTATGCAAACTATACCCTCATCAGCTTCTCCTTTCCTTCATTTCCCCATCTTTTTATCTTGTTTAAAGAATGAGGCAAACAACAAGAAATCATGATGGTAAGTACAGATTTTATTTGTGTATAGACCATATAATGCCATTTCATGTCTATAAATGTATTGTGCTGTTATAAAATATACTTATTCACTACATAAAGAATAAAAGGTATAGATACAAAATAAAAACAAACTGAACCTAAAACATTTTCCATCAGTCAATGTGCAAACTACAGTATATGAGGTCTCTATAACATTAGTCAGCAATGTACTGTAACTTGCATAGAATGAGCAGGAAAGTATAAGACTCTAAAATATTGTAACGCTTAAAGTGTATTCCAGTATTTAAAATTTTATTTTTGATGCTTCTAGTCATAACTTCCTTATGGTACATTAGCAAAGAGTTTGATTACTGGGAGTCTGAAAGAATGTGAGAGATTCTTACTATCTAAAAGGTACAAAACATCCAACGTCTGACAGGAGATGAGGAATCCATTCATCAGTAACGTTGTGTTTCCAGGAGAACCCAACCAGAGAATTGCTGGAAGCAAGTTACCAAATGAAAAAAATGCAGAGCGCATTGAATTAAACACAAATATGCCTATTTATTGGCCTAGTGCATACAGAGGTATTTACCCACAATCCACTTTTGGGAGCACATGGAGAGAAGAGCAAAAACTATGCCTCAAAATTCTAATATTTTAAGACCACCTTCTTCAAAAATGTCAACGTTTCCTTAGTTTTCTCCAAAAATACTACTTATCCAAGCTTCACTTGTCTTAAATCATGAGACAGAAGAAACACTTCTGTTTTTTAATTTCATAGGTATTTATATCCTTAAAAATGTTTTTCCATATTAAGTGTGCCTGGAAGGTACAAAATGCATCCCATTTAAAACATAGGCCTAGACTTGATCACCACCACCTGTAAACATGTGCAAAATTAGTCCTTCTACAGGGTGAAAAAGGCCCTGCACGCATCTGCTAAACTGGAGAGGCCCCAAACAAACACACTTTCTAACCTTTCAACCTCACTTAAACATGTTGTCCTGCAAAACTAAATTAATTTTCACATGTGGGTGCACCCACCAGCCCACAATATCCCTGTATAAATGAATGAGTTTGCAAAAGTAGCCACGTGGCATCACATAATTGCATCTGCACTGTGGGCACACATTTTTGTAGATTCATAAATGATCCTCAGTAAGTAGTCACATATTACTGAATTATAAACCATGTCACAGCTTCAATTACAGAGAATGACCAAACATAAAGTAACATTACCCAAGATCACACATTATGGGGTAAATGTATTAACCCTTCTAAAGAGTGAAAGTGGAAGTGTTACTCTTAGCAACCAATCAGGTTCCAGCTATCATTTATCTAGCACATTCTAGAAAATAGCTAGAATCTGATTGGTTTACCCCTATATTTCCAGCCCATTGCCAGGATTATATATCACTTAGGAACCTATGTAACGATACGGTCTCATTATTACTGCGGAGAGTGATGCAGATATCTAATAGAGAAAGGAGACTGCAATAGGTTCCACGAGCAATGTGTTAAAGACACCAATAACCGTGACTGGTAATTTAATTATAACATGTTAGTACACTGTGTGATTGAAGGTTTGATTGAGTAATGTTACTATAAATATAATATATGCTTATGGGGATTTTTTTACAATTTTAATAAAAATTTTATAAATTAAGGGCTATCACAGCATTTGTATTGCTGCATGGAAATGATTTATCATCTGTGTGAGTTCTCTGATGTTTAACAAGATTTGATTTCTGTGTAAAACATTTCCCACACTCAGAGCATGGAAATGGTTTCTCACCTGTGTGAGTTCTCTGATGTTTAACAAGATCATATTTGTGTGTAAAACATTTCCCACACTCAGAGCATGGAAATGGTTTTTCACCTGTGTGAGTTCTCTGATGTTTATAAAGATGTGATTTGTGTGTAAAACATTTCCCACACACAGAGCATGGCAATGGTTTTTCACCTGTGTGAGTTCTCTGATGTTCAACAAGATATGATTTCTGTGTAAAACATTTCCCACACTCAGAGCACAGAAATGGTTTCTGACCTGTGTGAGTTTTCCAATGTTCAACAAGAACTGATTTATATGTAAAACATTTCCCACACTCAGAGCATAGAAATGGTTTCTCACCTGTGTGAGTTCTCTGATGTTTAACAAGAACTGATTTGTGTGTAAAACATTTCCCACACTCAGAGCATGGAAATGGTTTTTCACCTGTATGAGTTCTCTGATGTTTAATAAAACCCGATTTATTTGTAAAATATTTCCCACACTCACAGCACAAAAATGGTTTCTCACCTGTGTGAGTTCTCCAATGTTCAACAAGACCTGATTTATATGTAAAACATTTCCCACACTCAGAGCATGGAAATGGTTTCTCACCTGTGTGAGTTCTCTGATGTCTAACAAAGACTGAACGACGTGAATAACATTTTCCACATTCATAACAGAGAAAGACTGTATTGTCTGTCTGAGTTGTACTACGTGTAAGCATATCTGAGTTATCAGGAGACCATCCCTCATGAGAAGGGGAGTCAGATGATACATCTGCACTATGAAAAACTGGATTTATATTTAGGGTAATGGCTTTTTTCCCTGTAGAATCTTGAATGATGTTATCTTCCATATTCCTGCTTTTGAGTCCATCTGTTAAAAAAAATGTATGGAAATATGTCTTGTTTGTACATTGAGGAGCACATTTGCATAATATTGATGAGCTCAAGATATTCAGTTGTTTAATTTCAATTTGTAAACTATGAACACAAACAGCAAATATGAGTTCTTTTGTGAACATATAAAACATTGGCTTAAAATATATATCAACTGTGTTAACAAACACATTGAGTAGATCCAGCCACAGTGACATGCATTTCACTTAGACACATTGCACTACTATTAAAGTTAATTATATTTGAATGAAGTTAATCAAGTATATGTTTAATAGTAGATTGTAGAATAATTGTAATTATCTTCATTTTGAAAATGTTTAATGTATGTGTTTTATTAAGAGGACACTAGATGGCAACAGAGGGCACTAGATGTCCACACACATGTATATATTGACTGATAATGAAATTCCATGTTTTAAATATAAACTGGATTTGTATAGGTAGACTCTCAAGATGAGCGCTCCTATTCACTAGATGTTCCCTATTAAATAAGTCTGCTGCTCCTTGTAGTAATAATATATAGATTAGATAGAGATCGGAGCACAGGTGACTTCATTGTGTACAATAAAACTAAAGGCCACTTCTGCGTTCCACAGTGCGGTTCAACCAGCCGCGGACACTGTCAGAGGAAGACGCCAAAGTGAAGCTGGGAGAGACCTTCAAGCAAACATCATCGTGACGAATGTGACATGGTAAGAGGAAGACTAGTTTAATAGGGAAAGGATTTCCACGTTCTGTTTGGTCTCAGTTCCAGCTGCAGCACCGCTACATACTTACTCTATACGCCCAGTTGCATAACCAATGCATTTCTTTTACCCCTGCTGTATATCTGTTGCTTATTTGTTAACACCTGATTACCTGTTTACAGCAAAGTCAACTGACCTCTGCATATTGCACATTACACATGAGCCATAAATCATAAAATAGATATCAATGGTGCGCTAGACATTTTTCTTTCAATTACTCTGCAAAAGGTCTATACCATTACCAGATTCATTTTATCGTATATGTATAACTTAAAACTGCATTCAATTGATGCTAGTTTCTAACTGTGTTCATTGTGCACTTGGGTTAATTTACTTATTTGACATTTACTTTTATTATACACGCTGAAGTCATTTTTGACCCCATCTTTATCCAATAAAACTGGATTTGTCCAGTTTTCCCACTTTGGACAAAGGAATTTCTTTTAGAAGAATCTCTACATCTGTCAGTCATACCTATAAGGACTAGCCTAAATACAACTCCACGAATGGAATGCATGGATTTCATACTGATTGCCTTGTCATAGTTTAAAACCACTTATTTCTCTTCTTTGTAACAAAACTGTCTGGAGAAGAGAAAGATCTTTAGAGCGTTCTACTATCTGAAGCTTGTATGACATGTCATTTGCACATACATTTATTTTTGTAAATAAATCCTTTGATATCTTTTTAATGTTCCTTGTTCTGTTGGTATAAACATTCAATTATTGTTATAATACTACCGAACCTGAAATGCAGACGTTGGGGAGTAACATTTCCCAAGCATACACAATGCCCAGCAGCACATCCTATGCATGCGTCTACACTACTTTCAGTTCTCCCGGTGGACACATAGGTGTGAAATGAGAACACTGAAGCAGCCTCTCTATGTTCCTCTGGTCAACCACAAGTAATATAGCCCCATGGCCAGTCATGCTACTAATTTACTCTGACACTTTGGCATAGAACAGCATTATGAAGGCAGGAGAGCAGCAGGACAGAGCAGTAGAGTAAAATAGGAAATAGCAACACAGAATGACCATGGCACAGAGCGGAGGAGAGCATCAGGACTGAGTAGAGAGCATCAGGACTGAGTAGAGAGCATCAGGGCTGAGTAGGAGAATGGAGCAGGCACAGACGAGCAACAACAAAAGTGGAACAAAGCATAAGGACAGAGCATGATACAGAGACAGGTCAGAAGTTGAAGAGCAACAGTACAGGGTGATTCAAAAGTCGCAGTAGACCCTTTTATTTCAAAAACTCTACAGGAATTGGGCCGATTGGCTGATTTCAAGATGGCGCCCATGGTTGGTACATACCGTAAAAGATAGACCACGTCACCCATACCTTACTGGAGTATTCAGGTTTCCCAATTTCCTGTAGAGTTTTTGAAATAAAACGGTGTACTGCGACTTTTGAATCACCCTGTGCATAGTATCTAAGCACAGAGATTTTAGGGGAGCTATGGTACAATGATGGTGTGTGATTATAGTTCTGTATGAGCAGGATGGTGAAGTTTGTCTGCAATGTGCCTTGTGATGGGGAAGGGTTACTTAGGGGAATTACCTGCTATTTTGCTTTATTAGGGAGGATCATGGGTAATGTTGGAGTTTCATCCCATTGATCACTCACCTTTTCCCGTTCCTGCGCCGCGATCGCCGCAACCCCATCTCTCTCTTCCGGGTGTCGGCTGTGTCACATGATCGCAGCGGGGCATGGAATTCAAACTTGCCTCTATGTAAACCCTGCTCTGACGCCTGGGCAGCATCAGAGCAACTTCCTCTGTTCCTGACTCAGTTCTGTGTGGCTTCTCCTGTGTACCAGACCTGCTTGTGACTTTCCCTGCTCTCCCACCCCAGCGTGCCAGACCCGGCTTCCCTACTAAGATTCTATCTTCCATCCCTGTGTACCGAACCCGGCTTACCTGACCACGCTCTGCTGTCTATCCATGTGTACCGAACCCGGCTTACCTGACCACGCTCTGCTGTCTACCCGTGTACCGAACCCGGCTTACCTGACTACGTTCTGCCTACTCCTATGCACTAGTACCGGCTACCCAGACCTCTATATCTGCCTACAATCTGAGTGCCTGCTCCAGTATTTGCCCTCGGATATTTCCCTCAGCCTTACCTCTAGGGGCAGACCAGTGGACTGCGACCTGCGAGCCTTCGCAGCTAAGCCCATCCCGCCTTACGGCGCTTCTTAGTGAACATCAGGGGGTTCTTTAGACTGCACCACCGACCAGCCAGCGCAAATCTAGAGTGAGGCAAGTATCCCATAATTTATGTTACAGTTTTCTCTGACCAAGGGATTTGCTCCAACACCTGCTAGGATGGGTGGAGAAACAGGAATCAAATCAGGACCAGCTACTTACATTTTTACAGGGGCTGTCAGCCCGAATGGACACCTTGTAGGCAACCATAGCAGCGTCCAGAGTTGCAGCGGCTCCTCCACAGGCTCCCACAGTCTCCACCTCGCCTGCAGGCGCAGCTTCCTCTCTGCGCATTCGCAACCCACCTAAATTTTATGGGGATCCCAAGTTATGTAGGGGATTCCTAAACCAATGTGCCATACAATTTGAGCTCCTTCCTGGGAACTTTCCGTCTGAAAAAGCAAAAGTAGCATATATAATCTCTCTTTTGTCTGGTCAGGCCTTAGCCTAGGCATCACCTTTCTGGGAGAGAGATGATCCCTTACTACACAGCTACCCTAATTTCCTTTCTACCTTTAAGAAGGTATTTGATGAGCCAGGTCAAATCCCCAACGCGGCTACTAATATACTTCGTCTCCGGCAAGGAGGTCTCTCCGTGGGGCAATATGCCGTACAGTTCAGAACCATGGCCTCAGAGTTTCGGTGGAATAACGAAGCCTTGATAGCTGCTTTTTGGCAGGGTCTAGCAGACCGAATAAAAGAC
Source organism: Mixophyes fleayi (assembly GCF_038048845.1). Taxonomy (NCBI): domain Eukaryota; kingdom Metazoa; phylum Chordata; class Amphibia; order Anura; family Limnodynastidae; genus Mixophyes; species Mixophyes fleayi. The sequence goes on along the minus strand of NC_134407.1, from coordinate 220,837,691 downwards.
GAATTGGTCTCTCAAGAGCTTCCCACTTCTTTGGATGATTTAATTTCTCTATACATTAAGGTCGATCTTCGTTTCAAGGAATGAAATTTGGAGAAGGAACAATCTCAACGTGGTCCCTATCGTCTGGTTCCCAGTTTCCAGACGCCTGTTCAACCTCTGGAGGAACCCATGCAGCTTGGAAGGACTCGCCTTGCTGCCGAAGAGAGAGAAAGGAGATTCAGGACCAGATTATGTCTGTACTGTGGTGAAGGGGGTCATCTCTTAGGAACCTGCCCCAAGCGCTCGGGAAACGACAGAGCCTAACGTTGAGTAGGGAGGCTACGTTAGGTCCCTCTATTCACATCTTCTCTTCTTCCCTGGACAGAGTTTGCTCACAACTATCATTACCATGAAGCAGCCTCCAACTCCCCCTTCTTTATCTTGTATGGTTGCCATCCCAGACTACCAGCCTTCTCTTCTCTTCCTCAGTCGGAGGTACCAGCGGTGGATTCTCTCTTTCGCAGGTTTTCTACCATCTGGGATTTAGTAACCAGCCTGAGGAGATCCGCTATCTGCGCTAAGAAAGTGTATTACAAGAAAAAGAAGGCAGTTCCTCGTCTCACCCTAGGGGATAAGGTGTGGTTGTACACCCAGAACATTCGTTTGAGAGTTCCTAGCAAGAAGTTGGCTCTTAGATTTATCGGCCCCTTTGAGATCTCCGAGGTTATCAACCCTGTGGCTTTTAGATTTAAGCTTCCATCTTCGTTACGCATTCCCAGTGTTTTTCATGTTTCTCTCCTTAAAACCGTGGTTACCAATCAATTTTCAACTACTGAGAGATCTCCGCCCTCTGTGGTGGTTCAAGAACAGCCCGAGTTTGAAGTCAAGCAAATTCTGCATTCTCGTAGTTCCAGAGAAGTTCTGCAGTTCCTGGTGGACTGGAAAGGTTATGGTCCTGAGGAGCGTTCATGGGTTTCTGCCTCTGATTTACACACCCCATGTCTCCTGCGAACTTTCCATAGAAGATTCCCCACCAAACCTTTTTAGGTGTCCGGAGTCCACCTTTTTTGGTGGGGGGTACTGTTACACTCACCTTTCCCCGTTCCTGCGCCGCGATCGCCGCAACCCTGTCTCTCTCTTCCGGGTGTCGGCTGTGTCACATGATCGCGGCAGGGTGGGGAATTCAAACTTGCCTCTATGTAAACCCCGCTCTGACGCAGCGTCAGAGCAACTTCCTCCATTCCTGACTCAGTTCTGTGTTCCTGTGTGGCTTCTCCTGTGTACCAGACCTGCTTGTGACTTTCCCTGCTCTCCAACCCCAGTGTGCCAGACCCGGCTTCCTGACTACGATTCTATCTTCCATCCCTGTGTACCAAACCCAGCTTACCTGACCATGCTCTGCTGTCTACCCCGTGTACCGAACCCGGCTTACCTGACCACGCTCTGCTGTCTATCCCGTGTACCAAACCCAGCTTACCTGACCACGCTCTGCTGTCTACCCGTGTACCGAACCCGGCTTACCTGACCATGCTCTCCTGTCTACCCCGTGTATCGAACCCGGCTTACCTGACCACGGTCTGCTGTCTATCCCTGTGTACCGAACCCGGCTTACCTGACCACGATCTGCTGTCTACCCGTGTACCAAACCCAGCTTACCTGACCACGCTCTGCTGTCTATCCCTGTGTACCGAACCCGGCTTACCTGATCACGCTCTGCTGTCTATCCCTGTGTACCGAACCCGGCTTACCTGACCACGCTCTGCTATCTACCCGTGTACCAAATCCAGCTTACCTGACCACGATTTGCTGTCTATCCCTGTGTACCGAACCCGGCTTACCTGACCACGCTCTGCTGTCTACCCGTGTACCGAACCCGGCTTGCGTGACCACGCTCTGCCTACTCCTTTGCACTAGTACTGGCTACCCAGACCTCTATATCTGCCTACATTCTGAGTGCCTGTTCCGGTATTTTCCCTCGGATATCTCCATCAGCCTTACCTCTAGGGGCAGACCAGTGGACCGCAACCTACGGGCCTCCGCAGATAAGCCCATCCCACCTGGCGGGCGGTTCTTGGTGAACACCAGAGGGTTTGTTAGACTCCGCACCACCGGCCAGCCAGCGCAAATCTAGAGTGAGGCAAGTATCCCATAATTTAAGTTACAAAGGAATCACAATGGTGACGTTCAATGTACTGATGTACTAGAAACAGGAGGAGACTGATCTGATTTCTTGGCTGGTAGCACACATTGAAATATTGTGACTCCCCCACTGGGCAGATAATTTTTTCACATTAGTTTGTACTGACACGAAGGTGTTTAATAAGAGATTATTTTCTGTAATAAGTGTTTATTACTCACCTGTGCTGATATCTGTAGGGATTTCCTTGTCCTTACCCTGCTGATCACCCATCACATAAGTCTCTTCTTCTCCCTCTGTAACGTCTACTCTAATATGTCTCAGATCTTCACCCTAAATAACCCATAAAACAATAAAATAACACTTAAGCTATGCCTGATTTCATTAATTGAGATTAAACAGTAGGATATAAGTATATAAGACACTCACAGATGCTCTATAGATCATATACTGAAAAGTAACTTTGCTCTATTTACCTTACACTCCTGTGAGACCCTGTGATTTTCCTCTGTACAATCCTGTGAATTAAGAGGACGGGGACATCTCTCTGGGGTATATTTGTTACTGGATCCACCTGTAGGAAACACACAGTGACTGAATACATTGTTTTTAAGTGATTATCAGATGATGTTCGTACATTAACCTACACAACCTATAACTTAATAGGGAAAGCAGGAATGACTCCATATAAAAGTATATAAGGAGGCATCTTGTATATGTTCCAACCATAAAGTTATAGTCATACAGCAATAAACAGGCAGGATCAATGGGAAAATTCAACAACAATAAGCTCTGTAAATAAGGGGATAAATGTTATGTTATGTATGTCTTGAAAACTTGAATAAAAAAATTACCTGATTTAAAAAATAAGGGGATAAACATCTAGCAATACTGGGCCTGATTCATTAGTTTTTTACTTTGCACATAAGTGAAATACTGTCTATAGAACAATGTATTTCTAGAATCTCCACATATCCAGCAGTGACACAAAGCAAAGGGAACCAGTTTGTGTTTATCTGAGTAAGTCTCCAGTAATAACGTGTTCCCACTGCTTAACACAATTCAGGAACAGCTGCACAAATCCCAAAACATCCCCCAGAGGAGGGTCTGATCCCATACATAGAGCTCACAATGAGTCTGAGGATGGGAAACATCTTCTTGTTTAGGAGAGGACAGAAAATGCTTCACTTGATCACAAAGAGAGGAAATAAGTAGAAGGGAACCTACCAGGTGACTGTGGGCAGATGATGTGTAAGATCTGCCTCAGTATAAGTAGATAGATTACAGTGTAAAGTTGGGATAGGTCACATGATGTCTGTGTGCCCAAATACCTCACTGACTGCCTGGACCAAATGTAGTAAAAGGAGGAAGACACATAGGAAACTGGGGAAGTTGGTGAGTAATATAAAAAGCTTGAAGCTAAGCTGGGAGCAGTTGTCTGCCTAATATAACTTACATGCTTTCTCTATGTACAGAAAGGGAAGGTGCAGGTGGTAGTTAGAGCCGCTGAGCAATCAGCTGTGCACATTAAGCAATACAGAATGAAGGTGCTTTTATTGATATGGATGAGAGTTATCATTGGTGATGGGCAGCACGGTGGCTCAGTGGTTAGCACTCCTGCCTCACAGCACTGGGGTTAATGAGTTCAATTCCCGACCATGTGTGGAGTTTGTATGTTCTCCCCGTGTTTGGGTGGGTTTCCTCCGGGTGCTCCGGTTTCCTCCCACACTGCAAAAACATACTAGTAGGATAATTGGCTGCTATCAAAACTGACCCCAGTCTCTCTCTCTGTGGTCTGTGTGTATGTTGGGGAATTTAGACTGTAGCTCAAATCGGGCAGGGACTGATGTGAATGAGTCAGTGGAATCAGCGCGCTATATAAATAAATGGTGATGATGATGATGATTGGTGCCCAGCAAACCGCAGCCGCTATATTAACCCGGGAACCCGGTCACAGGGCAGATTACTGCGTCTGCACCAGTATCTTGTTATGTCTCACCACTGAGCCACCGTGCTGCCCATCACCAATAATAACTCTCATCCATATCAATAAAAGCACCTTCATTCGGTATTGTTTAATGTGCACAGCTGATTGCTCAGCGGCTCTAACTACCACCTGCACCTTCCCTTTCTGTACGCCTGCATAGAGAAAGCATGTAAGTTATATTAGGCTATTACAGACGTCCCTTGTACTGATGTATGAGAATGACAAGAGTGTGAGGAGGAGACTGGTCAGATGTCATAGCCCACAATGATTTCCCTCATTACTTTGTACTGACAGAGAAGGGTGTAGAATAAGAGATTGTTGTAGTGACTGAACAAGGAGAATATGTGACTATTCTGTAATAAGTGGTTATTACTGACCTGTGCTGATATCTGTAGGGATTTCCTCCTCCTTACACTGCTGATCACCTCTCACATACATAGTCAGATTTCGACCCTAAATAACCAATAAAATAACACTTTAATAATATCTGATTTCATTAATCAAGATTAGACAGAATAATATCAGTGTAATAGACACACACAGCTTCTCTACAGATCATATAGAGAAATGTCGGTTTGATATTATGATATATGGAGAGAATCTACATTCCATCTACCTGACACTCCTGTGGGACCCTGTGATTTTCCTCTGTACTCTCCTGTAAATAAAGAGGACGGGGACATCTCTCTGGGGAAGTTCTGTTACTGGATCCATCTGTAGGAGACACACAGTGACTGATATATTGTATTTTAAAGTGATTATCAGATGATGTTCGTACATTAACCTACACAACCTATAACTTGATAGGGAAAGTAGGAATGACTCCATATAACAGTATATAAGGAGGCATCTCGTGTATGTTCCAACCATAAAATTATTGTAATACAGCAATAAACAGGCAGGATCAATGGGAAATGTCAACACCAGTAACCTCTGTAAATAAGGGGATAAACGTAGTTTTTGTGAATTTTGAGAATTTCTGTATCCTCCATATTGAAATCTGGAGATAAAACGAGATATCCCTCCGAGGTATTCCTCTGCGTCTCTTTGCTGGAAATTAAATAAACGTAATTAAATAGATGTCTTTTTTCATTGAGAAGTAGATTTTCATACTATTAGTGAGTTCATGAAGTTTTTTAATTTGAATTTGCAAACTACAAACACTTTATTACAATTATGACTTGTGGAACAGATAATGCATTGGCTTAAAACATAACACAACTGCATTAGTAAGCACATTGCATAGACACAGCCTCAGTGACAGGCAGATTACACAGTCACATTGGATAACTTCAGCCAAATAACAGACTTTGGTGAGTAATATTTTGCAAGCATACATATTGCCCAGCCAGATGTGAGCTACATTATCTGTATATCCGATCCATGCACCTACATTAGTCGGAGTTCTCCATGTTGACACAATGGTAGCAAAAAATATCTAGTGAAGCAGCATCAATATGTCTTTCTGATCAACCTCTGGTAGTTTAGCCCTGCAGCCAGAGTCCTCCTACTAATTTAGACTGAAGATTGGATGGAGACAGGCACCGAGAGGGAAGGAGAACAGCAAGACCGAGGAGTAGAGCAAAGTAAAACATTGCAACAATGAAGGCACAGAGCAGAGGAGAGCATCGGGACAATGTAGAAGACTGGAGCAGGGCACAAATGGGCAACACCAAAAAGCAGAAGAAAGCATAATGGTAGAGCAGGATAGAGAGAGAGACCAGAAGATGAAGAGCATTCAAGCACAAAGATTGGACGTTAGCTATTGTGCAAGGACGGGGTATGTGGTTATAGTTCTTTGTGTGCAAAAGAAAAAGAGGATTATTTTTACTTACTGTAAAATCCATTTCCCAGATTCCATTGGGGGACACTGCGACAATGGGGTACAGTAGTAGGAGCCATCGTCAGTTTTATAGCAAAGCCCAGAAGAGAGGACCTAACTACGTGTAATACCTAGAATACCTAGAATATAAACAACAAAGAGGGAGAAGGGGGAAGGAGTGAAATGTCCCCCAATGGACTCAGAGAAATAGATTTACTGTGAGAAAAAAGTCCTCTTCTCTTCCTGCCAATGGGAGACACTGTGACAATGGGGACATTCCAAAGCTGACCGTAAGGTGGAATTGCTCTGAAACAGTGTGTAAGACCATGTGCCCACAGCTTGCAACAAACAAACTCTGGAAAAGGTGTGGACAGACAACCGCGTAGTGGGTCCAGTACAACTGTTTGGCCAAAGCAACCAGACGCGCTTCCCAGGAAGCACCCACTCTTGAGGACTCCAATGGGGCAGGGACTGATGTGAGCAAGTCTCTGTACATGGTTGCGGAATTAGTGGCGCTATATAAATAGCTGCTGCTGCTGATGATGAAAAGTTTGGTCTGACAAACCAAAGCTGTACTGTCCACATAGCCTCTGAGAGCCTGAACCACAGTCAGAATGTGCAAGGAACATCAGAAAATGGAAACTAGGACAAAATGTCGTAAGAACAATCTCCAGGTTCAAGGGAAATAGAAAGTCCCCTTCGGCACACAAGAGAACTTTGGGAAGCACCTCTCTGTCAAAAAGAAAAAAACAGAAAAAGTGACCTTCACTCCATGGAATATAAGCATTCCACACATGGTAGTAATTAGGAGAGGAATGGTTGACCACACCTTAGTCATTGTCTGCACCATCTTGGGGGAAGAAATCTCTGCCCAGAAGAATCACGGTTTCAGCAGCCCCAATACTAAAGTAGACATCAAAAAGAGGACCCTGGACCAGAAGAATCGGACAAAGAGGTACCATGGCAGGAGCGCCTAATCTTGGGCCACAAGAAGGTGGCCACCCTTAATGTTTGCAGCTTCTTTAACACCTGCAAGAGCATGGGAATGGCGGAAATAGATACACCCGGCAAAACTTCAAATGGATCGCCATGATATCCTTGTGTCTAGACCTGGGGTCTGTGGACTTTGAACCAAGAAATGCAGACACAATGCCAAGAGATATACCTCTGGCAGTCCCAAGTATTAAGCCAGCTGAGCCATCACATTTTTATACAGTTATTCTACACTTAGTGGTGAAAACCACACGAACACACACCAGAAAAGAATAGTAATAAAACAAAGAAGGTCTAATATTTCAGTGGATCCTGAGGCTGTATGGTAATACAGCCAATCTGGTCACTATAGGTAAAGAGACACACCACACACACACTACTCAAGCCTAAGCAAGATAGGACAGTGTGAAGTAGTAAACAAGTAAATCATTACAGAATGTCTCATAAGCAAACAATACCAGATGAGGGAACATAGCACAAGAGAAACAACACATTTGCAGGAAGCTTGTCTTCTTCACCGCTCCGTCACTATGACTGCACAAGCCGTTCTCTCCGATAAAGGAGACCCACTGCTGCTGGTCTGTGCACAAAATAAGTTAGAATTATATTTGGCACAAGTATCATGTTGCTCCGACTTTCCAATGGACTCTTTATTCTTGGAAGTTGTTTTCTCAGACTTAGAGAAATTTAAAACACAGAAAAACAATAGCATACACCAGACCCATGTTTCCTTATTTATATAAGAATTGTATACAATATATAAATGTCATCAATTTTTTAATAGAAAACAATATATGAATTCAACTATGAGTTACTGACACTGTAAGTGCAGCCAATCAACAAAAGACTGCACTGTCCACACTAGTGTTGCAGACTTTTCAGTGGACCCTTCAGTCTTGGAAGTCCTCTATATTGCGCACAGAACTTTGCTCACTACTGTGTTGCTAGGGCTGCACAAGCTGTTCATCAATATATGCTATGTTACTGCATAAAAATAGTCCTAATCTGCGCTCCCTATGATAGCAATATGTACAACAAGCTGCCAATAAGGAGAAACGAGGAAACCCCAAATCCTCACAATCACCAATAAAAAGAAAAACTCCTAGGCGCTGAACAAAAACAAACAAATAACAAAACACAATATGTCAAGGTGTGTAATACGAAATGCTTCTGGCCAGATAGCATTCACAACAGTAAATTCAATAATATTACAATAAAAACAGTAAAAACAAAAAAACAAAAACAATCAGTCCGGAAGATGCGGGGGTGATAACAAATGTCTCGTCACAAAGTCTCCAATACAAAATCCCTTAAAGGCTTTTCCGTCCAGATCCAAGCAAAGGAGAGATCCGTAGCCCCAACCTTCCAGCACAGTGTACAGTGTAATAAAATGTAAATAAGGACTTACTACAGCTTGATGGAAGTCCAGTATTGGAGACTTTGTGACGAGACATTTGTTATCACCCCCGCATCTTCCAGACTGATTGTTTTTGTTTTTTTGTTTTTACTGTTTTTATTGTATTATTATTGAATTTACTGTTGTGAATGCTATCTGGCCAGAAGCATTTCGTATTACACACCTTGACATATTGTGTTTTGTTATTTGTTTGTTTTTGTTCAGCGCCTAGGAGTTTTTCTTTTTATATGTTACTGCATAGTTGACCAGCCCTGCCTGCCTCACCACTTTGTATGGGCCGTCCCAGGTGGCCTGAAGTTTATTCCGCCACACAGGGACTAGCATCATCACCTTCTGTCCTGGGTTCGGCTTCCTATCGTGAGCATGGGCATCGTACCACTCTTGCTGCTAGTCTGGGCTCCCATTAAATGGCCTTGCACAAGCTGCGCTAATCTCGTCATCCTCTCCATCATCTCCTCTACATATTGCAGGATAGGCTGCTCATTGGCCTGGAACTTCTCTCCCAGCTCTCTCTAACCAGGTCTAGGGGGCCTCGTAAGGGGCTCCATCATGCTGGAAAAGCCATTGTTTGTCACCAAACTGTTCTTGGATGGTTGGGAGAAGTTGCTCTTGGAGGATGTTTTGGTACCATTCTTTATTCATGGCTGTGTTCTTAGGCAAAATTGTGAGTGAGCCCACTCCCTTGGCTGAGAAGCAACCCTACGCATGAATGGTCTCAGGATGCTTTACTGTTGGCATGACTCATGACTGATTGTAGCACTCACTTTTCCTTCTCCGGACAAGCATTTTTCCAGATGCCCCAAACAATCTAAAAGGGGGAAATGACTTTACCCCAGTCCTCAGCAGTCCAATCCCTGTACCTTTAGCAGCATATCAGTCTGTCCCTGATGTTTTTCCTGGAGAGAAGTGGCATCTTTTCTGGCCTTCTTGACACCAGGCCATCCTCCAAAAGTCTTCGCCTCACTGTGTGCATGCAGATGCACTCACACCTGCCTGCTGCCATTCCTGAGCAAGTTCTGCACTGGTGGCGCCGCAAACCCTGCAGCTGAATCAACTCTAGGAGACGATAATCTCCTTGAAGTTCTTGATGATCTGATAAATGGTTGATTTAGGTGCAATCTTACTAGCAGCAATATCCTTGCCTGTGAAGCCATTTTTGTGCAAAGCAATGATGACTGCATGTGTTTCCTTGCAGGTAACCATGGTTAACAGAGGAAGAACAATGATTTCAAGCACCACCCTCCTTTTAAAGCTTCCAGTCTGTTATTCTAACTTAATCAGCATGACAGAGTGATCTCCAGCCTTGTCCTCATCAACACTCTCAACTGTGTTATCGAGATTAACACTGACCTGATGTCCGCTGGTCCTTTTGTGGCAGGGCTGAAATGCAGTGGAAATGTTGTTTTTGGGATAAAGTTCATTGTCATGGCAAGGAGGGACAAATTGCCATCATGAAAACTGAGTCAGCAGACTTTGTGAAAAATAATATATATGTCATTCTCTAAACTTTTGGCCATGACTGTGCATTTATGTTTAAAAATCTAAATTTATAGGCGCAGTCCCTTTATTATGCACCAAAACACGAATCACTAGCAGAATTTACTACCACAGGTTGTTTCCTATTACAACATACATATTGAGAACCAGACATTAAGGAATTATTACACACGGAAGATAATGGGTAATGTCATATGTGATAGTGACCAGGGAGGATCCCAGAAAAATTCCTAGAGTAACCCGACATTAACATATCCCTTCACTTTCCTTTCTTTTTATAAGCTACATTGTATTATAGGTATGGAAGAGAGCTCCTCCAAGTAAATACTTTATTAATTCAATCTGGGTGACTTAATTAAAGTGTAATTTTTAGGTCTGCAATAACACGTGCTGCGGATGATACTGTCATTTCGTGGGTAATGTCCCATGGGCAATGCATATGCAGTAACGTCACATGGCTCTCATGCCTATGGTCAGGGATGGAGTCACTATTGTACTGATGTATGAGAATGGTCAGAGCTCTTGGCTGGTAGCACAATGATATGATTTGGTGAGTACAACATGAGTCTAATAGGGGGTGATGGCTCCTGACTACCCCACTGGGCAGATATATATTCTTCATTAGTTTGTGCTGACAGAGGAGGAAATAGCATAAGTGTTTGTTGTAGGGACTGAAGAAGTAGAATATGTGACTCTGTAATAAATGTTTCTTACTCACCTGTGCTAAAATCTGTAGGGAATTCCTCCTCCTTACACTGCTGATCACCCCTCACATACATCTCTTCTTCTCCTTCTATAACTTCTATCTTATCACTCAGATTGTCACTCTAAATAACCCACAAAAAACAAAATAACACGTTAATAATCTCTGATTTCATTATTGGAAAATAAAGAGAAGAATATCAGTGTATAGGACCCACACAGTTGCTCTAGAGATCATATAGTAAAAAGTCACTTTGGTATTTGGAGAAACTCTAAATTCCATCTACCTGATACTCCTGTGGGATACTGTGGTTTTCCTCTGTACAATCCTGAGAATAGAGGGGACGGGGGCATCTCTCTGGGGTATTTCTGCTACTGGATCCATCTGTAGGTAACATACATTTAGAGTCAGCTGTATATTAGCTTATGCTCTGTCTCACACTTTTGTGAAATTTGTGAAAACTGTTGGTAAACGACACAGAAATGCTGAGGAGAGCCATCATACCGAAATCAAGGCTGTTTCAAGGATCTACTAAACTACAATCTCTATTCAGCTGCTCGACCCCACTGAGCTCATCTGTCAGCGTCCTGGACCACATGTCTAAAATACAGAGGCTGCGAACTCCATTACCCCAGGAGAGAAGTCAACACTATCTGTCTATTCTCTCAACCTCCACCTTCATGTTGCTGACATTTATTGCCCCCTAGTGCCGTTTCCCAATTCTTTGACAACTCTGCTGCCTGGGTCACTCATATCCTATCTGTTCACCAGTCTACTCTCATACTAGACTATTTCACTGACAACCCCACTATCACTACTGCATAAAAATATTTCACTTACTTTCTCCTTTGTTCTCCACCAGTGGACTTATAATTATTAATAATTATATAGCGCCAGCATCCTCTCATGGACTTCATCTCAAACCACTGTGACGGACCTTGTCTGCTCAATCTATAAATTCTGTAAAGTTTTCTTCCTGCTCTGCAAACAGAACGTTCAGCCTCACCTTCATCATGCTCTCTCCACCTAAATATCCTCTACCCTTCCCACTCTGCGAACACAACATTCAGCCTCACCTTCATCGTGCTGTCCCCACCTAAATATCCTCTGCCCTTCCCACTATGCGAACACAACATTCAGCCTCACCTTCATCATGCCCCCCCCCACCTAAATATCCTCTACCCTTCCCACTATGCGAACACAACATTCAGCCTCACCTTCATCATGCTCCCCCCACCTATATATCCTCTACCCTTCCCACTCTGCGAACACAACATTCAGCCTCACCTTCATCATGCCCCCCCCCACCTAAATATCCTCTACCCTTCCCACTCTGCGAACACAACATTCAGCCTCACCTTCATCATGCTCTCTCCACCTAAATATCCTCTACCCTTCCCACTATGCGAACACAACATTCAGCCTCACCTTCATCATGCTCTCTCCACCTAAATATCCTCTACCCTTCCCACTCTGCGAACACAACGTTCAGCCTCACCTTCATCATGCTCCCCCCACCTAAATATCCTCTACCCTTCCCACTCTGCGAACACAACATTCAGCCTCACCTTCATCATGCTCCCCCCACCTAAATATCCTCTACCCTTCCCACTCTGCGAACACAACATTCAGCCTCACCTTCATCATGCTCCCCCCACCTATATATCCTCTACCCCTCCCGCTCTGCGAACACAACATTCAGCCTCACCTTCATCATGCCCCCCCCACCTAAATATCCTCTACCCTTCCCACTATGCGAACACAACATTCAGCCTCACCTTTACCATGCTGCCCCCACCTAAATATCCTCTACCCTTCCCAGTCTGCGAACACAACATTCAGCCTCACCTTCATCGTGCCCCCCCCCACCTAAATATCCTCTACCCTTCCCACTCTACGAACACAACATTCAGCCTCACCTTCATCGTGCTGCCCCCACCGCAACACCTAAATACTGTCTACCCTAACCACTTCTCATTTTCAGTAATACTACTCCTCTCTTCTATAACAAACCTTTCCTGACCTGCCAATAACAAAACTGTCACTTCAGCCCTAAGCAATGGAGCTTCAGCCACCATATACATATCTCTCACAATGCAAACATCAACCGTAACCCACCAGACAGACTCGCTAACTGCAGAAGTGCTTACGATCACAATTCAACAACATATTTCCTTGTGCAGAGTGTAGAATAGTCTTTATTACTCACTTGTGCTGATATCTGTAGATGTTTCCTCCTCCTTACACTGCTGATCACCCCTCACATACGTCTCTTCTTCTCTCTCTGTATCTTCTACCTTAATATCAGTCAAGTCTTCACCCTAATTAACCCACAAAACTTTAATAATACCTGATTTCATTAAATGAGATTAAACAGAAGAATATCTGTGTGTAAGACAACTCACAACTTCTCTAGAGATCATATAGACAGTAGTCACTTTGGTATTAGATAGTGAGATTCTAAATTCATCTACCTGACACTCATGTGGGATACTGTGCGCTTTCTCTGTATAATCCTGGCTGGAACCTCTCTCTGGGATACTTCTGTTGCTGGACCCATCTGTAGGAGACACACAATGACTGAATACATTGTTTTTTATGTGATTATCAGATGAAGTACATCTAGGTTGGCTTCAAAACTGCTCCTTGCTTTATAATAAATAAAACATTTCTCTTACCCAGTGATATGAGGGGTGGGGGATTGTCTATCATCATGTCCATGTACAGACCTTTGTGTCCTTCTAAATACTCCCACTCCTCCATGGAGAAATAGACAGTGACATCCTGACACCTTATAGGAACCTGACACACACAATGATACAGTCATCACCCAGACACATCCCCTGGTGTTACTGTATAATGTCCCATTCCCAGCAGTCACCTCTCCAGTCAGCAGCTGAATGATCTTGTTGGTGAGTTCTAGAATCCTCAGGTCATTGTCTCTCTCATGTATCAGTGAGTGAGGTGGAGGCACCGTGATGGGGCTCTGGGTCCTGCTCAATCCTCCTGACACACAGGGACGGCTGCTGGGTGTCTCACTATCACCAGATATCTTCTTCGCTATTGTATAATCCTGTGTATTGAGAGAGATATCAATTAAAAAGGTGAGAAATCCACCCATTTGAATACATTCTATTTTACAGATACAGCCCGTATCCTATATGTAACTGTTTCATATATACAGAAAGGTGGAGTGTATAGCACATATCTCTCTAGCAGCTATCGCTATCTTCACCGAGTCCTCCATATATGGCGGCCCTCACAAATGAATCACCTTCTGTAGTAGGTGTAGTGCAACCAGCAGCATGATGTGGATGTACGGTTTGGATGAAGAGACGATTAAGATAACCCGGCTCACAGAAGATGGCAGGTGAACGAAGACATTGCATATGGGAATCGGTCACAGGTAGGTAAAGAAACACAGAATAAGCTAGATGACAACGATTATAATATAATTGTTTCTATAGGATCTCACGGAAGTTAAGGGCCACAAATAATATTTCTGGGTACATCCAATCGCACACTCCTGATATACAAACTAGTTGAGAAATGTGTCCTTGTATTTTTCCAAGGTCACCTCTCCCTCAGGTTCATGTTTTATTATTAGAGATAAGAGCGATGTCACTGTAACATTCCCAGAACCCCTCACCTCTCCAGTCAGCAGGTAGATGATCTCCAGGGTGAGATTTAATATCCTCTCACTCCTGTTCTTCTCCATTTTCAAAGACTCTCTGACATCTCACAGATCAATTGCCTAGAAAAAAATTCATTATATTAAATATCATCAAATATGAAATACTAAGTAACCATTAAGTCCTTCTATTTTCCATAAGCCATATCAGTGTTTCTCAGAAGTTCCTCTGATCCAGCTTCACACAATGCTGTATTGCTTAAGGTTAAACCAATTGTCCTCTTGTGTCCTGGACTCCTGGTCCCAGACAACCATTTAGTGCATTGTGCTCCATTTGAAATTTGTCACAAATGCCTGAATTGGGGATTTATAGGATATTTTATGGGATATTCTATGTATTGCCAGCATAATATGATTTTTATACTTGCGTAAAATCTGTTTCTCCTAGTCCATTGGGGGACACCGGGAACATTAAGGTAAAGTATAGGTGAGATAGGCGTGTGGCACTTTAAGAAAGTTGTTAGCTAGCCCTAGTTCCTCCCCCTATAAAACTAGGGATGTGCATCGGCCACTTTTGGTGTCTCGTGTTTTGTGTTTTGGATTCGCTTGAGGTTTTGGGTTCGGATTTGTTTCGCAAAACACCTGACGAAAGGTTTTGGTTCGGATTTAAGGTTTTGGATTCGGATTTATTTTGAAAAAAACATAAAAAGTGTTAAAATCAAGTTTTTTTGGTTTATTTTCACTCCAACGCTATTATTAACCTCAATAACATTCAATAACAATCATTTCCACTAATTCCCAGTCTATTCTGAACACCTCACACCTCACAATATTGTTTTTAGTCCAAAACGTTTCACCGAGGTAGCTTTCTGGACTGCATAGTGCAGTGGTCCCGGTACACAATTTGGTACCGGGGCCACAATACCTCCGCCTTCAAATGGTCTGAATTCCACTGCACAGCTGCCTGCTCCTACATCCTCTGCAGCATATACAGGGTGTAGTTCGAGTGTGTCAATACCTCTTGTTTTTGACGATGACAGGTCATTTTCATTAATTTATGATTTGGCAGCAACAGTCAACGTTGTTTAATATCTGATACGCCTCTATCTGGACTGCATAGTGGAGTGGCCCCGGTACCCAATTTGGTACCGGGGCCACAATACCTCCTCCAACTTTCAAGTGTAGTGTTTATAATATATAAAAACTACAGTAGTTATAGCACGTCAATAACTCTTGTTTTAGACGACCATGGTACAGAGCATTCATCATTGAGATCCCATCAAGTATGTGAAAGACAGACAGCGTCGAAGTGTTATTTGTTGACTTTGTTAACCAAAAAATTGTCCCTGTTGCAAATATTCGTGCAATGAAGAGTGACTTTTTCATTTAAAGGCTCAAGCTTTCAAGTGTAGTGTTTATAAGTTATAAACACTACAGTAGTTCAAGCACGTCAATACCTCTTGTTTTTGATTATGACAGGGCATTTTACTTTTGGTTTAATTTGTTGAATTTGTTTTAATTTTGTTTTACTTTGTGCTCATGGCAAACGACTGTACAGCCCCCTCTCCTCTATATAATAATAATAATAATAATAATAATAATAATGATCCCCCATATCAGTGTGCTGGGAGTTATTACTCCCCATATATCACTGTACAGTCCCCTCTCCTCTATATAATAATAATAATAATCTCCCATATCAGTGTGTGCTGGGAGTTATTACTCCCCATATATCACTGTACAGTTCCCTCTCCTCTATATAATAATAATAATAATCCCCCATATCAGTGTGTGCTGGGAGTTATTACTCCCATACATCACTGTACAGTCCCCTCTCCTCTATATAATAATAATCCCCCATATCAGTGTGTGCTGGGAGTTATTACTCCCCATATATCACTGTACAGTCCCCTCTCCTCTATATAATAATAATAATCCCCCATATCAGTGTGTGCTGGGAGTTATTACTCTCCATATATCACTGTACAGCTCCCTCTCCTCTATATAATAATAATAATCCCCCATATCAGTGTGTGCTGGGAGTTATTACTCCCCATATATCACTGTACAGACCCCTCTCCTCTATATAATAATAATAATCCCCCATATCAGTGTGTGCTGGGAGTTATTACTCCCCATATATCACTGTACAGACCCCTCTCCTCTATATAATAATAATAATCCCCCATATCAGTGTGTGCTGGGAGTTATTACTCTCCATATATCACTGTACAGACCCCTCTCCTCTATATAATAATAATAATCCCCCATATCAGTGTGTGCTGGGAGTTATTACTCCCATATATCACTGTACAGTCCCCTCTCCTCTATATAATAATAATAATCCCCATATCAGTGTGTGCTGGGAGTTATTACTCCCCATATATCACTGTACAGTCCCCTCTCCTCTATATAATAATAATAATCCCCATATCAGTGTGTGCTGGGAGTTATTACTCCCCATATATCACTGTACAGTCCCCTCTCCTCTATATAATAATAATAATCCCCATATCAGTGTGTGCTGGGAGTTATTACTCCCCATATATCACTGTACAGTCCCCTCTCCTCTATATAATAATAATAATCCCCATATCAGTGTGTGCTGGGAGTTATTACTCCCCATATATCACTGTACAGACCCCTCTCCTCTATATAATAATAATAATCCCCCATATCAGTGTGTGCTGGGAGTTATTACTCCCCATATATCACTGTACAGACCCCTCTCCTCTATATAATAATAATAATAATCCCCCATATCAGTGTGTACTGGGAGTTATTACTCCCCATATATCACTGTACAGACCCCTCTCCTCTATATAATAATAATAATCCCCCATATCAGTGTGTGCTGGGAGTTATTACTCCCATATATCACTGTACAGTCCCCTCTCCTCTATATAATAATAATAATCCCCATATCAGTGTGTGCTGGGAGTTATTACTCCCATATATCACTGTACAGTCCCCTCTCCTCTATATAATAATAATAATAATCCCCCATATCAGTGTGTGCTGGGAGTTATTACCCCCATATATCACTGTACAGACCCCTCTCCTCTATATAATAATAATAATCCCCCATATCAGTGTGTGCTGGGAGTTATTACTCTCCATATATCACTGTACAGTCCCCTCTCCTCTATATAATAATAATAATAATCCCCATATCAGTGTGTGCTGGGAGTTATTACTCCCATATATCACTGTACAGTCCCCTCTCCTCTATATAATAATAATAATAATCCCCCATATCAGTGTGTGCTGGGAGTTATTACTCCCCATATATCACTGTACAGACCCCTCTCCTCTATATAATAATAATAATCCCCATATCAGTGTGTGCTGGGAGTTATTACTCCCCATATATCACTGTACAGTCCCCTCTCCTCTATATAATAATAATAATCCCCCATATCAGTGTGTGCTGGGAGTTATTACTCCCCATATATCACTGTACAGTCCCCTCTCCTCTATATAATAATAATAATCCCCCATATCAGTGTGTGCTGGGAGTTATTACTCTCCATATATCACTGTACAGTCCCCTCTCCTCTATATAATAATAATAATCCCCATATCAGTGTGTGCTGGGAGTTATTACTCCCCATATATCACTGTACAGACCCCTCTCCTCTATATAATAATAATATTATATAATACATTACCTCTGACCAGTCTCCCCGCAGTTACTTGATGTAAATGTTGTGTATAGGAGACTATGACAAAATGGCCACCGATGATCTCAGCCGAGGACAGCTACAGCAATGCCGGTTTTACTCCGGTGATCACATTCTACCAGTAACAAATAGTTTCTGCTATTTTGAAGCCATCTATTGTATTTTCCTACACAAATAAGAATATGTAACGTAAATTCTCTTTTCTACAAAAACATGGCCGCCGCTCTTATAAACGGGGACATATGGTGTTATACATTAAGTATGGACGTGTTTCCCCCAGTGTTTGGTCCCGATAAGTGATCTGACAGATCTCCCTGTATACACAATGTAACGTTACATTCTGGGACGTATTTATGTCTCAGGTAATATCCCCTTTACTGTGATACAGCGGCCGCCGCTACATGGCAGACACCGGTGATGTGAGAGGGGTTAGATCCCGTCAGACGTCATGATGACATCACCGGGTCATGTGACTCCTGCAGTCCCATTGTGCTCTGTACAGGACGGGCTGCTGCATTGCTGTAGGTGCAGCCCTGGGGGGTGATCAGGTGAGGAGCAGACTGGGGTAATGAGGGGGCATGTGGGGCACACTGGGGTAATGAGGGGCAGTGTGGGGCACACTGGGGTAATGAGGGGCAGTGTGGGGCACACTGGGGTAATGAGGGGCAGTGTGGGGTAATGAGGGGCAGTGTGGGGCACACTGGGGTAATGAGGGGCAGTGTGGGGCACACTGGGGTAATGAGGGGCAGTGTGGGGTAATGAGGGGCAGTGTGGGGCACACTGGGGTAATGAGGGGCAGTGTGGGGCACACTGGGGTAATGAGGGGCAGTGTGGGGCACACTGGGGTAATGAGGGGGCAGTGTGGGGCACACTGGGGTAATGAGGGGGCAGTGTGGGGCACACTGGGGTAATGAGGGGCAGTGTGGGGCACACTGGGGTAATGAGGGGCAGTGTGGGGCACACTGGGGTAATGAGGGGCAGTATGGGGCACACCTGGGTAATGAGGGGCAGTATGGGGCACACTGGGGTAATGAGGGGGCAGTGTGGGGTAATGAGGGGCAGTGTGGGGCACACTGGGGTAATGAGGGGCAGTGTGGGGCACACTGGGGTAATGAGGGGCACACTGGGGTAATGAGGGGCAGTGTGGGGTAATGAGGGGGCAGTGTGGGGCACACTGGGGTAATGAGGGGCAGTGTGGGGCACACTGGGGTAATAAGGGGCAGTGTGGGGCACACTGGGGTAATGAGGGGCAGTGTGGGGTACACTGGGGTAATGAGGGGCAGTGTGGGGTACACTGGGGTAATGAGGGGCAGTGTGGGGCACACTGGGGTAATGAGGGGCAGTGTTGGGCACACTGGGGTAATGAGGGGCAGTGTGGGGTAATGAGGGGCACACTGGGGTAATGAGGGGCAGTGTGGGGCACACTGGGGTAATGTGGGGCACACTGGGGTAATGTGGGGCACACTGGGGTAATGAGGGGCAGTGTGGGGTAATGTGGGGCACACTGGGGTAATGAGGGGCAGTGTGGGGCACACTGGGGTAATGAGGGGCAGTGTGGGGCACACTGGGGTAATGAGGGGCAGTGTGGGGCACACTGGGGTAATGAGGGGCAGTGTGGGGCACACTGGGGTAATGAGGGGCAGTGTGGGGCACACTGGGGTAATGAGGGGGCAGTGTGGGGCACACTGGGGTAATGAGGGGCAGTGTGGGGCACACTGGGGGGTGATCAGGTGAGGAGCAGACTGGGGTAATGAGGGGCAGTGTGGGGCACACTGGGGTAATGAGGTGCAGTGTGGGGCACACTGGGGTAATGAGGGGCAGTGTGGGGCAGTGTGGGGCACACTGGGGTAATGAGGGGCATGTGGGGCACACTGGGGTAATGAGGGGCATGTGGGGCACACTGGGGTAATGAGGGGCACACTGGGGTAATGAGGGGCAGTGTGGGGTAATGAGGGGCATGTGGGGCACACTGGGGTAATGAGGGGCAGTGTGGGGCACACTGGGGTAATGAGGGGCAGTGTGGGGCACACTGGAGTAATGAGGGGCAGTGTGGGGCACACTGGGGTAATGAGGGGCAGTGTGGGGCACACTGGGGTAATGAGGGGCATGTGGGGCACACTGGGGTAATGAGGGGCATGTGGGGCACACTGGGGTAATGAGGGGCACACTGGGGTAATGAGGGGCAGTGTGGGGCACACTGGGGTAATGAGGGGCACACTGGGGTAATGAGGGGCAGTGTGGGGTAATGAGGGGCAGTGTGGGACACACTGGGGTAATGAGGGGCAGTGTGGGGCACACTGGGGTAATGAGGGACAGTGTGGGGCACACTGGGGTAATGAGGGGCATGTGGGGCACACTGGGGTAATGAGGGGCACACTGGGGTAATGAGGGGCAGTGTGGGGCACACTGGGGTAATGAGGGGCACACTGGGGTAATGAGGGGCAGTGTGGGGTAATGAGGGGCAGTGTGGGGTAATGAGGGGCAGTGTGGGACACACTGGGGTAATGAGGGGCAGTGTGGGGCACACTGGGGTAATGAGGGGCAGTGTGGGGCACACTGGGGTAATGTGGGGCACACTGGGGTAATGAGGGGCAGTGTGGGGTAATGAGGGGCATGTGGGGCACACTGGGGTAATGAGGGGCACACTTGGGTAATGAGGGGCAGTGTGGGGCACACTGGGGTAATGAGGGGCAGTGTGGGGCACGCTGGGGTAATGAGGGGCATGTGGGGAATTATCTGAAGATAAGGGGGCATGGGATAGAAAGAGATGGTGACAGGGTGTGTGTGAGAGAAGTTGGGAGCAGTAAAGGGGCGTGTGTGAGGAGAAAGCTGGTGGGCAGAGGGGGTCTGTGATAGTAAGTCTAATGGACAGTGGTTGCATGTAAGTTGAAAGCGGTTGGGCATGTGAAGAAAGCTGGTGGGCAGGTGGTGGCATGTGATAGAAAAGTTGGTGGGCATGGGGACAGGTGCAAGAAAAGTTGGTGAACAGGAGGGCACGTGTGTAAAAAGGGAGTGACGAGATAGAAGTGTTTGAGGACAGGTTGTGCCATGTGAGAATAGCTGGTGGATGGAGGGGCATGTGTGTGTATAAATCAGTTGGGCAGGGTGCACATGAGGAAAAAGCTCATGTTTATGGGGGCATGTGTGTAAAAAGTCTGTGGGCAGGGGGGCACGTGTGTAAAAAATTTGGTGGCACGTGTATGTATAAAGCTGGTGGGCAGTGGGGTATGTGAAGGAAAAGCTCGAGGGCAAGGGGCATGTGTGTAAAAAGATGGTGGTCAATGTGTTATGTGATAGAATTGCTGGTGGACCGGGAGACATATGAGAAGTTGGGGGGTAGGGGGGTTTGTGATAGAAAATTTAGTGGGTTGTGGCTGAATGTTAGTTGAAACGAAGTGGGCAGTGAGTGGCATGTGGTAGAAAAGCTGTTAGGATGGGGAGCATGTTTGAGAAAAGCTGGAAGGCATGGACTCCATGAGAGATAAAAGCTGCTGCTGTGAAATGTCTGTGAAACTGGTGGTGGGGGTGGCATTTTTGAGAACGTGGTGGGCAGTGATTGCTGTGTGAGAAACTAGAAGGCAGGGGGTGAATTTAAGAGAAAACCCAGTCAGCTGGAGGGAAAGCTGGTGGGCAGGATGGTGTGTGTGGGGGAAAGCTGGTGGGCAGGGTGGTGTGTGTGGGGGAAAGCTGGTGGGCAGGGTGGTGTGTGTGGGGGGGAAAGCTGGTGGGCAGGGTGGTGTGTGTGGGGGAAAAGCTGGTAGGTAGGGTGGTGTGTGTGGGGGAAAAGCTGGTAGGTAGGGTGGTGTGTGTGGGGGAAAAGCTGGTAGGTAGGGTGGTGTGTGTGGGGGAAAAGCTGGTAGGTAGGGTGGTGTGTGTGGGGGAAAAGCTGGTGGGCAGGGTGGTGTGTGTGGGGGAAAAGCTGGTGGGCAGGGTGGTGTGTGTGGGGGAAAAGCTGGTAGGTAGGGTGGTGTGTGTGGGGGAAAAGCTGGTAGGTAGGGTGGTGTGTGTGGGGGAAAAGCTGGTAGGTAGGGTGGTGTGTGTGGGGGAAAAGCTGGTAGGTAGGGTGGTGTGTGTGGGGGAAAAGCTGGTGGGCAGGGTGGTGTGTGTGGGGGAAAAGCTGGTGGGCAGGGTGGTGTGTGTGGGGGAAAAGCTGGTAGGTAGGGTGGTGTGTGTGGGGGAAAAGCTGGTGGACAGGGTGGTGTGTGTGGGGAAAAAGCTGGTAGGTAGGGTGGTGTGTGTGGGGGAAAAGCTGGTAGGTAGGGTGGTGTGTGTGGGGGAAAAGCTGGTAGTTAGGGTGGTGTGTGTGGGGGGAAAAGCTGGTAGGTAGGGTGGTGTGTGTGGGGGAAAAGCTGGTGGGTAGGGTGGTGTGTGTGGGGGAAAAGCTGGTGGGCAGGGTGGTGTGTGTGGGGGGAAAAGCTGGTGGGCAGGGTGGTGTGTGTGGGGGGAAAAGCTGGTAGGTAGGGTGGTGTGTGTGGGGGGAAAGCTGGTGGGCAGGGTGGTGTGTGTGGGGGAAAAGCTGGTGGGCAGGGTGGTGTGTGTGGGGGGAAAAGCTGGTAGGTAGGGTGGTGTGTGTGGGGGGAAAGCTGGTGGGCAGGGTGGTGTGTGTGGGGGAAAAGCTGGTGGGCAGGGTGGTGTGTGTGGGGGAAAAGCTGGTGGGCAGGGTGGTGTGTGTGGGGGAAAAGCTGGTGGGCAGGGTGGTGTGTGTGGGGGAAAAGCTGGTAGGTAGGGTGGTGTGTGTGTGGGGGAAAAGCTGGTGGGCAGGGTGGTGTGTGTGGGGGGAAAAGCTGGTGGGCAGGGTGGTGTGTGTGGGGGGAAAAGCTGGTGGGCAGGGTGGTGTGTGTGGGGGAAAAGCTGGTAGGTAGGGTGGTGTGTGTGGGGGAAAAGCTGGTGGGCAGGGTGGTGTGTGTGGGGGAAAAGCTGGTGGGCAGGGTGGTGTGTGTGGGGGAAAAGCTGGTGGGCAGGGTGGTGTGTGTGGGGGAAAAGCTGGTGGGCAGGGTGGTGTGTGTGGGGGAAAAGCTGGTAGGTAGGGTGGTGTGTGTGGGGGAAAAGCTGGTGGGCAGGGTGGTGTGTGTGGGGGAAAAGCTGGTGGGCAGGGTGGTGTGTGTGGGGGGAAAAGCTGGTGGGCAGGGTGGTGTGTGTGGGGGGAAAAGCTGGTAGGTAGGGTGGTGTGTGTGGGGGGAAAGCTGGTGGGCAGGGTGGTGTGTGTGGGGGAAAAGCTGGTGGGCAGGGTGGTGTGTGTGGGGGAAAAGCTGGTGGGCAGGGTGGTGTGTGTGGGGGAAAAGCTGGTAGGTAGGGTGGTGTGTGTGGGGGAAAAGCTGGTGGGCAGGGTGGTGTGTGTGGGGGAAAAGCTGGTAGGTAGGGTGGTGTGTGTGGGGGAAAAGCTGGTAGGTAGGGTGGTGTGTTGGGGAAAGCTGCTGGTTCAGGGAAGCATACAAATGAGCATGTTTATGCTGTTAACCAGAATTCTCTGCTACAGTGAAAACACGAGTTCTGTGACTAGTGACATATAGGCCTAATACATGTTGGTATAGTTTTTTTTCTTGCATTGATATCTACCCATCCACTCTTCTTTTAAGTTGACTTTTCAGTTCGCATTTCTGGCTGTGACTTCCAGTAGTACAGACTGAAAAAGTACTAATAATGGGATACTCCTGATCTGAAGACTGATCTGTGATCAGTTTACAGATCAGGAGTAAAAATACTTGAAATTGGAGATACTGGTAGCTGCCACTACACCAGGTGAATGCCCAATGAAATAGGGAAAGAAGGGGCTGTTAAGCTGGGTGCACATCTATACAATTATCTGGCAGGTCACACAATACATGACCTTTTGGTCAGATATTGCAAAAGTGTGTACACTCCCACGATCATGTTTTAGCGCACTAAAACACATCACATCTGTTGATTTATTTATTTTTTGAATTTCAATCAAATGTGGAAGTGTGTACGCACTTACGACCAGCAGTGTAGGCAGATATCTGTACAATGTGTACGGAGTCACAATCTTTTTAGCAGATGGTTATGAGCGATGAAGATCACAGATCTGATGGTAAATTGTGTATGTGTGTACACATAAATTAGCATGCTCATTGGGACTTTCAATCGTTGGTGAAATTAATAGACATTGCATCTGAAGTATGATTGCATAGGTGAGTACCCAGCTTTACCTTGCAATTCAGACACTGTTCCACAATGTCATTCAAATTAATACAACTGGTTTGTTAAAAAAAAAAAAATGCTTTGGTTTTGTTTTTTAGGATGTGCTGTCAAACAGAGCTCCATGCTTTTTTGGCTAATTACTAGTATACATATTAACTGTCTGTGGTCGGGTCTCCCTCATGGTCATGATAGCTACCGCAGCATCGAATGGGTTAATACCCATTTGATATATGCTGTGGCACCAAATGGGTTAAACCCCAGCGCTAGGGGATGTAAAAATGTATTAAAGGGAATGTTTATGCAATTAAATGTATGCACTTAATGTATGGGCGAAAGGGTTAAGTTCCGGGACTAGGAGTGTAAATGTATTTATTTTCATATTGTTCATGTATAGATTTATAAGTTAGCATATCATTTTGGAGGCATCTTGGTTCTGTAACTATTCGGAAGAAAGTAAATCACATACTAATTAAGCCTGTTTTATTTGAGAGTGTTTTTAGCATGAATACACAGCATGGGGTCTTTATTGTTTTTATCCTATGTATCCTGTGTGTTAGAGAGATTGGGAACCTATCTGAATAATGAAACGGCATGTAGTTTGGGAAATCACGGATTGATGTCAATTTTGTTAAGTTTATATTGCGTTAAATCCAAGTTTAGAGAAAATATTGCATCCTGATGCTAAACATTAAGGGGCATATTCAATTAGCTTTTAGATTCGCGGTAACGTGCCGGAACAGCCGCGAAACGTAATACACGGTACCGCAATAACGTGGATTTTCGTTCGCAGCCCATAGGGTTGCGAACGAAAATCCGCGTTAATGCGGTACCGTAATACCCGCAAGAACGCGCACTTTTCGCGGCAACGCGCGTTACCGCGAATCAAAAAGCTAATTGAATATGCCCCTAAGTGTGATATTTCAGACTTTGTGGTGCTAGGTACGGGTAGGTGGCTGGTTTATCCCCTGCCAGCATTTGTGCCAAAAACTTTATAAAATAAAGCTGTATGTTGTATTTCAAATGTATATACCATCTGTACTTCTGGATGATCACTAGTAACTCTAACTAGTGTCTAATTGTCCGTATAAGGGCCCTTTCTGAGCAATAAACATCCCTGCTTCAAGATCCTGCTTTGACGCCTACTGACCTACTGTAATTCCTGTGACCTACAGATTAGACCACTCTAATCTGTTGTTCGGCTGTTTTGACGTTTGGGACCCAGCGTCTAGTAACAACGCTCTGCCTGCTACCCTGCAGCTCTGGCCAGTGTGATAGACCAGGGGGAACCATACACAGCATCCCTGATCTGGAAGAAGAGATCAGGGGTACCAGCCCAGGTGCCCAGCAAGGGGGTACACTAGCAGCAAGTGTGTACCCAGAAGGAAGCGGTTCTAGGTGCCAGTGGAGAAGCCTGATGTGGCAGTACAGCGTACCATATAGCGTTTAAAAGGGAGCATTTGGGATAAAGAAAGGGGACATTGGCAAGGCAGACCCAGCTGGTCCCCAGCAACACGACAGGGTGGCATTGGGGGTCCATCACAGATTTCTGGTTGTTAAGCAGTGGGATAACCCCTGGTGGCTTTTCATGCACCAGTTAGGAGTGCCTAGTTATCCAGCTGTGCGGTCTAGGCAGGAGACGCCCCATAGGGGATTAGAATTATCATCTTTACATTGCCCTATGTTTGTGGACAGTGTTGGGGATGTTAATGTGCATCTTCAAGTAGTTGAAAGGATCTGCAGACTACTTGCTGTACCCAGAGTGGAATGGGTCAAGCATTTGTTGCCCACACTGCAAGGACGTGCAGTGAAGGCCTACCGTGGAGTGCCTTTAAAGGTCTGTGCGGACTATGATCTAGTTTAAAGAGTGCTCCTGAAACGGTGCACTATTACCCCAGAGACCTATTGACAAAAGTATTGGGACCTTGACCTTGATTGGGACATTGAACCTCCACGCCACCAATGAGTAGTTTGCCAACTTGCTTTGGGAGTCTGCCAGGAAATGGGTGCATGGAGCTGGTGCCCAGAGCATGGAGGAGGTAATAGACTTAATGTGCCAAGAGCAGTTTCACCGTCATTGTGCACCGGAGGTGAAAGAACGGGTGCTGGACAGGAACCCCCCACCTTGGAAGAAGCCGAAATATGAAATATAAGTATTCCCTGGCGCAGTAACGTGTGGTGTTCAAAGTTAAAAAGTGATATATTTACTGCAAATCAGAAGAAGATCAGAACACAAATAACATAAATGGTCCGGACCAAAGATATTCAAACCTATATAAACATGCATAGGATTATATTATAATCAATTCAAATGTCCATGAATCCAAATATCAAAAAGTGGTACTGTCCACCTTATAAACCGTTCATGGATACAACCTCTAAGGAGCAGCAACAAAAGGTCGGGATTCCAACACACCAATGCTATATCAAAATGAACAAAGTTCCAGTTCTTATAGTAGAGCTCCAGAGATCGTGCATGTAATCCAGCAAAAACTAGTAAAGATATATAATAAAGACATACCTTAAAACAAGTCTTGCACAATGTCACTCACTTTAAACAGCCTGACGCTGTATTCGTAGATCGATGTGGCCAAAAAGTCCTCTACAGTGCTGTTTCAGGCGGTGGGGTACGGAAGATCGGTGCTGATTGCACCGGCAACACTTGCCATGACATCTGGAGTCCGGCTGGCTGCTTTCACGACGAGGATCCATCACGACTCTTCACTGAAGCGACTTCAATCAATCCCGAAGACAGAAGATGCCGGCTGCACTGGATGACATCATTGACCTCGCCGACGCTGTTCACGCTGCTCTTAAGGGGGTAATGTAACTATGGGGCCATGTACAATGTACTTTACAAAGGTTTGTACATTGTTCATGGCCCCATAGTTACATTAGCCCCTTGACATGGTTTTCAGGTTGAAAATCCATTTTGTTTCCTCTTGGGAAATCAACCGTATATAGTTCCCTCCCCGCCAGGGTTTATTCACCTTTTGTATACCAGTAAATTTTAGTTTAGAAGGATCTTGTTCAAGGAAATGTTCAGGAACACTATGTGTTGTCATTCTGTTCCTTATGTTCCTATGGCGTTCCTGAATCCTCGTGCTCAATTTCCTAGTTGTTCTGCCAATATACTGCTTACCGCAGGGGCATTCCAGTAAATAGATGATGCCTGTTGTATCGCAGTACAGTCTATCCTTTATGGTGTATGTTACATTGGTAACATTGGATCTAAATGTTCTCAACGTTTTAGTACCCTTATAACCGTATGTGTTACGCGCTTTGCAACGGTTACAATGAAAAAAAAAACCAAGTGTGTTCTCATTAACCCTGTTGCGTTTTATACCCCCATCTTTGGTGGTATTGTACTTTTGACCAGTTGGTTTCTTAAATTGTCAGCCTTTTTATAAATTAATTTAGGGCTTAGAAGGGAGAACATCACCTAGAAGAACTGCACAGTGTTTCCTAATATTTTTTTTCAATTTTGTACGAGTCTCCACTGTGTCTAGTAATAAAGGGAATTTCAGCTATATTTATTGCATTCTTTTATTTTTCTTTTAATTCTAGGAGCTTATCCCTCTCCATGTTCCTTACTTCAATACAGGCCCTATCTATCGGTTCTTTGTTATAATCCCTCTCCTGGAATCTTTCTTTTAAAATGGTTGTATGTTCTTCATATTTTTACACACTTGAGCAATTGCGTCCTCAACCAATGTGTGTACCTTGTTTGCAAAAGACTTCTTATTCCAGATATACTCTTCTTCCCAGTGGGCCATTAACAGGTTCACATAACTGGGCGCGAATTTTGCGCCCATAGCAGTTCCGCGAACCTGTCTGTAGTATGACCCACTGGACCAGAAAAAATAAATATACCACTTTTTAACTTTGAACACCACACGTTACTGCGAAACGGAATACTATTTTTTCATATTTCGATAATGGGTAGGGACTCAAATTTCGATTACGAGAAGGGACCCACCGCTTACACAGAGTATTCCCATAAGAGGCAGCACTATACATGACACAAGGATAGAAAGCATGGTTCATCCCCAATTATTGATTTTACCTTGGAAGAAACCGCCCAGTTGGTCGATCAATATGTTATGCTTAGGCCACAATGGCAGAAGCGACAGTTACCAGTCAACCCCAAAGGACTGTACAGTCCAGATGACACCCCTTTTCTACTCACCCCCAAAATCAAGTATCCAACCATCAGGGTACCTCTCACCAGTCACTCTCCCACCTTATCCCTGGGAGTTATAAGGGATCACTGGAGCCCAGGCTGGAGAAGTGCTACGATGAAAACAGTCACCTGAGCATGAACTGTCCTACAGCCCCACCACCCCAGACTCATGCCACTAATCCAAGTCCTGGGTCCCGGTTGACTTGTTTAACTGGCGAAGGTAAGCCTGTAGAGACTGTTTCCACCCCTGTCAGCCCAATGGCGTGTGGCGTGATTGACGATGGCTTGGCAGGCAGAGTCACTTGTTTGGCCAAAAGACCCCCCAAAAACATATGGAGGAACCTGCAGCCAGTCCAAGTAGGACCCCTGCAGGGAGAAAGATTGAAATTCAGGAGCCTTAATCACAGTAGCGAGCCCTCATCTTATTGATGATGCCGCGGTATTGCAGAGTACACTTCCAAAGTTACTGTGGCAGATGGACTAGAAAAGGAAGTGCCTGTAGCAAGGGTGTATCCGGACTGGAGTGATGGCCAGGAGTTGTGAGATGTTGCTGTTATGGATGATCTCCCAACTTATGTGATCTTGGGCAGTGATGTTGGGGATGAAATTGTGACTGCATTTATGAACTCCTATTACCTGGAGCCAAGCGGCTAACACTTCACTTTTCAGGATTTCCGCCTGCACAACCCAGACCAGAGGAACAGACCACAGCTGCTAGACAACAGCCATCACCAGCGACCACAGCATCAGCCAGCGCAGAGGAAAAGATTCAAGCTGCTAGATCTTTAGGAACCAGCCAGCTATTTGCCTCTGGGAAGACTAGGGGCCTGATTCAATAAGGATCCTAAATGAAGAGATATCTTATTTCAGTCTCCTGGACAAAACCATGTTACAATGCAAGGGGTGCAAACTAGTTTTCTGTTTTGCACATAAGTTAAATCCTGACTGTTTTTTTAATGTAGCACACAAATGCTTGATAGCTTATTTGTACACTGAAATTTAAAGTTGATATCTGTGTGCTGCATGAAAAAACAGTCAGTATTTAAGTTATGTGCAAAACCGAAAACTAGTTTGCACCCCTTGCATTGTAACATGGTTTTGTCCAGGAGACTGAAATAAGATATCTCTTGATTTAAGATCCTGAATGAATCAGGCCCTAGGTCCCCTAGTGGTGCAGAGGATGTTTTCTCTGGCCAGTCTGATCTTGTGGAGATGCCCGATGATACTCCTGCCCCTAGCTCTGGCAGTGAGTATAGCTGACCACAGTGATGTCCCTTTGACTGACCTCATTTTGAGTGACACTAGTAATCCCAGGATAGACCCCTCTGCAGTGTGTCTTTGCATAAATGTTTTGGAAATGAGAGCAATGTGGAAAGAAGTTCAACATCTCTATCTTTATCTAAGAGGGAAGTATATAAAAATATTCTCAGACCACAGGACAGTGGTAGCCTTCATAAATTGGCAGGGAGGTACCAGAAGCCAGACCTTGGTGGAAGTAGCAATGATCATGTCCTGGGCAGAGAGAAACCTGAAGTCACTCTCAGCATTACATGTAGCATGAAAATGTTCTCAGCCAAAAACTGATTCACCCAGGAGAGTGTTCCAGCAATTGATAGGAAAGTTCAGCCTTCCTCAGGTGGATGTCATGGGGCCAAGAAGAAATGCAAAAGTTCCCAGGTTTTTTGTTTTCCACAGGGGTCCAGAATCGGACAGTAGATGGTCTGATGGCCCCATGGACATTCCATCTGGGATATTTTTCCCCTCAATTTCCACTTGTGACTGACATGCTAAGAAACATTTGAAAAGAAAGGGTTGGAGTAATAATTCTTCCATTCTGGCTTTGCGTTCTGTAGTTTCTGGTAGGAAAGAGCCTTGGCCTCAGCATCTTCTGTCAGATCTACTATACCAAGACCTAGTTTTTCTTCCAGATCTAGACAGGCTGGCTTGGATGGCTAGCGATTGAGCGGAAGTTACTCAGGAGAAAGAGAGTGTCAGAACAGAAACTAAACTGTTACAGGTAAAAAAGAAGAATTCTTCAGATTTCTCTTATAGGAATTGGAAGAAGCTTACTGTATGGTGTGACTCTAGGTTCAATCCAGCAGAAGCTACCACTACACTGATCCTTGACTTCCTCCAGGATGGTTTCAGTTAAATGCCTTGCTGTATTGATACTTAAGGGACAGGAGTCTACGTTGAGTCTATTCCTATATAACAAAGTTAGCCTCACAAGGGTTGATGATGTTATTCCAAGCAGTGAAGATGATTCGTCCCTGAGATGGATGACAATGAAGGTAATTTTCCTGATCGCAATTTAATCTGCTTGCAGAGGTGGTGATTTGCAAGTGCTGTAGTGCAAGGGATATTTACGTAATGTCTATATGGAGAAGGTGGTGGTTAAAGCTAATTCAGAATTTCTACCGAGTGTCTACATTCCACATTAATCAGGAAGTTATGCTGCCATCTTTCTGTCCACGCACAATACATAAGCATGAAAGAAGACTGCATTCACTGGATTTAGTGAAAGCAGTCTCCATGTATCTGTCCAGGACTGTAGGACTCAGGAACACAGAGCAGCTATACGTGCTTCCAGCTGACTCTAAAAGAGCTCCTTCTAAACAGACCAGATAAATTAGTAAACAGGCAAAAGTAATGGGCATAAGTTACCAGAGATTTTCATTGGCCATTCAAAACGAGCAGTGGCAATATCTTAGGCAAGCAAGGCTCAGGCTTCTGCAGTGGAGCTATGCAAAGCAGCTGGATGGTCATCTATGCATAGCCATTATCATATGGATATCCTATCCACCTTGGATTCTCAGTTTGGGAGATGTTCTCAGTTCAGCTTCTAAATAAAAGAATATTTGGTTGGTCTGTTTCTTGTGTCGCAATCCCTACTGTATTGCTTTGGTACATCCCATAGTTATAGCCCCCATCGAGCCTGGAGCAGAAAATATGGATTATGTACAGATAATTCCTTTTCTTTCTAAAGACTTCCAGCAACTCAATTTTCCGCCCATGATTCTTATATTGTTTATACATTTTTCAGAAAAAGCTTGGGAAGTCACATAGACACAGAAAGAGGAGGGGGTACTTTATGTACCATCCAGGGTGTGTGTGTGTTTTTTTCTTTTTTTTTTTAAACTGTCCCTACCTAAGCTAACAAGGGAATCTACCCAGAGTTAGGGCTGTCATTGAATCTTTCCAAGAAACTATTGCTAAGTATATTCCGTTCTTTTCTTATGCTTCACAGTTTATTAACCACCTTAAACCCATTTATTTCTGTATTGCTTTGGACTTCTTTTTCCACAATGGGTGCTGGTATAATTACTTTGATGTTATGCCTCCCTTCATTAGAAGTTCCCCACTTATCCTGTCTTTTATTTTATTCATCTATATGGCATCTACGATCCCTCTTTATGTATATGCATTGGCTGTTGGGTATTGTTTATAAACCCAGTGAAAGGTCTGCCCATGCATGTTTTATATTTTTACTTCAGTGTGTCTCGCCCTGTCCCACACTCCTCATGTCTTACATTTCCATTCTCCTTTAGAGTGTAAGCTTACACAGGCCTCCGTACCTCTTATATCAGGAGCCCACACAAACGTAGGGAGAACCCACTAACTCCACACAGATAGCACCACTGTTCTGAATTGAGCCCAAGGTCTCATCTTAGTATAGCAACAATGTTAATCCTTGTGCCATCATGCTGCCACCTCTGCCCAGGAATCGGTGGACTGGAAACATTTTCATGTACTTCTAGGCACCAAATTGGTGTTTGGAAGGGACAGAAATCCTCGTTGTAAGAGAGCAATTGATTTAACTTTAAGCAATGTTTTGGTGATTGATTCTGAGGGATGTTATGAAGCTGGATCAGAGGAACTTCAAAGAGACACTGTCTGGTCACCCAGTGTTTCATAACTGAATATATTACATGTGTACTCTGTGATGTTTAATATAATTAAATTTATTCCTAGAAAATTGAGCGGCGAGGAACCAGAGAGTTTTTATTAGAAGTCACGTGAGTGTGAGACGAGTCCTGTGCAAGTTACTGGGGATGGACAAAGAAAGGAGTCACATGACAGAGAGGGTATTAAATCTCACCCTGGACATGATCTACCTGCTGACTGGAGAGGTGAGGGATTTTGGGAATTTCAAAGTTTTGTATCTGCTAATATAACAGGGACCTGATTGGAAACGTGTGGGATTATGAAAGCAGCGTTGTGCAGAAAGTTAATATGAGATATTCTGGGGAAACATGTCATTAGGATATACAAGGTATTTCAGTTTATAGAGATAAGGAGGGTTAAGATGATTTACACCAGGGGTGTCCAACCTTTTAGCTTCCCTGGGCCACATTGGAAGACGACGAGTTGGTTTGGGCCGCACATAAGATACACTAACAATAACGACAGCTGATCATCCAAAAAAACATAGAAAACATAGTTAACATATATATATGAGAAAAAAAATGAGATATATATATATATATATATATATATATATATATCTCACTTTTTTTTTTTTAAATCCCCCTATACTTACCTTTCAATCGCCCTGTTCAAAAATCCTCTCTAGTTATTATACTATAATCACTTTTTGTATTGTTTCGATGCAATATCAATAAAGTGCATTTAAGCCAGGCATTGTATATCAGGGTGCCCTGACCAGGCCTGCGGTACCTGACATATACACCACTGTGACCCCAAATTGTGACCTGTTTTGATAATTACACCACTATGTTAGTTAAGGGATAACAACTTATAATGGGCCAAAGAGAATAATATATAATGCCCCATTAGTATTACAAGTAGAAGTATGTAGCAGGGAGATAAGGTCCATGATGCTCCAGGACCAAGTGACTATTATTCACTGGTCAGCGTCAATTGAAATAATAAAAAAAATCCCCCTTAACTTACCTTTTAATTGGCTTGTTCTCCTGTCCTTTTCTCTTCTTTTCTCCAATTCTGTACTGCTGATTGTTCTTCTCGCGCGGGTGACTCCTCTGTGCTGCGCTCCGCAATGGATGTTGGGCGTGATGACATCACGCCCGACATTCACTGCGAGCGCCGCACGGAGGAGGAGACAAGGGAGGGAGCCGGAGCACCAGCTGACGTGACCGCAAGGTAAGTATTTTCTTTTCTTTTCTTTGCAGGATTTTTTTTTTTCCATTAACAGGGCTGCCCCCTTGCCACAACCAAAACTCCTTCTGGGCCACATTTACAGGCGTGCTGGGCCCCGCGGGTTGGACAACCCTGATTTACACTTTAGTGAAGGGGAGGATCCTATGAGTGGATGTTCCTCTGGCCAGGAAGAGACATGTTTGTCCTGAAGGCGTCTGTCTCTCTGCACAGTGATATTTATTAGTTTCTCTCAATATGTAGAATTATATTGTTACGAAGAAGTCTGGTGAGCGTGTGACACCCAGCAGCCATCCCCGTGTGCCAGGAGAATTGAGCAGGACCCGGAGCACCATCATGGTCCCTCCACCTCACTCATTGAGAAACAATGACCAGAAGATCCTGAAACTCGCCAACAAGATCATTCAGCTGCTGACTGGAGAGGTGACTGCTGGGAATGGGACATTATACAGTAACACCAGGGGATGTGTCTGGGTGATGACTGTATCATTGTGTGTGTCAGGTTCCTATAAGGTGTGAGGATGTCACTGTCTATTTATCATTGGAGGAGTGGGAGTATTTAGAAGGACACAAGGGTCTGTATGAGGATGTGATGATGGAGAATAACTGGTCCTTGGCATCACTAGGTAAGAGGAGCTTAAACCAGTGTTATATGTGTATATAGAAAAAGGCATTGCTCTGTATATAGATACATTGTTACATGTGTACATTGTGAGCTTTTATATTATAACTGCATTTTAAATATATACATCAGATGTGAGTGCAATATAATATGTTATCATAATTAGGGTTTTTAATTTTCAGTGGGTTTTGTTTTGTTTATATACATACCTCACATTCATTTGACCCAAAGGGGGCACTCACCATTTCTTGACAAAAGTATGTTTTATTTGCTCACTGATCATCAAGCATGCTCCATAATGTCCACATGTTGGTTCTAGACTTTCTTAGGACCAGTAAATCAAAGTCTAAGAATATTTAACCAACTTCCTATTTAAAAAACTTGTTTGCTACCCGCGCCTTCACCGCACCACCACGCCCAATTGAACCCCACACATCAATATGTGTTCTAGTCTGGAACTCACATCTATTCACAGCAAGGTATAGAACACTTATATATCTAGATGTTCTGATGCTGTGACACACATACCACATTATTAAATAAACATCACTATCTAACTCTAGGCCAACCAAAGCGTCATTACCTATTACAGCCCCAAGTTTAATGTAAACCAACTCTAAATCTCTACGAATTAGTAGCTTACTGTTACAGCCATCAAATGTAGGGAGTCACAGCTAGGTGGTGTGGGCCACAATCAGGGACATCTATAAATGTAAACCACCACGATAACACCTAAAATATAAAAACATTTAAGAGACCTCAGTCATTCATATTAAACCCATCCAAATCAATGCATCCAGTTTAGCAAAGCAATAATGTTAGATGATTGTTGAGTCCACAGTCGTTACAAATCGTAAGTGACTCTGATATCTTATCAGCACAAATATTCTTTATCTCAAGAGCATAATCAGATAATTGGACTTATTAAGCCCTCCAAGAGCTACAGTGCCAAGTTTAGAAATCCAACAGGCTTCCTTGTTCAGTAGAATCAGTCCCCCTATCACCCCCTCTGGACAAGGGAGGCACCCAATCAATCATCATACATCTGAGTGCTGAAAAATCCTTTCTCAATAATGCGTTTGGCTACAGGCTTATCAGCAGCCCCACTTGTGTACGCTAATCAAATGGAATATCTGTGATTAGCCATCCTTTCTCGAAAGATTGAATAGTCTTTCCAACACACATTAACTCACAAGGGCGTTTGAAAATATAAATCATATGATCCATCCTGCAAGTCAATCAATGTCGAATCATAATTTTTTTATTACTACCATCCAGCGCAAAGTTGCTACCAGTGACCATTGCACTACAAGTTGTACAAACTGTGCACCTGTATCAACCTGATTTGAGGTTACATAAATCAGTTTTCAATCTGTCCGGTGTTACTTTGCAAATTTGGTAATAATAATAGCTCTTTCAGATTCGGAGCTCTCCGATAGCTTAACAGGTGTTTACGTCAGAACTTTAAATGCTTGATCAGTGGTAATTAAAGGACAATATTTGTTTATGGCATTTCTCACTTTGCTTGCTTTGGTATCAAAACAGACATCCAAAGCTGTTGTGCATGACACTGAACAGCCCTGGTTAGGCACCTCCTAACATTCCTTCTGGAATAACCATGTTCCAAAAGTCCCATTGTAGTTTCAGCTAGTTGTTCAGAGATGAACCTTGCTGAATCTGCTAAAGTATTCAGGTCATTCATCAAATCATTAAATCCATACCAGAAACTTGTAATCTATAAAATGTTTATATAATACAGAATGCAAGTACCATATTTTGGTAATATTGTTTTTCTCTTTTATTTGTCCATAAAAATGTTTCAATACAATGGTGCAAACTTTGAGCCCATTGAGGTACCTGCTCTCTGTATGTAATATGTGTTTGAATATTTGAAATTATTATATTCCAGGTTCCATTTTCACAAGCTCAATCACATAATCTATCGGAGGTCCATCATATGGCCCATTCCTTAATGCTTCTTTCACTGCCTCTACATCATCAGGGTGAGGGATGATAGTGTGGTGTAAGCAAACATCCAGTTGCCAACATCCTCTTTATTCACTGATCTCACTCCTTCATCAACTAGTGTGAAACCTGTTTTTAAAGTTGCATTGGTCGATGGAGGGCCATTCTCTTAGAAGGAATAAAAATAATAAGATACAATATTTGTCATTTTTATTGACTATAATTTTAGGTCAGTTTAATGATACCTTCAAAAACGTGTATATATATATATATATATATATATATATGTGTATATATATATATATATATATATATATATATATATGAGAGAGAGATAGTGTTGCTGTAGCTTTTTTTATAATATACACTCCACTTCCGCCTCCCCTAACATGCATCCAATGTAATGAAGTGAGAGTATCTCTCGATAAATGAACTTGGATATCTGTAACTTACACTATGAATCAGGGTCTCCCCTCAGTGTTGGGGGATCTTCCAAATTCTTTCCTGGCAGTTACAGTCCTTCCTGCTACCTCACACATTCTCTATTGTAGTAGCATCGCAAAACCTTAGTGTTTCATTATCACCTCTACATTCACTGGTATTAGAGATTAGGGGACACTGCAGCATATGTGGAAATGACCTTGGTATTTTCCCTGGGATCCCCTAAAATGGCCCTAAAATGGCCTGATTCCACTGCGAGTGTTGCTCCTATAATTGAGTAGTAGTGGGATTGTGACTTGCTAAAAAGCCAGTGTGTAGTGCCTAAACATTGGGGGGGGGGGGGGGGTACTTTTTAAATTACAACCAAAAGCTGGAATTCCTAAAGTTAATGCATAGATATGTATAGACAGTGGAATTCACACGGTTATGTGACCGAATAAGTAGTGGAAATAAAATAAAAATGTATGTATTTAACCCCTATACATTTTCCCAACAGAACTACATAAATATCCATCTAATCATATTAAGGAGGAATCTGACTCATCTGGAGGTGGAAATCTACCACAGACCCCCATAGATCATACACAATATACAGCTACTCATATTGAGGAGGAATCAAACTCATGTGAAGAAAGAAATTTCACCAAGGATGACAATTATACACTCGCAGATCATACACAAAGTACAACTAGTCATATTGAGGAGGAATCGGGATCTTCTTCCATTGGTGAGAAATGTTTTAATAACAGGTTCAACTATGTTAGACACCAGAAGAAAAAAAGGAGAAGTCACTATGAAAAGAAATCTTGGTCATGCTCTGAATGTGGGAAATGTTTTATCTGGAAGTCACATCTTCATGTACATCAGAGAATACACACAGGAGAGAAACCATATCTGTGCTTTGACTGTGGGAAATGCTTGATCAGTAAATCAGAACTTGGCAGACATCAGAAAATTCACAAAGGAGAGAAACTATATTCTTGTTACGTATGTGGGAAATGTTTTATAAATAGAACACTTCTTAATAATCATGAGAGAATTCACACAGGAGAGAAACCATATTCTTGTTCTGAATGTGGGAGATGTTTTAACAATAAATCACATCTTAGTAGACATCATAAAATTCACACAGGGGAGAAACCATATTCTTGCTCTGAATGTGGGAAATGTTTTAACAATAAATCACTTCTTAATAGTCACGAGAGAATTCACACAGGTGAGAAACCATATTCTTGCCCTGAATGTGGGAAATGTTTCAACACTAAATCACAAGTTAATAGACATCATAGAATTCACACAGGAGAGAAACCATATTCTTGCTCTACATGTGGGAGATGTTTTAACATTAAATCACATCTTAATAGACATCAAAGTGTTCACACATGAGAGAAGTCATTCCTATGCAGAATGTGGGAAATCTTTTACTGGTAGTTTAGCTTTTGTTAGACACATGATATTCCACATAGGAGAGATACTATATTCACGTTCCTAGTGGGAAATATTTGTGAGCAGAAAGCATTCTGTGTATGTACCCGAAAATCCACAGTTAGAGGATGTGTCCCTTAATATAGAGATGTAGCTTAAGGTCAGAAGTGTTTGCTATCGAATATTGATGAATTAAATAAAGACTCTACATGTAAGTTTATTCTGCTGTTTTCTGATTTAATTTTCTTATGAGAAAAACATCTCACAGCAGATCAGTGGATACATATGCTGTATTCTTTTGGCCCTCTTAAATTATATACTATAATGGAAATGCATTTCACAGTTAAAATTGTGGTTAGAAATGTTTCAAATATATTTAGAAACAGTAAAATATTGGAACAAACAATATGGGTAGTTTACTAAATTTCTTTTCTGTTCCAAAAACACTTCTTTTTTTATTGTAAAAAAAAATAAAAGGCGACCATAATAAAATTGATGGGTATATGTTATAGAGATCCATCATGCTCACTTTACTGGAAGTGACATAGCTGTGTATGCATGAGTATACATTTCCTGCTGCAATATACACAGTGTTTTTTTTTTTAAATGTACACATTATTTATAGATACATTTTAATTCAAGGATATTGTTTCATATACTGTACTATATGGTTATTTTTTGGGTTGTTTCTATATCCCTCCTAAGTTACAAGAAGATGTTGTCCAGTCACTAAGGACCGGATGAGAGTATTCCCAGATAAGCCTTTGTAGAATTAATAGTGGATATGTGGCTATTTGGCACTTATTC
Source organism: Mixophyes fleayi (assembly GCF_038048845.1). Classification (NCBI taxonomy): domain Eukaryota; kingdom Metazoa; phylum Chordata; class Amphibia; order Anura; family Limnodynastidae; genus Mixophyes; species Mixophyes fleayi. Next base: position 220,799,107 of record NC_134407.1, on the reverse strand, counting down.
ACTCACTAAACACTGTGCTTTAATTATTTTGCTGTAGGGCACCAGTATTTCTCTTATATGTTTGTATTCTTTGTTACACCTGAAGTACAGTGGGTGTGTTCTATAGAATGGCCACCTTGAGCTACAAGGAAGTGTGTTTTGGATTCACATAGGCAACATTAAATGTTAGATGGACTAAACTAAATATCTGAACCTATGTACATTTTTTAACAACTAGTGCCTGGGCTACTACTTCTTCTACTTTGTTACTTCACCGTTGATTGAAAATGGTCCATCCCAACAACTTCCGACTGCTAGACATTTTCTCTCAAAAAAGTACCTGCTGCCTAAACCACTAATCAAGTACAGGGACAGACCATGTTTGCATTAGTTGGATGTTGTGATATTTCGACCAGTGAAGTCCAAGATGTCACCATCCTCTACTAAGTCCCTCCTGAAATCTTGTTCCTGAAGACACAGGTTGGTGAGGGATCTTCATTGTTACTGGTTTAAAGACCATCATGGAGACTAATTTTTTAAAACTCTTATACATGCAACTGTGTGGAAAAGATGATGTATACCATAGCAGCCAATCGTATGTTTGCTTTCATTTCATAAACTATGGCAACAGTTAGTTGGAATCTGGATCTGTGGGCAATCTCTCCTTTTCTAGACAGGTACCTGTATACAGTTGCATTTTATTGAAATTATGCTATCAGATGTTTTACATACTTTTTTCAACTGGTAATGGTGTAGTAATCCTTATACTTGTACATTAGTGCTCATTTGTGCACCTAGGTTAAAGAGATACAGGTGGAAGACATATGTGTGACAAGATAATAGTAAAGAGTCTCATTTATCTTGCATGTTTTGAAATTGTTTGAAAGTGTATTTTTCCACAGCTAACAGCTGCTGACAGGGTGTGTCTCCACTGAGACTAATCAAACAGAGCACCTGAAGTGAACTCCTTTTAAAGGCAAGATGGGAATGTCACCTGTCCATCAAGCTAGGGCTGTGGGAGGAGTGTAAAGTATTTTAAACATGCCTTGTCTTCATTGTTCAGTATGACCGATGCAGAATAAGTCGGCAGTGTCTAGGGAGCAAGCCTAGCATTAGGGTCACAACTTTATGTTAGGAATTGCTTTGCCATCCTGACAATAACAGCAAAGTAAAAACCAAGAAGGTGTTTATGTGAGCGCTCTCGGCGCCCCTGCTTGCAGCTCAAGGCGAGTTGAAGTCACATGATTGGCTGATACGACATTCTACCACTTAGAATGATGCACTACCACGTGTATTATACACCAGTGATTCCCACCTCAACTCTGCTTTCACACAGCTGCCAGTGGTCACGCGGCTCCCTCTCACACAACATGGGGTTGGGGGGGAGCTGCACAGGAGGCGCACACACACCTCTCGGGAGCTGCTTTTATATGGGTACTGTGAAGACTCCGGGTTTATCTGGCCTAAATCTACCCACTTCACTCTGGCTGGCCACCCACGGGGGCCTTACTATGCCAGGGAAGTCTACCCAGTACCTTCTAGGGTCTCTTAGTCACTCAGGCAAATGCAATTAGAAAGTATAACAATACATTTATTGTAACAACAAGTCAGTAGAATATTATATACACACAGTAAATAATTGCCAGGCAGGTTCACCATATTATCTGTCCCTTTCCCCACTAGCTTAAGGAGTTACAGTCACCTGACTGTCCTTACTTGAAGACCCATGGATCTACAGATATAGTCCACTAGTATAGAACGGCAACTCAACACTAGACACCCTGCAGCTTGCAGCCATCAATCCTCAGAATGACCACCCCTCTACCCTTGGAGTGGCTCCTTATATCTATGGTCAAATATCCACAGTGTTTTCCCCTCCCTGACTAACCTCTGACTCTCTCCCTCTTAATCATTGGTGGGTGCTGGATCAGGGGTTCAAGGGGGAGTATAGATGAGCTGTGCTTCCACCTAGGCTCCCCTGCTGGATTGCAGACAAATTTCTGCACTAGTCCTGTGAAGGACGATGGATACTAATTGGCCTCCCCCAGCTTCAAAGATAGGATAGCAGTCAGCCCCTCTTGAAATTAACCCCCAGCTGTTCCATGCTTCCTCTAGAGAAAGGAGGGGGTGAATGAATGCAGCTTCAGCCCCCTCACCTATATTCTGGATACCACCTGATCCTTACCCTTAATCCACCTGCCTTCAATTTGAGAACAATGCATAACAACATCACTGAATTAACAACAAACACATTTTTACAATGGATAACATGGAATGAAGAAGTGTCTTATGTAGGCATGGCTACAATGTCCACTTATCCACATGTAATTAGACACTGCAGTTGTACTCTGTTGAGCTGGAGAACAAAATCGGCTATAAAAAGTATACATTATATTCCACATTTTGTGAAGAACAAGGGACAGGCTGGTTAAGGCGCTATCAAATTAGTTTCAGCCCAGGTACTCTTTGATGGATAAGTGTTCACTAATTATCCCTGGTGAAGCCTGGCTACAGGTGAAACGCGTTGGTTATTGCCTTCTTATTCTTAGACACAAACAGTGAGAACGAGTACTCTCTCCATCCTTCACACTGACAGATCGGAAGATACCGCCGCTACTAGCTGCAAAGTGGAAGGAAGGTTTCAGCATGCGCGGCTCCATACTGAGGAGACGCTCACACATCTGGAGGTAAGAAAGGAGCGCGGCCGTGAGAAGAGGAGAAGAGGAAGAATTCGCTACACTCAGAAACGTTCACATTAACCTGTACTGGTGTTTTTGTTCCTACTGCATTTAATACACAGGCGCCCTGGGAAGCTGGAGATTTTACCCCGAGCAACATATACTTTTGGTTTCTAATCTGGAGGGTTGGGGACCCCCTCCTTTCACTTTCCCTATTTTGTTGGTAGCCACCTTACATTTTGTCTGGCGCAGGTACTCACTATTCCTTTTTTCAAGTGTTCACTAAGGTTAATTGGAGTTTCTCTTGCGTTGTTCCAAAATCAAGAATTTGGAAACACACTCTGGAAATGCTGCGTTTGCGGCTGATCTAGTCCCTGATTTAGTAAGTGATCTCTGGAGCCCCACACACAACATTGTCTCTGGTTCCCAATATTTTATTTCACCCACAGGAACTGGAAAACAAATCCTTGTTGTAGATCAGGATGTTAAGGACCTAACACATTTTTTGGGTGGCCTCTAACTTATGTCAGGCAGGTTTACATTATATTTTTCATTGAGGGCAAGCTCCTCTCTCACGTCTTCTGCAATTATACACTATGCATTGTTGATAATGTCAGAAATTCTCTTGATATTAGCCTGATGTCAACTTTAGACAACTTGACATTATCCATAACATATAGATAATGTAACTAATTCTATTGGCACTTGTGGTTCTCCAAGTGTCAACATGCCCTGGCTGCTGTGGGTATGCTGGTGCTTGTAGTTATACAAGTAGCAGCATGCCCACACTACAGAGCTGGATTAAGGCTTTGGAGGGCCCGGGGCACTTAAGACAGGGGGGGCCCTTATGATGTAGCATGGTTATCATTTTAGACAAACAGGCAATACTGTGTGCACTACTGTTAGGTGCCTTCACCAGCAGTACACGGTGAAGCGGGACATACCTCCCAACTGTCCTAAGCGAGACAGTCGCCCAAATTCGGGACTGTCCCATCAGATTCAGGACAGTTGGCAGACTGTCCTGCTCTCTCCTACCTGTACTTCTCACTGGTCACCACTTGTGGCTGCTGGTTACTTTAGCTCATTTGCTGGTTGTCTGGATCCTGGAATATTGGAGGCCCTATTTGGGAAAAAAAATGGGTACATAAAGTTTAGAAAACTGCAAACAGTCCCACTGTTAAATTAATAACAATTACATTTTATAATTAGGCCTTCCTCCAGCCCCCAACATTAAAATAATAATATTCACATTTGCTAAATAGATCTCTTTCCCTCCAACCAACCCTGACATTAGATAGCAAACACATCTACTATATAAAAGCCTAGTGGCGTGTGTCTGTGTGTGAAAAAAACAAAACCAAGCTGCAGCGCCACCTGCTGGGCGAAATTATACACTGACCTACTAAATTCTTAGTGTGTGTGGGAAAAAACCTCAGGGCTGAAATTTGCTGCAGCGCCACCTGCTGGGTGGAGTTATACACTGACCTACTAAATTCTTAGTGTGTGTGGAAAAAAAACTCAGAAAGGGTTGAAATTTGGTATACTAAGATGTTTTTAATATGTTAATTTAATTTGTTAATTGTTAAAAGTGTTTATAAAGATTTTAAAAAAATATATATATATTTCTTGAAGGAGAAGTGACAATTGGGAGTGGTTGGTGGTTGCCGGGGGTGACAGTGGGGAGTGGTTGGTGGTTGCCGGGGGTGACAGTTGGGAGTGGTTGGTGGTTGCCGGGGGTGACAGTGGGGAGTGATTGGTGGTTGCCAGGGGTGACAGAGCGAGAGGAGTGTGATACTCAGGACTGCTGAGAGAGATCCCTGTGTCTGGATAGACAACTGGATAGATGTGGCGATAAAGATGAAGGATGAGGTGATGGAGAAAAATGATGAGGTGGTGACATGTGGATAAAACCACGTTAAAAAAGGGCGCTTGCGTTAGGAAGTAACGCTCTTCTCCTGAGGAGGCCTGGGCTAGCCCCAAATGTATGACAAGAACCTTTTTAACACCTTAAGTAGCTTGATTTGACTAGAATGCATGAGTATCATGCACGGGTTAACTTGTTTAATATATAAACCTATTTCCCTCCCTCCAAACAGCCCCAACAATAATTTAAATAGCATTTAGATTTAACAAATATTACCATTTCCCACTACAATTCCAGGCATTAAATATTCATAATCACATTTAATAAATAGAACTCATTCTCCCCAAATAGCATTAAATTAAAGGTCCATTTAGTCCATCTTAAATTCAAAGGACCCACTATTAAATTAAATAGCCCCACCATCACCCTATAAATAAAATAGTACCTAATAATTAGCCCCCACGTGCACTCCACAATTAAATTAATAGCCTACCTATATTATATTAAGACAACCCCCCGTCCCTCCCACACTACAGTCATTTACTGCCCCCCACAAACACACACACATACACACACACACACAGTGCATTAAATCACTGGCCCACACACACACTGCATTAAATCACTGGCCCCCACACACACACATTGCATTAAATCACTGGCCCCCACACACACTGCATTAAATCACTGGTCCCCCCTCTCCCCGGGGGGCCCGGGGCTTGTGCCCCCTGTTCCCCCCTTAATCCGGCTATGCCACACTATTTAGGGCAACCTGGCTCGCTGGGACTTGTAGTTCCACAAAACAAAATGGCGTCCATTTGTTTTTTTAACAATTAAATCGCCATTATTACCCTACACCCACCACCCAGGGGTGTAGGAAGAGCCCTAGTGCTATCAGCACTGGGCTGGGTATCCCTGGGTGGGGGCACTCGTTTTTTCCGCAGACTCCCACTCCCTAGGGAATCCAGCCCAGTGCTGAACAGCCTGGGGTTAGTCATTATGGCAGGGTGACCCCTGCCGCATTTCCCCCTTGCTATAGTGCCTCCAACCCCGGCTGCTTTGCCTACTGCTGGTTCCATGAAAATCGGGGGGGGGGACCCCATGCAAAAATTTTCCCCGGTTTTCACGGAACCAGCAGTAGGCTGGCAACACTAGGCTTAAGACTGAATAGAAGGGGGACCCCACACTTTTTTTTTTTCTTTAACTTTTATCTATTCTTTACACTTTTGACAGAAGCCGGGAGCTACCGGCTGTATGACAGAACAGTGTAACAGTGATGTGTTTATACAACTCGCTGCTACAACACAGGAGAGTTAGCTAACACGGGAGTGTTTTACATCGCAGCAAATCGCCAGAGATGACCAGCGGAAAAAAAAATCGGACCTCGATACATTTATCCCCAGGTGTGCGCATGCTCAATTCAGACCAGCAAGTGAATGCAGGGAGTGAGAACCAAGGTGAACAGGTAAGAGCAATGAGCAAATTGCAGGTTAGCTGGTGCAATGTGTGACAGCCTGTTTAATGTGCACACTTGACTGGGCAGTGCTGCTTGCTGTTGGGATCTGTAATACCCATGACATGAAGCCATGAGGGAGGCATAAGGGCATGAGGTGGGAGACACAAGGACATGAAGCCATGAGGTGGGAAACATGAGGACATGAAGCCATGAGGTGGGAAACATGAGGACATGAAGCCATAAGGTGGAAGACACGGGGACAAGAAGCCATGAGGTGGAAGACACGAGGACATGAAGCCATGAGGTGGGAGACACGAGGACATGAAGCCATGAGGTAGGAGACACAAGGACATGAAGCCATGACGTGGAAGACACGAGGACATGAAGCCATGAAGTGGGAGACACAAGGACATGAAGCCATGAGGTGGGAGACACGAGGACATGAAGCCATGAGGTGGGAGACACAAGGACATGAGGACATGAAGTGGGAGACATGCGGACATGAAGCCATGAGGTGTGAGACACGAGGACATGAAGCCAAGAGGTGGGTAACGAGTCTGCGAGGGAAGAACGATGAAGTGGGACTAACAAGGCTATGAGGTAGGAATAAGGAGGCTTTGAGGCAGGGGCTGACACCCAGACCAATCCCATTGTTAACTACCTTGGGCTGGGTCACTGGGCTGTGAGTTGGGAATAACAAGGCTGTGAGGTTGGAATATATATTGGTGTCATAGCCACATAGTCCCTGCCTCATAATGCTTACCTTACAACTTCATAATTCATGTAACTATTTTATCATTTCTATGTTGTATTGTGCACCATTATATCTCATTATACATCTATTTACCCGCCACTGCCAGTCTCACTCGGGAAAAATTACATATTCGACTATTGGTCTGTGCGTTCAATCAAACTCTGCTTCTGGTCTGTGCGTTCCACCTGATTTCTGGTCTGTGCGTTCCATCCGACTTCTGGTCTGTGCGTTCCACCCGACTTCTGGTCTGTGCGTTCCAACTGATTTCTGCTCTGTGCGTTCCACCCGACTTCTGGTCTGTGCGTTCCACCCGACTTCTAGTCTGTGCGTTCCATCCGACTTCTGGTCTGTGCGTTCCACCCGACTTCTGGGCTGTGCGTTCCATCCGACCTCTGCTCTGTGACTTCCATCCGAGTTCTGGTCTGTGCGATACAAAGGCCAAAAGGGTTCTTCTTCGATAACAACATCTGGGTGATATATAAACGGGAAAGAGCCAAGAAGAGACATTGTTGTGTCTGGCAGCAGGTAATGATATTTTAGATTATTATACAGAGGCAGCATATTCTGGTGTTAACTGTACGCGGAGCAGACTCTGGTGTTCTGTTAATACAAAACTGCCACTAGTGAAGCAAACTATAGTGTCTTGGTATTATAAAACAGTTGGAGCAGATTCTGGTGTCCTGTTATAATAGCAGACGTTGTAAACACATTAACTTGCTAATGATGGTAGGTAAAACAGGTAACAAATAATATATAGATTTTATTGTACAAATAGCATCTTTAAAAAAGTAATTAGACAATATGCAATGTGGTTGGGATGTGACTAACACAAGCAGTTTATCTTACTAAGGGCTGAGCTCACTGAGCTTAGGCTGTCTCTCAGAGAATGTCAGTGTGTGTGAGAGTCTCCAGATCTAAATGACTGTCTCCCAGTAAATGCCTCAGCTTACCCTACACTACAGAAACAGCAGGCTTTCCAAACATAAAGCGTACATCTGAAGGGCAGTGATAGGATAACAGTGGCATCTAGCATGACCGGGCGCGCTGGGACTTATGGTTCCACTACATCTGCAGAGTCACTGACTGAGACTGTTGAAATTCAGTATTGGATAATCCATTTCTCAATCTCTTTGCTGTGTGTTGTCCTATTCCAGTTTATTAAGCTCTTTTATACTGTTTGTACAACCATTAAACTAGAGATGGGCGGGTCCGGTTCTCCGAGAACCGAACCCACCCGAACTTTGGGTATCCGAGTACCGAGCTGAGCAGCTCGGTACTCTCCCGCCCATTCCGAATCCAAATCGAGGCCGAACGTCATTGTGACGTCGTCGGATCTCGGGACTCGGTTCTCGCGATACTTCAACTTTATAAATACACGCCTCCACAGCAATCCATCGCCATTTGACAGAGGGAGAGAGCAGGGTGTAGTCATAGGCTAATTAGAGCAGGGACAGAGAATACCATATTGTTCTTGCAATTGCTCTAACCAAAATCGCTAGTGCAGAGAGGAGGATAGAGGTTTATTATTTTTTCTTCATATTTGGCACTCCCCAGCGCTTTTGGGGTGTCCCCCATAATTGTGCATTAATATTTCTGGCTGTCAAAAGTCATATCTGTCAGCAGTATCTACTAAATAATTTGTAGCACACCTCAGTGTTTTTGGGGTGTCCTCCCTAATTGTGCATTAATATTTCTGGCTGTCAAAAGTCATATCTGTCAGCAGTATCTACTCAATAATTTTTAGCACTCCTCAGTGTTTTTGGGGTGTCCTCCCTAATTGTGCATTAATATTTCTGGCTGTCAAAAGTCATATCTGTCAGCAGTATCTACTCAATAATTTGTAGCACTCCTCAGTGTTTTTGGGGTGTCCTCCCTAATTGTGCATTAATATTTCTGGCTGTCAAAAGTCATATCTGTCAGCAGTATCTACTCAATAATTTTTAGCACTCCTCAGTGTTTTTGGGGTGTCCTCCCTAATTGTGCATTAATATTTCTGGCTGTCAAAAGTCATATCTGTCAGCAGTATCTACTCAATAATTTTTAGCACTCCTCAGTGTTTTTGGGGTGTCCTCCCTAATTGTGCATTAATATTTCTGGCTGTCAAAAGTCATATCTGTCAGCAGTATCTACTCAATAATTTTTAGCACTCCTCAGTGTTTTTGGGGTGTCCTCCCTAATTGTGCATTAATATTTCTGGCTGTCAAAAGTCATATCTGTCAGCAGTATCTACTCAATAATTTTTAGCACTCCTCAGTGTTTTTGGGGTGTCCTCCCTAATTGTGCATTAATATTTCTGGCTGTCAAAAGTCATATCTGTCAGCAGTATCTACTCAATAATTTGTAGCACTCCTCAGTGTTTTTGGGGTGTCCTCCCTAATTGTGCATTAATATTTCTGGCTGTCAAAAGTCATATCTGTCAGCAGTATCTACTCAATAATTTTTAGCACTCCTCAGTGTTTTTGGGGTGTCCTCCCTAATTGTGCATTAATATTTCTGGCTGTCAAAAGTCATATCTGTCAGCAGTATCTACTCAATAATTTGTAGCACTCCTCAGTGTTTTTGGGGTGTCCTCCCTAATTGTGCATTAATATTTCTGGCTGTCAAAAGTCATATCTGTCAGCAGTATCTACTCAATAATTTGTAGCACTCCTCAGTGTTTTTGGGGTGTCCTCCCTAATTGTGCATTAATATTTCTGGCTGTCAAAAGTCATATCTGTCAGCAGTATCTACTCAATAATTTTTAGCACTCCTCAGTGTTTTTGGGGTGTCCTCCCTAATTGTGCATTAATATTTCTGGCTGTCAAAAGTCATATCTGTCAGCAGTATCTACTCAATAATTTTTAGCACTCCTCAGTGTTTTTGGGGTGTCCTCCCTAATTGTGCATTAATATTTCTGGCTGTCAAAAGTCATATCTGTCAGCAGTATCTACTCAATAATTTTTAGCACTCCTCAGTGTTTTTGGGGTGTCCTCCCTAATTGTGCATTAATATTTCTGGCTGTCAAAAGTCATATCTGTCAGCAGTATCTACTCAATAATTTTTAGCACTCCTCAGTGTTTTTGGGGTGTCCTCCCTAATTGTGCATTAATATTTCTGGCTGTCAAAAGTCATATCTGTCAGCAGTATCTACTCAATAATTTTTAGCACTCCTCAGTGGTTTGCGCTCAGAATGGATTCAAAGCAGTCCACATATGATCTAAATGAGCAACCAGGTTCTGTCACCAGTCCTGATGTTAGTGTTCCCAGTACGTCATCTGGCCAAGGCGATGTCAAACAACAGAGTGTTTTCAAATTAGTGCAAAAAACAAAAACCAAAAAAAAATTTACTGTATTGAAGCGAAAAAGAAGTGTAACTGAGCAAAAGTTAAGTGACGATAAAAAAAAAATTGCAAGCATGCCATTCTACACACGCAGTGGCAAAGAGAGAATGAGGCCTTCACCTTTGGCTATTAGTGGCAGATCCCAAAAAGTTACCCAGGCTACAATTGGTGCACAACTACTGTTACGCGTCAAAGCTGAGCTGCAAGATACCAGTGAGGCATTACAGGAGAATATTTGCTCTGATTCACAAATGACAACAATCCCTGTGGAGAGTCCATCCAACAGTGGGATGTCTAATCGTGAGCATTCTGCTGATGTGTGCCTTAATAGCCCGAGTGTAGCCGGTGATACCCAAATTGAGGATGCCACTTTGGAATTAGAAGAGGATGAGGGGGAGATTTGTGTAGGCGACGAGGGCGCTAATGAGGATGTTGATGAGGATGAGGTTGTTTGTGTAAGTCCTGCACCAGTGGCAGCAGTTCTGGCACGTGACAAGAAAAAGGCCATTGTCATGCCTGGGCATAAAACAAAAAAATCCACTTCTTATGTGTGGAATTATTTCTACCCAAATCCAGACAACAATTGTATAGCCATTTGTAGTGTATGTGAAGCCACAGTCAGTCGAGGGAGGGACCTTAACCATCTTGGAACCTCGTCTATGTTACGCCATTTAACGAGAGTTCATGGCAAAGTGTTGGGAAAAGCTGAAAGTTCTTCCCAAAAGAATACAAGCACTCCCTCATCAGCTAAGACCCTCCGCTCACCGACATACCGACGGCTACAAAATACACCCACCACACCATCCTCATCAATATCCTCAGTAGCGCTCGGAGTTAGCCCGGCATCCCACTTAAGGCTGGATGACTCCGGCACTATTATTGATTCCTCTGAAGAAAGCGTTAGTCCTGCTGCTGCTGTTGCTGCTGCTGGGGGTGAATCGTCATCCCAGAGGCAGGTGAATAAAATGAGCAGTCCTACATTTCAGCAATTAACTGTGAAACAATCATTTGCGAGGGGAAGCAAATATGACAGCAGTCACCCAGTCGCCAAGCGAATCACAGACGCCATGGCTGCAATGTTAGTGTTAGATCTGCGTCCAATCTCCACAATAAACGCAGCTGGTTTTTCACAGTTAATTGAGGTTTTGTGTCCGCGTTACAGAATTCCATCGCGACACCATTTCTCCCGTAAAGCTATTCCACAACTATACCAAAAAGTGTGTAAAAATGTAGAGATTGCGCTGAAAAATGCCATTCTGCCCACTGTTCACTTAACCACAGATATGTGGACAAGTGGAAGTGGCCAAACCAAAGACTATATGACTGTGACAGCCCACTGGGTTGGTCATTCACCTTCACCAGCAGGAACAGCAGCAGCATGTACACCACTACGTAACATTTGTCACAGGCAGGCCACTCTTTGTATCACCGGCTTCACTAACAGGCATACGGCTGACAATTTGTTACGCAAACTGAGAGATGTGATTGATGCATGGCTTATACCACTCGGACTCTCCCCAGGGTATGTCATTTCAGATAACGCCAACAATATAGTGCGAGCATTACAGCTGGGTGATTTCCAACATATTCCCTGTTTTGCTCACACCATCAACTTGGTGGTGCAGAGCTTCCTACGAAATAACCGTGAGGTGCAGGAGATGCTTTCGGTGGCCCGTAAAATTTCAGGCCATTTCAGGCATTCAGCCACAGCATGTAGGAGATTACAGCAGCTCCAAGAGCAGTTTAACTTGCCCTGCCACCAACTTAAGCAAGAGGTGGTAACTCGGTGGAATTCCACCCTGTACATGCTTCAGAGGATGGAGGAACAGCGCAAAGCCATCCAAGCATATTGCACAAGTCATGACATTGGGAAAGGAGGGGGGATGTATTTCACTCTTGCACAGTGGGGAATCCTTTCAGTGCTGTGCAAGGTGCTGAAACCATTTGAAGTTGTGACATGTGAGGTCAGTGCAGACTCTGCTAGTTTGAGCCAAGTCATTCCTTTAATTAGACTATTGGAAAAGCAGCTTGAGAAAATGAAGGAGGAGCTGAAAGCAAGCAATTCAGCAAAGTATGTTGGCCTTGTCGATCAAGTACTTAATTCGCTTCACAATGATCCTCGAGTTATTAAGATCTTGAACTCGGATCAGTACGTTTTGGCCACTGTGCTTGATCCAAGGTTTAAAACCTACATTGAGTCTTTACTTGTAAATGAGCGAGATGTGAACTTTTGCAAGGAGCTATTGCTCAGCAAGTTGGCCGCTGAACTGGGCCTCGGCTTGACGACGTGTCCTCCTTCACTTTCTCAAGCTGTTGCTCGTAAAAAATTAAATTTCCAAAAAAGAAGCAGGGAAGACACAGGGGGCAGACGAGAACAATTTAACATCTGGGCTGGTTTGAAGGATTTTTCAAAAAAAAGTGTCACTTTGCCCATAAGTCCATCCAATATGAGTATAAACATGCAAAGGATGGTGGAGGATTACTTTCAAGAGGTAGTTGATATGGAAATGTCAGACAGTCCCTTTCCTTACTGGGAAGAAAAGCAAGCCATTTGGAAACCCATGTACAAACTTGCTTTGCAATACCTAAGCTGCCCACCCTCCAGTGTGTACTCTGAACGAGTGTTCAGCACAGCAGGGAACTTAGTCAGTGATCGCCGTAGAAGGTTACTTCCCAAAAATGTGGAGAAAATGATGTTTATAAAAATGAACTACATCTTCCACGAGGAAGGCCTTCACCATCCAAGACATCCAAGCACTGACTGTTCTCTAATGGCGGATTCAAGCGGCGATGAATTGATAGTCTGTGATGATGACGTACACACTGATGAGGGTGAGGATGAAGCTGAAGATGATGCCGATAACATCTTTTTAAAACTTTCTATGTAAGTGTAGGGTGCAATCTACCCCCAAAGAGGAAAGGGACTTGTGGCATTTCCATATCACATACCATCTTGAAAGGCTGCTGTTAGGGCAATTTATCCTTAAGGGTAGGGTGTCATAGACAGAGTGACCCTAAACTGGCTTTGTCCATTTTTCATAATATTGTACAGTCTATAATGGCTGAATTTTTTAGTATTTTATACAAGTGGAGGGGGGCCTAGAGAGACAGAAACCAAACTGGCTTTCTCCATGTCAATTAATATTGTACAGTCTATAATGGCTGAATTTTTTAGTATTTTATACAAGTGGAGGGGGCCTAGAGAGACAGAAACCAAACTGGCTTTCTCCATGTCAATTAATATTGTACAGTCTATAATGGCTGAATTTTTTGGTATTTTATACAAGTGGAGGGGGGCCTAGAGAGACAGAGTGACCCCAAACTGTCTTTCTCCATGTCAATTAATATTGTACAGTCTATAATGGCTGAATTTTTTAGTATTTTATACAAGTGGAGGGGGGCCTAGAGAGACAGAAACCAAACTGGCTTTCTCCATGTCAATTAATATTGTACAGTCTATAATGGCTGAATTTTTTGGTATTTTATACAAGTGGAGGGGGGCCTAGAGAGACAGAGTGACCCCAAACTGTCTTCTCCATGTCAATTAATATTGTTACAGTCTATAATGGCTGAATTTTTTAGTATTTTATACAAGTGGAGGGGGGCCTAGAGAGACAGAGTGACCCAAACTGTCTTTCTCCATGTCAATTAATATTGTACAGTCTATAATGGCTGAATTTTTTAGTATTTTATACAAGTGGAGGGGGGCCTAGAGAGACAGAAACCAAACTGGCTTTCTCCATGTCAATTAATATTGTACAGTCTATAATGGCTGAATTTTTTGGTATTTTATACAAGTGGAGGGGGGCCTAGAGAGACAGAGTGACCCCAAACTGTCTTTCTCCATGTCAATTAATATTGTACAGTCTATAATGGCTGAATTTTTTAGTATTTTATACAAGTGGAGGGGGGGCTAGAGAGACAGAAACCAAACTGGCTTTCTCCATGTCAATTAATATTGTACAGTCTATAATGGCTGAATTTTTTGGTATTTTATACAAGTGGAGGGGGGCCTAGAGAGACAGAGTGACCCCAAACTGTCTTTCTCCATGTCAATTAATATTGTACAGTCTATAATGGCTGAATTTTTTAGTATTTTATACAAGTGGAGGGGGGCCTAGAGAGACAGAAACCAAACTGGCTTTCTCCATGTCAATTAATATTGTACAGTCTATAATGGCTGAATTTTTTGCTATTTTATACAAGTGGAGGGGGGCCTTGAGAGACAGAAAGCAAACTGGCTTTTTCCATTTCTTTACATATTTAACTATAAGTGTAGGGTGTAATATACATTCAAAGACGATGGCTGCATTGCCAATATGCATAGATGGAGAGGAAGACAATCTGTTTTGTGTGTAGAATAGGCCTACCAACGAAGAATTAAACTGTTTTTTTGGATGATTTATTACCTCAACAATTAGATTACTTGTCTCTAAAACAGTTGGAGCACTAAATTGGGTTAATTTAGGCCCAAAAACATGGATTTTCCCAAAAAATAGCAAAACAAAACCAAACAAAACCAAAACCAAAACCAAAACACGCAATGGCGGTTTTGCAAAACCAAAACCAAAACCAAAACACGACGGTAATCCAGATCCAAAACCGAATCCAAAACCAAAACACGGGGGTCAGTGACCATCTCTACATTAAACCCACTGTTGAACACGTTGCTTTCCTACTTTAGTTCTTAGTTCTCCTCTCTCCATGTCTATGTCCCTTCTGCTCTCCTGTGTACTCTACCCTCTCTTTCATGTGCCTCCTGTTCTCCTCTCCCCGTGTCTATGTCCCTTCTGCTCTCCTGTGTACTCTCCTTCCTTTCCATGTGCCCCCTGTTCTCCTCTCCCCGTGTCTATATCCCTTCTGCTCTCCTGTGTACTCTACCCTCCCTTCCATGTGCCCCCTGTTCTCCTCTCCCCGTGTCTATATCCCTTCTGCTCTCCTGTGTACTCTCCCTCCCTTCCTTGTGCCCCCTGTTCTCCTCTCCCCGTGTCTATTTCACTTCTGTTCTCCTCTGTACTCTACTCTCCCTTCCATGTGCCCCCTGTTCTCCTCTCCCCGTGTCTATATCCCTTCTGCTCTCCTGTGTACTCTACCCTCTCTTTCATGTGCCTCCTGTTCTCCTCTCTCCATGTCTATATCCCTTCTGCTCTCCTGTGTACTCTCCCTCCCTTCCTTGTGCCCCCTGTTCTCCTCTCCCCGTGTCTATTTCCCTTCTGTTCTCCTCTGTACTCTACTCTCCCTTCCATGTGCCTCCTGTTCTCTTCTCCCCGTGTCTATATCCCTTCTGCTCTCCTGTGTACTCTACCCTCCCTTCCATGTGCCCCCTGTTCTCCTCTCCCCGTGTCTATATCCCTTCTGCTCTCCTGTGTACTCTCCCTCCCTTCCTTGTGCCCCCTGTTCTCCTCTCCCCGTGTCTATTTCCCTTCTGCTCTCCTGTGTACTTTACCCTCTCTTTCATGTGCCTCCTGTTCTCCTCTCTCCATGTCTATATCCCTTCTGCTCTCCTGTGTACTCTCCCTCCCTTCCTTGTGCCCCCTGTTCTCCTCTCCCCGTGTCTATTTCCCTTCTGTTCTCCTCTGTACTCTACTCTCCCTTCCATGTGCCTCCTGTTCTCCTCTCCCCGTGTCTATATCCCTTCTGCTCTCCTGTGTACTCTACCCTCCCTTCCATGTGCCCCCTGTTCTCCTCTCTCCATGTCTATATCCCTTCTGCTCTCCTGTGTACTCTACCCTCCCTTCCATGTGCCCCCTGTTCTCCTCTCTCCATGTCTATATCCCTTCTGCTCTCCTGTGTACTCTACCCTCCCTTCCATGTGCCCCCTGTTCTCCTCTCTCCATGTCTATATCCCTTCTGCTCTCCTGTGTACTCTCACTCCCTTCCTTGTGCCCCCTGTTCTCCTCTCCCCGTGTCTATTTCCCTTCTGTTCTCCTCTGTACTCTACTCTCCCTTCCATGTGCCCCCTGTTCTCCTCTCCCCGTGTCTATATCCCTTCTGTTCTCCTCTGTACTCTACTCTCCCTTCCATGTGCCCCCTGTTCTCCTCTCCCCGTGTCTATTTCCCTTCTGTTCTCCTCTGTACTCTACTCTCCCTTCCATGTGCCTCCTGTTCTCTTCTCCCCGTGTCTATATCCCTTCTGCTCTCCTGTGTACTCTACCCTCCCTTCCATGTGCCCCCTGTTCTCCTCTCCCCGTGTCTATTTCCCTTCTGTTCTCCTCTGTACTCTACTCTCCCTTCCATGTGCCCCCTGTTCTCCTCTCCCCGTGTCTATTTCCCTTCTGTTCTCCTCTGTACTCTACTCTCCCTTCCATGTGCCTCCTGTTCTCTTCTCCCCGTGTCTATATCCCTTCTGCTCTCCTGTGTACTCTACCCTCCCTTCCATGTGCCCCCTGTTCTCCTCTCTCCGTGTCTATATCCCTTCTGCTCTCCTGTGTACTCTACCCTCCCTTCCATGTGCCCCCTGTTCTCCTCTCTCCATGTCTATATCCCTTCTGCTCTCCTGTGTACTCTACCCTCCCTTCCATGTGCCTCCTGTTCTCCTCTCCCCTGTCTATATCTCTTCTGCTCTCCTGTGTACTTTCCTTCCCTTCCATGTGCCTCCTGTTCTCCTCTCCTTGTGTCTATATCCCTTCTGCTCTCCTCTGTACTCTCCCTCCCTTCCATGTGCCCCCTGTTCTCCTCTCCCCGTGTCTATTTCCCTTCTGCTCTCCTCTGTACTCTACTCTCCCTTCCATGTGCCCCCTGTTCTCCTCTCCCCGTGTCTATATCCCTTCTGCTTCCCTGTGTACTCTACCCTCCCTTCCATGGGCCCCCTGTTCTCCTCTCCCCGTGTCTATATCCCTTCTGCTCTCCTGTGTACTCTACCCCCCCTTCCATGTGCCTCCTGTTCTCCTCTCCTTGTGTCTATATCCCTTCTGCTCTCCTGTGTACTCTACCCTCCCTTAAATGTGCCCCCTGTTCTCCTCTCCCAGTGTCTATATCCCTTCTGCTCTCCTCTGTACTCTCCCTCCCTTCCATGTGCCCCCTATTCTCTCCCCATGTCTATATCCCTTCTGCTTCCCTGTGTACTCTACCCTCCCTTCCATGTGCCCCCTGTTCTCCTCTCCCCGTGTCTATATCCCTTCTGCTCTCCTGTGTACTCTCCCTCCCTTCCATGTGCCCCCTGTTCTCCCCTCCCAATTTGTATATCTCTTCTGCTCTCCTCTGTACTCTACCCTCCCTTCCATGTGCCTCCTGTTCTCCCCTCTCAATGTCTATATCCCTTCTGCTCTCCTCTGTACTCTACTCTCCCTTCCATGTGCCCCCTGTTCTCCTCTCCCCGTGTCTATATCTCTTCTGCTTTCCTGTGTACTCTACCCTCCCTTCCATGTGCCCCCTGTTCTCCTCTCCCCGTGTCTATATCCCTTCTGCTCTCCTGTGTACTCTACCCTCCCTTCCATGTGCCTCCTGTTCTCCTCTCCTTGTGTCTATATCCCTTCTGCTCTCCTGTGTACTCTACCCTCCCTTAAATGTGCCCCCTGTTCTCCTCTCCCAGTGTCTATATCCCTTCTGCTCTCCTCTGTACTCTACCCTCCCTTCCATGTGCCCCCTGTTCTCCTCTCCCCGTGTCTATTTCCCTTCTGCTCTCCTCTGTACTCTACTCTCCCTTCCATGTGCCCCCTGTTCTCCTCTCCCCGTGTCTATATCCCTTCTGCTTCCCTGTGTACTCTACCCTCCCTTCCATGGGCCCCCTGTTCTCCTCTCCCCGTGTCTATATCCCTTCTGCTCTCCTGTGTACTCTACCCCCCCTTCCATGTGCCTCCTGTTCTCCTCTCCTTGTGTCTATATCCCTTCTGCTCTCCTGTGTACTCTCCCTCCCTTCCATGTGCCCCCTGTTCTCTCCCCATGTCTATATCCCTTCTGCTCTCCTGTGTACTCTACCCTCCCTTCCATGTGCCTCCTGTTCTCCTCTCCCCGTGTCTATATCTCTTCTGCTCTCCTCTGTACTCTCCCTCCCTTCCATGTGCCCCCTGTTCTCTCCCCATGTCTATATCCCTTCTGCTTCCCTGTGTACTCTACCCTCCCTTCCATGTGCCCCCTGTTCTCCTCTCCCCGTGTCTATATCCCTTCTGCTCTCCTGTGTACTCTCCCTCCCTTCCATGTGCCCCCTGTTCTCCCCTCCCAATTTGTATATCTCTTCTGCTCTCCTCTGTACTCTACCCTCCCTTCCATGTGCCTCCTGTTCGCCTTTCCCGTGTCTTTTACTCCATTTACTCAGTACATGGTGTAAAAATAATGACGCAGCTGATATTGTTCATAAAGTGAATGGATAACATGTTACAATAACTCTACATGTGCGCTTATAAGGGGCCCTCCCGCTGTCTAGAACCCTTCTCAAGTGTGAGCACAGAGATCCCACACAGATCCAGAAGTGCACTTAATGCTGCAGTTGTCCGCGCATTGATTCCACCAGAACATCTTGAAACGGGAATGGCTAAGATCTCCCTGTGCTTGGCTCCTTCATTCACCACTTTCTCATGGTGCAGCCAATCAGAATATCCTATAGTGCTGAGATACCAGGATGGAGAGAAGGGACATGACAGAGAGTGAAGCATGGTTTTTAAAATATAATCTAGCTGTCCTTAGCGAAACCTACCTCATTATCTGACCACAACGGCCTGAGCAGATCTCCATGTGTGCCAGGTATTTTGTCCTGCTCTTGCTGCCAGTAGAAGGGCACGTTTGAGATATGATGAGGTTCCTGACTGGGGTTCTGCAGTAATATGATTTGCTATGTGCTCAGTTTGATAGCAAGTGATATCAGCGCCAGAGGACTCTCTTATCAAGGTTAGCTGAAGTGCAGCCTCTTGTTAAAAATGTAATTTCTCCTTTTCGGACCCACTGGTACAATACAGTAAATAAATAAATAAAATAGCGTGCCTCCCCCAAACAGATTACCGCTGGTACTAGCAAAATTAGTGGGACAAAACCGTGGTACTAGAACCAGCGGTGGGCTTTTCTAGCCGGGGCTGGTGGCACTATTGCAGGGAAACCCCCTGCCATGATGACAACCAGCCTGAGGCTGGTCAGCACGGGGCTGGATTCCCTAGGGCGATGGGGTCCGCCAAAACAAAAAAAAAAAAAAAGTGCCCCTTTCCCCCAGGGGTACCTAGCTGAAATGACTGGGGCTCTTCTCACACCCCTGGGCGGTGGGTTTGGGATAAAAAAATAAATTTATTTTCTTCCAGCTTGAATATCCCAAATAAATCACTGGACCATACTTGGCAAAATAAAAAAACCATTACACATGACCAGATCCTGACTGCAGAAGCTCACGTCACATAATGAAAAAATGACAGCTGCTAGGTCTATTTATAACCTGGGGCATTCAGCTCTGACAGAGTGGGAACGCCCTAGGACCGGAGCTCTTGCAGTCAGGAGCTAGTGTGCATCGTTTGTAAAGTTTGTTTATTTTGCTAAGCATGTTGCGGTGGATTATTTAGGTTATTTCGTCAATGGTAAATATGTCATCATTTCGCGGTCGTATTCACCGTCACCGAACTGCCTACATCACATCTCTATATAGGGGTTAGTGTGTATCAGGAGTGTGATATCATTGTAACCTGTATATCCTCATCTTCATTTATTTATATAGCGCCATCAATTCTTCAGCGCTGTACAGAGAATATTTGTCAATCACATCAGTCCCTGCCCTATTGGATTTTACAGTCTTTAATTTCCTAACACACACACACATATACACACAGACTGGGGTTACTTTTTGTCAGCAGCCAACTTACCTACTAAGAAATATATACATTTATCCAAAAAGGATAAAAAATGGGCGCTTCTGTGAGACTTCAATATGAAATTGTTAATAATGCAAATGAATTCTAAAAAACAAAATAAATTATTAAAAAAGCCATTTTAGAATAAACGTGGTACTGGTGACTGCAGCTTTTCTGTGGATTTATTGTGTGACAATCCCTAAAGAAATTGGAACAATATAGACAGTTAAGAAAACTTCCCAAACAGTTTATGGCAGCCAGATTCTGTTGGGACCTTTAATGCACCAACACAAAATGGCATTCTTTACTATAAAAATATATTTTATTACACCAAACCAACCGCCCAGGGGTGTGGGAAGAGCCCCAGTTCTTTCAGTTACATACCCAGGGAGAGGGGTTGTCATTATGGCAGGGGGTTCCCCAACTTACCTAGTATGTGTGGGAAGAATCCGGAGTACCCAGAGGAAACCCACACAAACACGGGGAGAACATACATACTCCACACAGATAAGACCCTGGTCGGGAATCGAACTCATGACCCCAGTGCTGTGAGGCAGAAGTGGTTACCACTGTGCTGAGTTTTCAACTTTTACTATATTTTTAGGTGTATTTCTGTTTTACAATTAAGGGATGGTTTTCACTTGGACGTGGGCTTTTTTTAATTTTGCAAATTAGACAAGAATGGCTTATTACAAATACAACCCCATGTCTTGCCTATATACAAATATATTTATATAGCTTTTACCTGTGCTCCCCTAGTCCTTGGACCAGAAGTTAGGAACAGCAAAGAAAGGGCTATATATACTCCATTTTTTGTAGGAAACTGTTATATAGAGGAAAGGAGTTGTATAGTAAAGGAGTATGTATATGTAAGAGACTGTTGTATATTTTACAACATTAACCCCTAAAAACAACTTCAAATAGGTGGCTTTTTAATTTATCTTTTTAATAAATGTCTCTCTCAATACACAGGATGAGACCGCACTGGATAAGACAACTGGTGAACAGGTGACAACCAGGAGCCGTCCGTGAGTGTCAGGAGGATTGAGCAGGACCCAGAGCCCCATCACGGGGCCTCCACCTCACTCACTGATACATGACAGAGACAATGACCAGAAGATCCTGGAACTCACCAACAAGATCATTCAGCTGCTGACTGGAGAGGTGACTGCTGGGAATGGGACATTATACAGTAACACCAGGGGATGTGTCTGGGTGATGACCATTGTGTGTGTCAGGTTCCTATAAGGTGGATGATGTCACTGTCTATCTCTCCATGCAGGAGGGGGAGTATATATAGGAGGACACAAGGATCTGTACAAGGACGTGATGATGGAGAACCACCAGACCTTCACATCACTGGGTAAGAAGAGACTTTAATTTTCTGTAAAGGGGAGAGCAGTTTAAGGACCACTTAGATACACTCATCATCTGATCATCACATATAAACAATATAATTAATCATTGTGTCTTTCCTACAGATGGATCCAGTAACAGAAATAACCCAGAGAGATGTCCCCGTCCTCTTTATTCACAGGATTGTACAGTGGAGTATCAGGTAGATGGCATTTTAAGGCGTTAGGGGCTTTTACCAAACATCAAAATACCAAAGCGACTTTTCAGTATATGATCTGTAGAGCAGATGTGTGGGTTTAATACACTGATATTCTTCTATTTCATCTCAATACAATCAGACATTATTAACGTGTTGGTCACAGCTGTACTAATACACTTAGCTGTTGTAGACTATGAAGCGTAATGTTCGTGGCTGTAGGATGCTGTGTGCGGTGTCTCTATGACTGGTAGATGGGTTTCTGTGGTGATGTAGAACAGATTCATATGGTTGTGGCAGGACCACCATCGTAGAGGGTCTGTAAGAGAGCACAGCAGTATGGGGCCCAACCAGCCCTGGGTCCAAGCAGGTTTATTAGAGGAGGGGGCTCCACAGTGAATTAAAGTACATAGCGAGCTCCCTACCTAGACAGCGGCTGCTCCTGATATGTGAGAGAGGGAGGGGGGCTCCTTCCTGAATTAAGGTAGAGCATGGGGGACACCACAGCTGCCACATTAATGGATCATTTAAAAATGGGGGTGGGGTGAGCGAAGGAAGGAGGGGGCCCTCCCTGTTACATTTATACTGGGCCCTGCAATTCCTGGTGACACCCTGGGTTGTGGGGCGAGCTGGAATGTTAAACGCAGGGTTATAAAGGAGAGAAATAGAATGGAGAATCCATTCCCAAATCTACAGGATTAAAGCTAGAAATGGTGATGTGGAATAAATGGTACGTAGTATGGTCACAATGCCAGAGGATAAAGGATATTGTGTAAAGACAGTAATAAATTAAACAGATTAACATAGGGTGCCTATGGGTTTACTAAATATGGTGGAATGAAATAGGCGATGAGATTACAGATCACTACAACCAGATAAATGTGTATGGTTAGAGTAGTTTGGTATAGTGGTGACGGGGTATGAACAGTGGGTGTCTTATGGATAGTGCGGTTCCACAGGGGGGATAATATGTAATGTAATTACTACTAACAATGTGAGCAGTGTCGGGTATGATCTAAGGCTGTCAGGGAACTAGTGATGGGTACATGAATAAATCAGTGTTAGAAACCCTGTTGGAGGACAGTAACTGGTGGGTGTTGATCTGTATGTAGGAGGTGATATTAATGGGAAAGCTGAGTGAGTGTAGCTGGTGGAAATCTGTGGGATGCAGAGATTGGTGTGAATGACAGTGTGCTAACAATGTGGGATGTGTGTAAATGAGTGAAATAAAGGGTATAATGTACAGGATAATTTAGCAAGGTAAAGAAATAGGAATGGAGAAGACAATTACAAATTAAATATTAAATGGACGTATAGATAAAGAGCGCTAAAACTGTGTAAGTCGTGTTCTGTGGACTGTAGGGCGCGGCTCCAATGTGTCTTTCCACCAGTTTTATGGCTTCCTTAGTGTGTTGTTTTATGTTTTTGTGGGTTATTTAGGGTGAAGATCTGACTAATATTAAGGTAGAAGATACAGAGAGAGAAGAAGAGATGTATGTGAGGGGTGATCAGCAGTGTAAGGAGGAGGAAATCCCTACAGATATCAGCACAGGTGAGTAATATACACTTATTACAGAGAATAGTCAAATTTTCTCCTTGTTCAGTCACTACATCTCTTATTCTACACCTTCCTCTGTCAGTACAAAGTATGAAGCCATCAGCCCCTATTAGACTCCTGCTCTCCTCCTCACATCATATCATTGTACTACCAGCCCAGAGATCTGACCAGTCTCCTCCCCACAGTCTGGTGATTCTCATACATCAGGAGCCATCAGCCCCTATTAGACTCCTGCTCTCCTCCTCACATCATATCATTGTACTACCAGCCCAGAGATCTGACCAGTCTCCTCCCCACAGTCTGGTGATTCTTATACATCAGGAGCCATCAGCCCCTATTAGACTCCTGCTCTCCTCCTCACACCATATCATTGTGCTACCAGCCAAGAGATCTGACCAGTCTCCTCCCCACACTCTCTGGTGATTCTCATACATCAGGAGCCATCAGCCCCTATTAGACTCCTGCTCTCCTCCTCACATCATATCATTGTACTACCAGCCCAGAGATCTGACCAGTCTCCTCCCCACAGTCTGGTGATTCTCATACATCAGGAGCCATCAGCCCCTATTAGACTCCTGCTCTCCTCCTCACATCATATCATTGTACTACCAGCCCAGAGATCTGACCAGTCTCCTCCCCACAGTCTGGTGATTCTTATACATCAGGAGCCATCAGCCCCTATTAGACTCCTGCTCTCCTCCTCACACCATATCATTGTGCTACCAGCCAAGAGATCTGACCAGTCTCCTCCCCACACTCTCTGGTGATTCTCATACATCAGGAGCCATCAGCCCCTATTAGACTCCTGCTCTCCTCCTCACACCATATCATTGTGCTACCAGCCAAGAGATCTGACCAGTCTCCTCCCCACACTCTCTGGTGATTCTCATACATCAGGAACCATCAGCCCCTATTAGACTCCTGTTCTACTTACATCTTATCATTGTGCTACCAGCCCAGAGATCTGACCAGTCTCCTCCCCACACTCTCTGGTGATTCTCATACATCAGGAGCCATCAGTCCCTATTAGACTCCTGCTCTCCTCCTCACATCATATCATTGTGCTACCAGCCAATAGATCTGACCAGTCTCCTCCCCACACTCTCTGGTGATTCTCATACATCAGGAGCCATCAGTCCCTATTAGACTCCTGCTCTCCTCCTTACATCATATCATTGTGCTACCAGCCCAGAGATCTGACCAGTCTCCTCTCCACACTCTGGTGATTCTCATACATCAGGAGCCATCAGCCCCTATTAGACTCCTGCTCTCCTCCTCACATCATATCATTGTGCTACCAGCCCAGAGATCTGATCAGTCTCCTCCTCTCTGGTGATTCTCATACATCAGTATAAGAGACGTCACCATAGTGATTCAATCACTGATCAATGAGATGAGAAACTGAACGACATATAAACGTCTGCACTTTCACCATAAACTATGAGATGAATGAGCCAACCAAGATGTAATAAGTGAGTAGCCCTCTGACCTAATAGAGCAACGCGGCTCAGATGCCTCCTGTCATTAGTTAGACCTAACGAGGACAAGTATGTGCTATAGTAGGTACTGCCCTATGTCACTCTGCAATGTGGATCTAAAATTATTTAGCAACAGTCATAACAAATTATAAACCCAATAACTACTTGGATCAGTTGGGATTTTTCCCTTTAGAGAAACAAGGGTTAATATCTCCAAGGCACTTGGTCTAATTGAGATTACTGAATTCGGGGCCTTCTTGCTATATTGATTTCTACTCATGCGGAATATTCATAGACTGGGCTTTCTTGAAGGGCACTAAGACAAGTGGGAAAGTTTACAACCTTTTCAAAGGGACCATTGACCTCTGACCATACCCTTTTATTGTGTGTATGAGTAAATGGCATAATTTCAGATCATGTGCCATCCACCCATGGTACCAGACCGCGCTGGCCGCTATCTCACTTGGGGGCCTGTTTGTGAAGCCCTAACCCACGTGGAAAATGCTTTTCCCGTATGGTTTAGGCATTTGTAAGTAAAATGTTCATTTTATTAAAGTCTAACGCATCTCCTGCATTAGGCAAAACACCGCACAATCCAGCAGTCCCCATAGTACTCAGCGGGGACTGCGGTCTGGTCAGTTTTATCAAGCTCCGGAAAGCTAAGGTTGAGCCTATTGGCTTACACCATCTAAAGACGGCATTAGCCGTTGAACGCTATGGTGAGAGCATCTCAGGAGAGCGCTCTTTGGATCCTCTCCAGCAGCTGCTCTCCTCAGTGCTGTTTTATGTAAATGAAATCTGCGCATGACCGGCCCTAGGTCGCAGCAAAGACCCTAGTAAAGACTTTATTAGTAAATTGCCCCGTAGAGTCACCTGATGTAGTTGCGATGACAGATGATACTTTACATGGCAAAAATCCAGAAAATATTATATAGTCCCCTTGATCTTTTTCTTGGTTGTTGAGGTGTCTCTTTAGCTCTTCACATAAAGACCAGAATATTGTGCAAATAAGACTCCAAACGGATCTCTGTAATGTGATATTTTGTGTGGATACAAATCTGTGCCATGTGCTAAATCCTAGTGGGTAAAGTATGGACTCAAATGGAATTTTCCAGACGTCTGTTCTATATCTATATATTACATCTATCACGGTATGTAAATACTGGTATTAACAGTGACCTAGCCTGTTTATTGCTGTATTACAATACATTTAAGGTTGGGTGATATATAGGAGAGGCCTCCTTATATCCAGCATAGGG
This sequence comes from Mixophyes fleayi, assembly GCF_038048845.1. Lineage (NCBI taxonomy): Eukaryota > Metazoa > Chordata > Amphibia > Anura > Limnodynastidae > Mixophyes > Mixophyes fleayi. The sequence goes on along the minus strand of NC_134407.1, from coordinate 220,773,445 downwards.
AGTCATTCCTGCTTTTCCTATGGAGCTATAGGCTGCTTGGCGTAATGTATGAACCTCATCTGATCATCACAATAAAAACAACGTATTCAGTCGCTGTGTGTCTCCTACAGATGGATCCAGTGACAGAAATACCCCAGAGAGATGTCCCCGTCCTCTCTATTCACAGGATTGTAAAGAGGAAATTCACAGTATCCCACAGGAGTATCAGGTATGTGAAATTTTGGCTCTTGCCAAATACCAAAGTGACATTTTACTATATGATCAGTAGAGCAGCTGTGTGTCAAATACACGGATATTATTCTGTTTAATATCAATTAATAAAATCGGACATTATTAATGTGTTGTTTAATTGTTTTGTTGGTTTTCTTAGGGTGAAAACCTGACTATTAAGGTAGAAGTTATAGAGAAAGAAGAAGAGATGTATGTGAGGGGTGATCATCAGTGTAAGGAGGAGGAAATCCCTACAGATATCAGCACAGGTGAGTAATAAACACTTATTATAGAGAATAGTCACATATTCTCCTTGTTCAGTCACTACAACAATCTCTTATTCTACACCGTCCTGTATCAGTACAAACTAATGAGGAAAAAGTATCTGCTCAGTGGGAGAGTCAGGAGCCTCCAGTCCCTATTAGACTCCTGCTCTCCTCCTCACATCATATCATTGTGCTACCAGCCCAGAGATCTGACCAGTCTCCTCCCCACACTCTCTGGTGATTCTCATACATCAGGAGCCATCAGCCTCTATTAGACTCCTGCTCTCCTCCTCACATCATATCATTGTGCTACCAGCCCGGAGATCTGACCAGTCTCCTCCCCACCAGGGCCGGATTAAGACATTGTAGGCCCCTGGGCTTGGGATACTGTGAGGCCCCCATTTGTCAAGCACTTTATGCCCAGTCCGATATTGGGGCCCCCCTCAGTAATATCGTATTGGGCATGTCTACCTTCTCACAATCTAACCCTAATTTTTCCACCACATCTTAAACCTAACCTTCTCCTACCTCATCACAACCTAACTCTAACCTATTCCTACCTCCTTTTAGCCTAACCCTATGCTCTTACCTACTCAAAGCTCCCCTATGGAACCACTAAACTGCAAATGAATGAACCTCAACCTCAAATGAATCTGCCTAACCCTAACCAAGTACAATCCCAGTGTGTTTCATGGCTCTAAGGCCTGCGAAAGAGAATATATTCACAAAGCTCACTTGTATTTCTGGATAACAGGTCAAGTGCAATATATATATATATACTGTGTATGTATGTATATATATGTATATATATATATATATATATATATATATATATATATATATATATGTGTATGTATCCTTGTGCTTTTCCTCTGACTTTTCTCTCCTTGTGGTGGTTGTCACTTCTCCAAATGGCTGTCACACCAGTCTATTTACTCTTTACCATCAGTGTTCCAAAAATGTCTGAGCTGTTTAACCAAAATAGTTAATGGGTAACAATAAAATCAGTATAACCTGCAATCTATCTAATCCGACCAAGCTTCTATTCTTGTGTTATTTTATGCATGGATTTCCTATTTCACTATATAGAAAGTGACCATTAAATATCATAACATAACATTTTAAAAAGCCAGGGAACATCAACACACACCCTCACTGTCACTATCACGCACTTTTTTGATTCGTTTGCTAACTACTTACCTGTGCTGGCGCTGCTCAGCTTCATGATGCAGGAGGCATCTGTCTGGGCTGAAGCTAAGGAAGTCACGCGAGAGCCTCTGCAGTCCCCTCTCTGTGACAGGCAGCCTCCTTATTCGCTGCCAGGACAGCGTCACTGCCGGATCCGCCCCTTCAGGTCAAACCAAATATGAGAGATTCGCCTATCACCCACCACCATCCCCCGTGCCGCCGGAAAACAAATAATAAAAAAAATGTACTGAAAACACATGAGGCAGTGTATGGATGGCTAATCCGCCCCTGGCCCCCAACCTGATGAAGAAAAAGCCGACGTTTTTTTTAAAAAAAAAAAAAAAACAACATTTTAAAATCTCTAGGGCCCCCAGCTGCCCAAGGTCCCTGGGCTGTAGCCCATAAAGCCCTTTGGTTAATCCGGCCCTGATCCCCACACTCTCTGGTGATCCTCATACATCAGGAGCCATCAGCCTCTATTAGACTCCTGCTCTCCTCCTCACATCATATCATTGTGCTACCAGCCCAGAGATCTGACCAGTCTCCTCCCCACACTCTCTGGTGATTCTCATACATCAGGAGCCATCAGCCCCTATTAGACTCCTGCTCTCCTCCTCACATCATATCATTGTGCTACCAGTCCAGAGATCTGACCAGTCTCCTCCTCACACTCTCTGGTGATTCTCATACATCAGGAGCCATCAATCTCTATTAGACTCCTGCTCTCCTCCTCACATCATATCATTGTGCTACCAGCCCAGAGATCTGATCAGTCTACTCCTCTCTGGTGATTCTCATACATCAGTACAAGTGACGTCACCATAGTGATTAAATTACTGATCAATGAGATGAGATCCTGTGTGACAGTGTCCATGATCCGGAGAAATCTATATGCCCTTCTTCAATTGCTCTCACCAAGGGCCTTGGCATTGTCTTCTGATAATATGTAGGATGAGGATATCTAGACTTACGTTTGCTTGTTTCCTACCAAGAGAAACTGAACGACATAAAAACGTCTGCACTTGCACCATAAACTATGTGATCAATGAGCCAACCAAGATGTAATGAGTGAGTAGCCCTCTGTCCTAATAGAACAACGCGGCTCAGATGCCTCCTGTCATTAGTTAGACCTAAAGAGGACAAGTATCTATTGTGCTATAGTAGGTACTGCCCTATCTCACTCTGCAATGTGGATCTAAAATTATTTGCAACGGTCATAACAAATTATAAACCCAATAACTACTTGGATCAGTTAGGATTTTTCCCTTTGGAGAAACAAGGGTTAATATCTCCAAGGCACTTGGTCTAATTGAGATTACTGAATTCGGGGCCTTCCTGCTATATTGATTTTTACTCATGCGGGATATTCATAGACTGGGCTTTCTTGAAGGGCACCAAGACAAGCAGGAAAGTTTACAACCTTTTCAAAGGGATCATTGACCTCTGACCATACCCTTTTATTGTGTGTATGAGTAAATGGCATCATTTCAGATCAAGTGCCATCCACCCATGGTACCAGACCGCGCTGGCCGCTGTCACACTTGGGGGCCTGTTTGTGAAGCCCTAACCCACGTGGAAACTGCATTTCCCGCATGGTTTAGGCATTTGTAAGTAAAATGTTCATTTTATTAAAGTCTATCGCACCTCCTGCATTAGGCAAAACAGCACAATCCAGCAGTCCCCATAGTACTTAACGGGGACTGCGATCTGGGCAGTTTTATCAAGCTCCGGAAAGCTTAGGTTGAGCCTATTGGCTTACACCATCTAAAGATGGCATTAGCCGTTGAACGCTATGGTCGGAGCATCTCAGGAGAGCGCTCTTTGGATCCTCTCCAGCAGCTGCTCTCCTCAGTGCTGTTTTATGTAAATGAAATCTGCGCATGACCGGCCCTAGGTCGCAGCAAAGACCCTAGTAAAGACTTTATTAGTAAATTGCCCCAAAGGGTCGTCTGCCGTAGTTGTGATGACAGATGATACTTTACATGGCAAAAATCCAGAAAATATTAAATAGTCCCCTTGATCTTTTTCTTGGTTGTTGAGGTGTCTCTTTAGCTCTTCACATAAAGACCAGAAAATTGTGCAAATAAGACTCCAAACGGATCTCTGTAATGTGATATTTTGTGTGGATACAAATCTGTGCCATGTGCTAAATCCTAGTGGGTAAAGTGTGGACTCAAATGGAATTTTCCAGACGTCCGTTCTATATCTATATATTACATCTATCACGGTATGTAAATACTGGTATTAACAGTGACCTAGCCTGTTTATTGCTGTATTACAATACATTTAAGGTTGGGTGATATATAGGAGAGGCCTCCTTATATGCAGCATAGGGAGTCATTCCTGCTTTTCCTATCGAGCTATAGGCTGCTTGGTGTAATGTATGAACCTCATCTGATCATCACAATAAAAACAACGTATTCAGTCACTGTGTGTTTCCTACAGATGGATCCAGTGACAGAAATACCCCAGAGAGATGTCCCCGTCCTCTCTATACACAGGATTGTAAAGAGGAAATTCACAGTATCCCACAGGAGTGTCAGGTATGTGAAATTTTGGCTCTTGCCAAATACCAAAGTGACATTTTACTATATGATCAGTAGAGCAGCTGTCTGTCAAATACACGGATATTATTCTGTTTAATATCAATTAATAAAATCGGACATTATTAATGTGTTGTTTAATTGTTTTGTTGGTTTTCTTAGGGTGAAAACCTGACTATTAAGGTAGAAGTTATAGAGAAAGAAGACGAGACGTATGTGAGGGGTGATCATCAGTGTAAGGTGGAGGAAATCCCTACAGATATCAGCACAGGTGAGTAATAAACACTTATTATAGAGAATAGTCACATATTCTCCTTGTTCAGTCACTACAACAATCCCTTATTCTACACCGTCCTCTGTCAGTACAAACTAATGAGGAAAAAGTATCTGCTCAGTGGGAGAGTCAGGAGCCTCCAGTCCCTATTAGACTCCTGCTCTCCTCCTCACATCATATCATTGTGCTACCAGCCCAGAGATCTGACCAGTCTCCTCCCCACACTCTCTGGTGATTCTCATACATCAGGAGCCATCAGCCTCTATTAGACTCCTGCTCTCCTCCTCACATCATATCATTGTGCTACCAGCCCAGAGATCTGACCAGTCTCCTCCCCACACTCTCTGGTGATCCTCATACATCAGGAGCCATCAGACCCTATTGGACTCCTGCTCTCCTCCTCACATCATATCATTGTGCTACCAGCCCAGAGATCTGACCAGTCCCATCCCCACACTCTCTGGTGATTCTCATACATCAGGAGCCATCAGCCCCTATTCGACTCCTGCTCTCCTCCTCACATCATATCATTGTGCTACCAGCCCAGAGATCTGATCAGTCTCCTCCTCTCTGGTGATTCTCATACATCAGTACAAGTGACGTCACCATAGTGATTCAATCACTGATCAATGAGATGAGATCCTGTGTGACAGTGTCCATGATCCGGAGAAATCTATATGCTCTTCTTCAATTGCTCTCACCAAGGGCCTTGGCATTGTCTTCTGATAATATGTAGGATGAGGATATCTAGACTTACGTTTGCTTGTTTCCTGTCAAGAGAAACTGAACAACATACAAACGTCTGCACTTGCACCATAAACTATGTGATCAATGAGCCAACCAAGATGTAATGAGTGAGTAGCCCTCTGTCCTAATAGAACAACGCGGCTCAGATGCCTCCTGTCATTAGTTAGACCTAAAGAGGACAAGTATCTATTGTGCTATAGTAGGTACTGCCCTATCTCACTCTGCAATGTGGATCTAAAATTATTTGCAACGGTCATAACAAATTATAAACCCAATAACTACTTGGATCAGTTAGGATTTTTCCCTTTAGAGAAACAAGGGTTAATATCTCCAAGGCACTTGGTCTAATTGAGATTACTGAATTCGGGGCCTTCCTGCTATATTGATTTTTACTCATGCGGGATATTCATAGACTGGGCTTTCTTGAAGGGCACCAAGACAAGCAGGAAAGTTTACAACCTTTTCAAAGGGATCATTGACCTCCGACCATACCCTTTTATTGTGTGTATGAGTAAATGGCATCATTTCAGATCAAGTACCATCCACCCATGGTACCAGACCATGCTGGCCGCTGTCTCACTTGGGGGCCTGTTTGTGAAGCCCTAACCCACGTGGAAACTGCATTTCCCGCATGGTTTATGCATTTGTAAGTAAAATGTTCATTTTATTAAGGTCTAACGCATCTCCTGCATTAGGCAAAACAGCACAATCCAGCAGTCCCCATAGTATTCAACGGGGACTGCGGTCTGGGCAGTTTTATTAAGCTCCGGAAAGCTTAGGTTGAGCCTATTGGCTTACACCATCTAAAGACGGCATTAGCCGTTGAACGCTATGGTGAGAGCATCTCAGGAGAGCGCTCTTTGGATCCTCTCCAGCAGCTGCTCTCCTCAGTGCTGTTTTATGTAAATGAAATCTGCGCATGACCGGCCCTAGGTCGCAGCAAAGACCCTAGTAAATACTTTATTAGTAAATTGCCCCGTAGAGTCACCTGATGTAGTTGCGATGACAAATGATACTTTACATGGCAAAAATCTAGAAAATATTAAATAGTCCCCTTGATCTTTTTCTTGGTTGTTGAGGTGTCTCTTTAGCTCTTCACATAAAGACCAGAAAATTGTGCAAATAAGACTCCAAACGGATCTCTGTAATGTGATATTTTGTGTGGATACAAATCTGTGCCATGTGCTAAATCCTAGTGGGTAAAGTATGGACTCAAATGGAATTTTCCAGACGTCTGTTCTATATCTATATATTACATCTATCACGGTATGTAAATACTGGTATTAACAGTGACCTAGCCTGTTTATTGCTGTATTACAATACATTTCAGTTTGGGTGATATATAGAAGAGGCCTCCTTATATGCAGCATAGGGAGTCCTTCCTGCTTTTCCTATCGAGCTATAGGCTGCTTGGCGTAATGTATGAACCTCATCTGATCATCACAATAAAAACAACGTATTCAGTCGCTGTGTGTTTCCTACAGATGGATCCAGTGACAGAAATACCCCAGAGAGATGTCCCCGTCCTCTCTATTCACAGGATTGTACAGAGGAAATTCACAGTATCCCACAGGAGTATCAGGTATGTGAAATTTTGGGTCTTGCCAAATACCAAAGTGACATTTTACTATATGATCAGTAGAGCAGCTGTCTGTCAAATACACTGATATTATTCTGTTTAATATCAATTAATAAAATCGCACATTATTAATGTGTTTAATTGTTTTGTTGGTTTCCTTAGGGTGAAAATCTGACTATTAAGGTAGAAGTTATAGAGAAAAAAGAAGAGATGTATGTGAGGGGTGATCATCAGTGTAAGGAGGAGGAAATCCCTACAGAGATTAGCACAGGTGAGTACTACATCAATCTCTTATTCTACATCCTCCTCTGTCAGTACAAACTAATGAGGAATAAGTGTCTGCTCTCCTCACATCGTATCATTGTGTGCTACACTATCTGCTCATTCTCATACATCAGTACGAGGGACTTCACCATAGTGATACCATAATTGATCAGTGGGATGAGACCCCATGTGGCATTACCCATGATCCCTGTGCACTAATTCATGTGAGATTACCCATGATCCTCCCTGTGCGCTAATAGTAATAATATTTGTATATGCGTTACTCAGAGAACATTCTCTTGATTGTTTTTGAAGCTTGCTGTGTACTAGCACTATAACTACATGTTACTACATGTAAAACTATGCGTGTTATGGGTGCGTGGTTTAACGTGAAGCAGTGAGATCACAGGCTGTTTCAGTTAATACACCTATTCTGATACTGAAGCGCAAATGTAGTAAGTGAAACAACTTCATACAGCTCAGAAAATCCATCCTACTCAATACTATATTGGATAATTCTTCTAAAACCCCAAGGGGAGGCTTCTCGGCAGCATACTTTTGTGGAACCGGAGAAATAACAGAACTTCAAATTGTCCCTTACAAAAGGCAATGTCTACTGATAAGTCATACGATATCCTGACCTACTTTTGCTCATTTTCTGCCAATAAAACGGCACTTTTGGGGGACGTGGCCTGGTGAGCATGGAGTAGCACACGTTGGTGCGAGCGCTCCAGAACTATTATCCAATATATATCCTGCTACAGTGTAATTTTTACCACAGACATCTCTAACCTGGTGGCTGGGATCCTCATTTGTTGGCACCTAAGTTGTGTACCCTGGCGCTGCCTATGGTGGGTGCATTTTGGAATCGCTGTCACTCTGGTCTGTGACCCCCTCCCCCACCCCCGATCCTGATCTGTGGTCTCGAGACGACTCTGAGAGCGTTGGCTCCCTTGTGCTGTGCTCTTTCCTGCTAGGCTTCGTATGGTCGCTGAAGGTTCCGTTTTCTTTTTTGAAACCTCCTAGGAGACCTCGTCCTGGCTGATATTGTTGTTTGCCTCTCCTTATTTGTTCTTACTGTGTGATGCTGCTGACCGACCTGGATATTGTGTGTGTACTCCTGTGGTTTAACTGCCAATTTATTTACCATATATGACAATTACTGTTGTACTGGAGTAGGTGCATGTTATTGTAGCAGTATGGGTTGGGTCCCTTCCCTCATTTTCTTCCATGAGGGTATTCTTTACTCTATCTTTACCTCACTGTTTGGCAACATTGGCCTGGGAACCCATTGCTTTAGGGCTTGCTGTCCTGCTATCCCCCTTCTTATTCTCCTTTTTCCCTTATTTCTCTTCTTTTCCTGTTTTCCCCTTTTCCTGAGGTTGGGTATCTGGAGTCTACCCTTCCCTTTTCCTTTTTGGGGGGCTTCTTTAGGTGAGTTAGGGGTAGGGTTATTTTGGGGGATGCTCGTTTGTTTGTTTGGAATTCAGGTGTATTAGTTGAGGTTAGATATACAAGGTGGGGTTTCTAGGGGGGTGAAGGGATTTTGTATGTAGGGTTAGGTAATGTGTCGTGTACGTCCATATTTTTAATTTTTCTGTATTGCAGATGTGTATTGTTTATTTTGACTGTGTGGGAACTGGGTGGCTCGGTGTCTATCCGGGGCTCTGGTTGGCGGTGCTTTGAGCACGCTCTTTGCTCTTTGTCTCCATGTTTTATGATGGGTCATACCATGCCCCTTCACCCAGGCCATGACACCCACCAACTCAGATTTTCATGAAACTTGGTACACCTGATACTACAACATATCTCCGAATCCATGTGAAATTTATCTTCTCTAGGCCTCATAGTTTCTGAGATATAAGAGGTCAAAGTTATGTAAAATTTCTCAGAAATGCCAGGATTTGGCTGCCTACTCCCCCTCCCCTGGCAACAGACGATATCCACATTTTTTTTTTCTTTTACTTCACTTGGTTGATATTATCGTCTACGTCTATCTGGAGTCTGTCCTGTGTTTTGCCTGTGATCAGTGGCTTCTTGGGGAGACTCCTTTTCAGGGCTATGACCTGTTGCCTACTGTCAGTGTAGTCCGATGTCCCACCTTCTAGAAACCATTAATCAATGGGACCTGTGCCGATAACTAAAGAAACAGAGAGGCCAAATCCTAGACACTTGTATTGCCTGGTACTGACTGGGAATTATATACACAGCTTTCTGGGTCAAAATCAGACCATATAATTTTAAGATTGCTTAATATACAAATGTATTTGGCAACCAAGGTTATTCTAATGGTTGTTTTCTTCAAGGGCACAGACTGTCTCAAAATAAATTGTGCTCCGATCATATACTGGGCGCAATCATATTTTATATTGAAAATGCAAGTTCCCAATTTTCATAAATAATTCTCTGGAACTCTTCTACAATGACCATGTTAAAGGAGATAATCACCATTATGTGTACATGTGAATATAAAAGATATTAATATAATGAATGATAGAGGTGTGTGTGTATGTATGTATGTCTGTATGTATGTGTGTGTGTGTGTGTATATATATATATATATATATATATATATATATATATATATATATATATATATATATATGTAATATATGGCTAGATATATCTCACACCTGTACCTATCCGTTCAGGACACAATATGGATGGTAAAGCTTTGTCTTATACAAAATATAGATATACATGCAATGAACATTGTGAGTCACAAACCAGCTGTAACACTCTGTCTTGGGACCTACATACAAGACTTGTTTATACTTGTTGTACCTTTACAAGTAATAAGACTGTGGATAGAGCGCAGGCTGCATTCTCATGTGCCCTTTCATCACCTTAATATATTTACTGGGACATTTATCAAACCAGCACCTGGTGCTCTGAACCTGCAAGTTTTGCACGGTCCCTGAAAACTACATAATTCTGCTATAACTTTCTATAGTGCAATGCAAGTGGTAATGTAAGTGTTACACAAACATGGTAAGAACTATGCGCTGTTACATTTATAGCTTTCCTTTCAATACACCTCATGGATCTTGTCCATCGTTCTACAAGCCTGGAGGCAGCAGACTCCAGCTTTATTTTCACAGACAATGGTTTAGTATTTTAAAAAAAGTTTCAGCCATGCACTCTCTTTTTATGTTGTAAAAGAATCAAAATGATTAAAATAAACCGATGTACAATTCTACAAATATAGTGCAGTTTAAAGTCTCAGTGAATGACTTATACGTTATACATTGGAACATCTGGAATTTACTAATTTGAGGCTCTTTCACCATAGTTTTTATTGGAAAATTAATCTTACTCGTATTACATTCATATATATTCCATTTATTTGTTTTATTCTCAGCAGATGGACACAGCCGCAGGAATAACTCGGAGGAACATCTCAAATTATCTTTATATGGAGAAATAGATTATAAGGACATCACAAGGGATTCTCCAGGAGAAAACCACATTACACCAATTATACACCCAGTACTTAGTGCTGATGTATCCTCTCATCCCTTTGATCATGAAATAGAATGTTCTCCTGATAGCTCAGATAATGTTATACATCAGAAAATTCACATGGGTAAGAAGCCATTTCCATGCTCTGAGTGTGGGAAATGTTTTAGTGGCAAATCAGGTCTTGTTATACATAAGAGAATTCACACAGGTGAGAAGCCATTTTCATGCTCTGAGTGTGGGAAATGTTTTTCACAGAAATCAGGTCTTGTTGAACATCATAAAGTTCACACAGGTGAGAGGCCATTTCCATGTTCTGAGTGTGGCAAATGTTTTAGAGTGAAAACAACTCTTGTTGAACATCAAAGAATCCACACAGGGGAGAAGCCATTTCCATGCTCTGAGTGTGGGAAATGTTTTTCACACAAATCACATCTTGTCACACATCAGAGACTTCACACAGATGAAAAGCCATTTCCATGCTCTGATTGTGGGAAATGTTTTTCACAGAAATCAGGTCTTGTTGAACATCAGAGAATCCACACAGGTGAGAGGCCATTTCCATGTTCTGAGTGTGGCAAATGTTTTAGATTGAAAACAACTCTTGTTAAACATCAGAAAATTCACACAGGTGAGAAGCCATTTTTATGTGCCGAGTGTGGAAGATGTTTTGCTCAAAATTTCATGCTTATTGCACATCAGAGAACTCACACTGGCACTAAGCCATTTTCATGCCCAGACTGTGGGAGATGTTTTCTAGAGAAATCATATCTTGTTAAACATCAGAGAATTCACACAGGTGAGAAGCCGTTTCTGTGTTGTGAGTGTGAAAAATGTTTTGCACGAAAATCAGATCTTGTTAAACATCAGAGAATTCATATAACTAAAAAGCCACTTCCCCTTTATGAATTTGGGAAATGACTGAAAACAGATCTTGTTAAACCATTTATTATGCAAACACAGGTGAATAGATTATTTCACACAGGTGAAACTTTGTGTGTTTGCAAGTGGAAATAATTTTACAAATCTAATTCAGCATAGTATCTCGCCTGACACAGGCTCTTCATTTCTTGTTTCTGATAAAAGGGGTTGAGCTGGCATTGTATGTACTACCTAATTGTATTATTTTGATATTTTTATTGCTTATTATCCATTTTGAAAAATAATATCCACTCACCGAGTGGATGGGAAGGAATATCACTTTTCAGTTTGGACTTGATTTTTGGATTGTGTCATCCAAATGGCATAAAAGTGCTCAAGGAGTTAACTAAGTATAATATCCTGTTGACTAGTAATATTTTGAGGCCTGACAGACAAGTTCCTGTCACAAACGTTGCCCTCTTCACCAAAAACCTTAGTAAATGGTGCCACCATCAGGACACAACAACTGAGGAATAATGACTGTCCAATTTGTTGGTTTTTCTGGAGCTCCATGTCGAGTTCAAGCATCATCATCATCATCATCACCATTTATTTATATAGCGCCACTAATTCCACAGCGCAGTACAGAGAACTCGCTCACATCAGTCCCTGCCCCATTGAAGCTTTCAGTCTGAATTTTCTAACATACACACTTTGACAAACAGAGAGACTAGGGTCAATTAGAAAGCAGCCAATTAACCTACTAGTATGTGTGTTATTTTGTGTATCTTTAAGAAGACCGTGTCCTCTCGAATTCTCTTTCCTGAATGAAGAGGATGATTCTATGGAGATAAAATATGTAAACTTGGATTTGTTCTATATATACCGATATTTTCAAAAGAGCTATGTTGTAATATCTTGTAGTGTCATTTTGCTACCTTCTATGACATCGCTCTCTATTTTGACTTCTTTACTAAATAAATTTTTTAAAGGATATTTCCAACTACCGTATATACTCGAGTATAAGTCGAGTTCTTCAGCACAATTTTTATGCTGAAAAAGCCCCCCCCCGGCTTATACTCGATTGATGCTCCAGGACCACAATGAAAAGTACCTGCTTGATTCCACTGCGCTGGTGACCTGCTCTGCTCTGTATGCTTCCAGGTGAGCGGCGCCCGCAAACCCCCGCCCTCCCCTGTGGAGCCATTTGCTCTGTCTGCTCCCGGGTGAGCTAGGTGAGCGGCGCCCGCAAACCCCCGTGGACCGTGCACCAGAGCAGTTAGCGGCGAGGGGTGCTGATGAGAAGCCGAGATGCCCTCACTAGTTCCAATGCGCACATCCTGACAGTGGGGGTCACTGTTATCTAGAGCAGCATAACTGCTGGGTGCCGCTGCTTCTAATGAATGTGCTTCCACTGAAGTGTAAACCTGGGGTCTCAGCTGAATGTATAAAAGTAAAGTAAAAAAAAAAAAGAAGAAGATGAACATAATAAAGTGCATAAAATTCTAGATGTAAATTACCCTCAGCCGCAGCAGCTCCATTACATATAGTGTTTGCAGAGTAAAGGTCCATACACACTGAGCGATTTTTCCCAGCGTGTATGGACAGCGATGATCGTTGTCATCGCTGGGGGGAAAGCCGCTCAGTGCATACATACTGAGCGGCTTTCCCCCTGCCCGGCGCTGTCAGTGGGGGGCGGACGGCTTTCCATAGCACAGCGCTATGCAAAGCCGTCCACAAAGCTGCTCATCTGCTGGTAATACCAGCAGGTGAATGGCTTTCCCGGCAATGATGCGGGGGCAAATAGAAGAAGTACTGTAGCAGGCTTTCAACGCAGCACGGCCTAGTGCATGCGTACTGTTCAAAAGTTTTCAAATTCTTTTTTTTTTTATCCTGTTAGAAATGGATCCCAATACTTCTAATCCTGGACCAAAACAAAAACGCAGGTCATACGAAGCTGGATTCAAGCTTAAGGTTGTGTCAAGAGCAGAAGAGAGCAATAACAGTATTGCAAGTAGGGAATTTTGTGTTGACGAAAAACAAGTGAGGGAGTGGCGGAAAATGAAAGCTGACTTGGAAAAGATTCCAAAGGCAAAAAAAGCTCGACGTGGTTTAACGACTTCATATGAAGCTCTAGAGACTGAATTGCATAAATGGGTTATAGAGTGTCGTCAAAATGGTTACTGCGTGACACGTATGGGAATTCGCTTACGTGCCCTTAAAATGGCTAAAGATGACAAATTAAAAGCACCAGGCATTGAAAATTTTGTTGCGTCAGCAGGATGGTGTACCCGCTTTATGAATAGGTTTGCCTTATGTTTGCGGCAAAGAACAAAGATTTCACAGAAGTTGCCAAAAGACCTTGACGAGAAAGTGATATCATTCCATTCATTCATCATAAAACAAAGAAGGATCCATAACTTTGACCTGGGAGATATTGGGAATATGGATGAAATACCTATGACCTTTGATCTTCCTAGCAACAGAACTGTAACAAGTTTTGGAGAAAAAACTATTTTACTCAGAACCACAGGAAATGAAAAAAACCATTTCACAGTCGTTCTGTCATGTTTGGCTAATGGAACTAAGCTGCGGCCTGTCATTATTTTTAAAAGAAAGACCTTGCCTAAAAAGGTCAAATTCCCACCACGAATTACAGTGCGTGCACATATTAAAGGCTGGATGGATGAAGACGGAACAAAAAAATGGCTGGAAGAAATTTGGAACGGACGTCCAGGAACAGCCTTAAAGAAAAAACCATCATTGCTAGTTTGGGATATGTTCAGAGCCCACACATCTGAGGACATAAAAAAATTGGCAAAGTCTTCTCAAGTTACTTTGGCCGTTATTCCAGGTGGGCTTACATCGGTATTGCAGCCCCTAGATGTGTGTTTAAACAAACCTTTCAAAGACCGTGTGCGAAAAATGTGGCATGAATGGATGTCATCTGGTCAAGCCTAATTGCCAAAAGTTGGAAATCTGATGAAGGCCGACATAGAATTGGTAGCAAAGTGGGTTCGTGATGCATGGGAAGAGATTCCAGAGGACCTGGTGCAACGTGCCTTCAAGAAATGTGGCATTAGTAATGCTATGGATGGCAGTGAAGACAGCGCTTTGGATGAGAACGACAGCATCGATGGTGATGACTGCGAACTCGGTGATGACGACAATGTCTATGCTGATAGCCTCACACCAGATAAAGTTGAAGCTCTGTTTGGACATACAGATGATGAGGAGGAATCCAGCTTTGAAGGATTTTAACTCTTGTGTTTTAGCTTGGTTGCTGATTGACCTAAGGTTTTTGTACTTTTAAAGTTATTGTTGATACCATATTGGTTTTGTTGACTCTCTTTTCCACTTACAGAACTAGTTTACTGTTTTTCTTTGAAATAAATATTCAAAAACATTTAACCTACTGATGCCTCAATTAATGTAATTTTATTGGTATCTATTTTTATTTTTGAAATTTACCAGTAGCTGCTGCATTTCCCACTCTAGGCTTATACTCGAGTCAATAAGTTTTCCCAGTTCTTTGTGGTAAAATTAGGTGCCTCGGCTTATATTCGGGTCGACTTATACTCGAGTATATACGGTAAATAGGGTTTATTTCCAAGTTGTCAGAGAGCAGAATAGAGGATCTCCCCCTCTAAGGACCACTAGACATGTTGTGGAGCCTGCTGTATCGATGGAGCTTAAGTACATTTTATTCCTCCTAATTCTACCCACAATTAGATGTTTAATCTTAGGTGGAATTTATCTTCAAGCCCTAAAGGGAGTCTAACGTTATATTTCATTTCATTTGTATTTTTTGTAAACATTCAAGGATGTATGTGTAAAATATTCTTGAACTAGAACTGTACCTAGTTGCTTTTATACTGCTTGTAAGTCCGCTTGAAGAGCTCACCTTTCGGTAGAGATGCCGTAGTTTGTTTTTTTTCCCACGTAATCCATATATCTTCAAAATTTGACTGTCAATGTTTTTGAGGTATGATAATTCTCTGACAATTTGGGGGAGTATCTTAGCTACACTGGGATGTGCATGACATCAGTGGTGGGGGATGACATAATGACAAAACAATTTGACCAAGAACAGACCGATAGGTAGCAGACACAACACCGATGAGTGTGCTTATAACTTGCACATATACCGTATTTCTCCATGTATAAGGCGCTCCCATGTATAAGACATACCTTAATTTTGGTCCCAAAATTTGAAAAAAAAAAAATATTACGGTAGCTGTCAAAAAAGGCAGGGAGAGTGTAATGGCCGGCTGCTCTGATTGTGATCAGAGCAGCAGGGCAGCACACTCTCCCTGCAATCGCTGCCACTGTGCCTCTGTCCCCCTCCTCCTGGATCCCCGCTGCCACTCTCTGCCTGTTCCCCGCCTGCTGGATCCCACTGCCACTCTCTGCCTGTCCCCCTCCTGCTGGATCCCTGCTGCCACTCTCTGCCTGTCCCCTGCTGGATCCCTGCTGCCACTCTCTGCCTGTCCCCTGCTGGATCCCCGCTGCCACTCTCTGCATTTCCCCGCCTGCTGGATCCCCGCTGCCACTCTCTGCCTGTCCCCGCCTGCTGGATCCCAGCTGGCACTCTCTGCCTGTCCCCGCCTGCTGGATCCCCGCTGCCACTCTCTGCCTGTCCCCGCCTGCTGGATCCCCGCTGCCACTCTCTGCCTGTCCCCGCCTGCTGGATCCCAGCTGGCACTCTCTGCCTGTCCCCGCCTGCTGGATCCCCGCTGCCACTCTCTGCCTGTCCCCGCCTGCTGGATCCCAGCTGGCACTCTCTGCCTGTCCCCGCCTGCTGGATCCCCGCTGCCACTCTCTGCCTGTCCCCGCCTGCTGGATCCCAGCTGGCACTCTCTGCCTGTCCCCGCCTGCTGGATCCCAGCTGGCACTCTCTGCCTGTCCCCGCCTGCTGGATCCCAGCTGGCACTCTCTGCCTGTCCCCGCCTGCTGGATCCCCGCTGCCACTCTCTGCCTGTCCCCCTCCCCCTCGATCCCCCCTGCTGCCCCTGTAACGCTGCCCTCCCCTGCATCACCGCTACCCCTGTATAAGACGCACCCAGGTTTTAGACACAAAATTTTGGGGGAAAAGGTGCGTCTTATACATGGGGAAATACGGTACATTGTTTTTTGCAGGTCACAATTAACTAAAGAGAGATTCGTTTTTGCAGTCTCCAAGCTTGGTCATTTGTAAATAACTCGGCTAGTTCATCCTTTTAAGGAAGAAGAAAAGGCAGCGGGTTTTAAGTCTTCCCTGTGTCATACGTCTAATTCTTATATCTAGCCACATCTGCCCAACAGCCTTGTGTATGTACCAGGGTAAAGGTTTGAAGATGGGATAGAAGATTACCCTTTATCAGTTTATGCAGTTTAGAAGGTGGCTAAGATTGGTGGCTCAGAAGGCAAGAGCGTAACTGAGCCTCCAAGGATACACATAATTTAGAAAAAACATAAAAATCATATCAAACATATTGTTTATAGGAATTTTGACTTAATTTTTTTTTTTAATTATTTATTTTGAATGGTCAGACAGCAAAAGGTATATACAATACGAAGTCAAAAGTTTACAAAGTATACATAGAAGGACATTAACATTGGAATGGAGTCTAAAGAAAACGTCTTTCGACAACATGAGAGATACATTGACCATATTTTCCTTTTATGCTTTTGTATAAATGTAAGAAACAATAATGGAAAAAGTAGAATGGAAGGGGGAGGGGTGAAGGAGAATTAGGAGGGAAGGGAAAGGGAAGACCACAAAGGTTGATGTATGAGTGTAATCGGAAAGGAGGTGAGATTATGAATGTTAGAGGGCCAGGGGATGGTGGGACGGGGACCGAATCCTGCCCGCCGCACATGGGTCACAACGGAGTCATTAAGGGCCAGAGGGGAACGAGCGTGCTGCGAACTGCCAAGGAGCCCACACTTGGTTGAAAGCGTAACCTCTATCATGTAAATAGTACGTAATTTCTTCCATGGCTGCTACGTGCCAGATTTGATTTTTAAGGGCAGAGAGAGATGGAGAAGAGGTACGTTTCCAATTAAGGGCTATAAGGGATTTAGCGGCTGTGAGGATATGTGCAACCAGTTTTCTAGAAAATTTATCAAGGTCTGGAGGAGGATAACAAAGGAGGAAGATCCAGGGGTCCTTCACCACGGGAGCCTCAAACAGAGTGTTGACAAAGCCATGGATCGCGTCCCAGAAGGGAGTGATAACTGGACAAGTCCACCAGATGTGTAGCATTGATCCCCTGTGGCCACAAGCCCGCCAACATTCAGGTGATGAGGAGGGGAACATTGCGTGGAGACGGGTAGGGGTATAATACCAGTGATAATAGATTTTATAGGATGTTTCTTTTAGTTTAGTCGATATGGAGCTTTTAGCTACCCCTAGTCTCCTGTCCTCCCAGGCCTCCTCATCTGGGGGGGGCCCAAATCCCTCTCCCAGTCAGCTTCATGTGAGAGTTGCGGATGGATAGTGGATTCAAGAAAGATATTATAAAGTTGTGATATCATACCCCTATCCATGGGGTGAAGTTTTTCGAATGGGGTAAGGGGACGTAGTAAATATTTGGGTGGTAGGGAACATAAAATGTGGGTGATTTGGAAGAACTCGAAATGGTTAAGCATTCGAGCTGGGGGGCGAGGTTGGAGTTCTTGTTTCGAGAAATCTGATGGCGGTGTCTCACCTTGGAGAGGCCAGGGGGAAATATAGGATTAAACCAAATGGGAGTCAGGGGAGAAAGGGCAGATGTGAGTTTCAATTTGAAGGAGTGAGAATCCCAAATCTTGATATCAAATTTAGTGGTAGGAAGTAATTTGGATGGAGGGGGACGGTGTATAGGGGATAGACCCCATAATGAGGTGGAATCAAGGAGAGCTAAATGTGCCGCCTCTAGGTCAAGCCACGAGGTGGAACCCGAGGGGCCAACAATTTTTTTTTTAAAGATAAAAGCTTTGACAATTTCTGCAAAGTGTTTGGTTTAAAAAAAAGTATCTTTAGGAGAATGTACATTTGTATAAACGGATTCCTCCCTGTGGCAGGTCTAACAAAATGACGGCTGAAACCCCATTTTATTGTTTATACTTTCATGTGTGTATTACTTTAAGGCTTATGTAACAAGTGATTTTGCAATGCTTATATAATCAAGGCCGTTCTAGAAACGTCTCCACATATTGTGTTAGGGAGTTGTCTTTGGGCCTACTGCACATGCTCAAGTTTCTTATCAGTAGTGAACCAATAGAAAGTCCAAAATCATGTTAATACCTTATGTGCAAATTTTTGCATATAAGGTATTAAATTCTTTTTTCCTGGTCAATAATAGCTAGTGACTGTGACACAATCGCCTCAGCTTGGATCACTGCAGGATGCCAAGCACCTGTGTTGTTTATGGTTTGCTCATTCTAGCTTTCAAGATAACGTGCCGTTAGAGACTGTGATGAAAGACGGGGCCCTAGGATAATGTGAGATAAACCTATTTCTACTAGAACATTTTATCAGCAGCTAAGTATTTTTTTATATTTACTCTTTGTATTATATTACTCTTTTATGTTATATCTGTCACAAACATGAACAATACACTTGTAAGACAGCCCGAGTGTCACGTGTTATTAATCCACTGTAACCTGAACCTGCAATTTTTCCCACTGGAAACACTCCCAAGCCCCTTAAAATGGGGCAAATCAGTTAGATTTGTCTGTCTTTTTACGGTGACAAAGTTAAATTGATGTGAAGAATTGAATCTTGTGGGGTGAGTGTGCCCAGATGTTCTATAAGACAAGCTCTTCATTTTATTGTAACATAAACCAGATCTTGACAAGAGCATCACCAATAGCAACTTTAGCCATTTTCATAGAACTAGATATATTCGCCAGCACTGGGTTGCCTGCAGGACTTAATCTCAAGTAGTCATAACATAACAGGTGCAGGTTGGCACAGTAGGATATGAATAAAGGTAATACACTAATATGAGAGTACCACTCTGGGTATCACGACTGCTGGGATGGATGATGGAACAACAACAAAAAGAAGTACAAGATCGCACAGGAGTGTTGAAAGCACAAATAAAATAGGTTACTCTATACACGGATCAGGGATGCATCATACACACACCCAGTGATCGAACTCACAAAACTATCAATAAGAAGAAATTAAAACAAACAAGAATGGGTTGGGTTGGCGCTTCTCCTATCCTATATATAAAATAAAATACATAAAGGTATTCAGTCCACAAAGAGATAATATGTGGAAACAAATAAAAATGTTCTTTGTCAATATACTGATTTTCCCCCGTTTTCTTCTTTGTGCTTATACTCACAAGAAGATCTATATATCAAGAGCAGTTCTCCATTCAAAGTAGATGTGTCTGTCCTTCACTGGCGATACTAAATACCAGCACACTCTATTATGCAGAGGACTTCAATGGATATACACTTCTCTGTATTTAAAGGGACTCCGATGTGATGGAAATTTTACTTCAATCTCCAGCTTTAAATGATGCCTCCTTAATTCATACATATAAAAAGAATGAAACCAAGTAAAACGAATAAAAAAATCCATCCATATAAAAAGTTTGCTCTCTGTATAAATGAGACTTGTACCAGATATTAAAAGTAAAGTCAGCCCGTAGCTCCTGGGGAGTGAGACCCGGGACACGCTCACCCTTTCAGGTTCAGGATCTCACTGACACAGTTGATACAGTTTAAACACCTCCCATATTTCTCTACCAACGCGTTTCAACTTAATGAAGTCTTTTCAATGTGATTAGGGGTGGTTGATTATTTCAAACATACCTATCACGTCCAAACACACCCGTGCTAGCATACAAAAAACTAATTTAAACATCCATATAGCAGTATGTTTAACACATATTCATAATAACAGCACATATGTGTTTCTAGAAAAGAACAATATCGTGGTACATTTGTTGTCAAATTTAAACTTAGAAAAACAGAGATTCATTCATAAAAATACAAAGTAACAGTTTTATATAAAATTGTAAAAAACCTGTACCTACTTTCTTCTATATATGGATACGCTCTTCTAAACACTAATCGGTACTACATCTAGGTCAGCTGTTTTAAGGGCGGCATTGCAATCTAATTATTACCAATACCCGATAACAGTTAAACAAGCATATCACTGTTCATATCCACCCCAATAGGTTTCATATAAAGCCAGAACTTTAGTTAATAGAAACTCACCAGCTTTAAATATAAAAGTGAGTTCATAAATCGTAAAATCTCCTAACACTCCGTTCAATCAGTAACCAATAAAATCTATTAATGAATGAGGACTGACTATACTGAAACATTAGTTTAAGGTAAAAAAATTACAGGAATCCAACACAATGTGTGAAACCGGTACTATCAGATAGTTCCTAAATCCTAAATGGCCGGGACAAAAGGAAATACAGAAATACATAAATAGTAATCTACATTGTTAAAATATATATATATATTAACAATGTAGATACAGTACTGTGCAAAAGTTTTAGGCAGGTGTTGAAAAAATGCTGCAAAGTAAGAATGCTTTCAAAAATAGTGTTAAATATTTATATTTATCAATTAACAACATGCAAAGTGAATGAAGAGAAGAAAAATCTAAATCAAATCAATATTTGGTGTGAAAACACTTTGCCTTCAAACCAGCAGTGAGACCCAAGTGCACCCATCTACTGTTCAGAGAAGTCTGACTAGAAGTAGTCTTCATGGAAGAATTGCGGCCAAATAGCCAACCTTCGACGTGGAAACAAGTGACTCAACTTTGCAGGAAAACATAGGAACTGGGGTGCAGAGAAATGGCAGCAGGTGCTCTGGACTGATGAGTCTGTCTGTAACAGAAGGCAGTTTGTTTGCCGAAGGGCTGGAGAGCGGTACAATAATGAGTGTCTGCAGGTAACAGTGAAGCATGTTGGAGGTTCCTTGCAAGTTTGGAGCTGCATTTCAGCAAATGGAGTTGGGGATTTGGTCAGGATTAATGGTGTCCTCAATGCTGACAAATACAGGCAGGTACTTATCCATCATGCAGTACCATCAGGGAGGCATCTGATTGGCTCCAAATTTATTTTGAAGCAGGACAACAACCCCAAATATACAGCTAATGTCATTAAGAACTATCTTCATCGTAAAGAACAACAAGGAGTCCTGGAAGTGAAGTTATGGCCCCTATAGAGCCCTGATCTCAACATCATGGAGTCTGTCTGGGATTACATGAAGAGACAGAAGGATCTGAGTCGGCCTACATCCACAGAAGATCTGTGGTTAGTTCTCCAAGATTGGAACAACCTCCCTGCTGAGTTCCTTCAAAACTGTGTGCAAGTGTAACTAGAAGAATTGATGCATTGATGCTGTTTTGAAGGCAAAGGGTGGTCACACCAAATATGATTTGATTTAGATCTCTCTTCTGTTCATTCACTTTGAAATTTGTTATTTGATAAAAACAAACTATTAACACTTCTATTTTTGAAAGTATTCTTACCTTGCAGCATTTTTTTCACCCATGCCTTAAACTTTTGCACTGTATTGTATGTGTGTATGTATGTGTGTGTGTGTGTATATATATATATATATATATATATACACAAGTTAACCCGTGCATGATACTCATGCATTCTAGTCAAATCAAGCTACTAAAGGTGTTAAAAAGGTTCTTGTCATGCATTTGGGCCATAGCCCAGGCCTCCTCAGGGGAAGAGCGTTACTTCCCGTCGCAAGCGCCCTTTTTTAACGTGGTTTTGTCCACATGTCACCACCTCATAATTTTTCTCCATCACCTCATCCTTCATCTTTATCGCCACATCTATCCAGATGTCTATCCAGACACAGGGATCTCTCTCAGCGGTCCTGAGTATCACACTCCTCTCACTCTGTCACCCCCGGCAACCACCAACCACTCCCCACTGTCACCCCCGGCAACCACTCCCCACTGTCACCCCCGGCAACCACCAACCACTCCCAACTGTCACTTCTCCTTCAAGAAATATATATTTTTTTAAATCTTTATAAACACTTTTAACAATTAACAAATTAAATTAACAAATTAAAAACATCTTAGTATACCAAATTTCAGCACTTTCTGAGTTTTTTCCCCCACACACACTAAGAATTTTAGTAGGTCAGTGTATAACTCCACCCAGCAGGTGGCGCTGCAGCAAATTTCAGCCCTTTCTGAGTTTTTTTTCCCACACACACCAAGAATTTAGTAGGTCAGTGTATAACTTCGCTCAGCAGGTGGCGCTGCAGCTTGGTTTTTTTTTCCACACACAGACACACGCCACTAGGCTTTTATATAGTAGATATATATATATAAAATTAGGGGACAATCAATTAATATTCAGTAAAAATCCACTTGAAATAAAATACATAATTTTACTAGTCTTCTAAAAAAAATATTTTAATTTGTGTTCCTGTTTCAATCCCCCAGGACCTGATATATTTAAATGATGTATCCATTTAATCTTAGCTACAATTAGCTCTATTGCCCCAACATTGTTTAAATATTTGGTGGAGCAATTATGATGTTGTTTAAAATGGGCTGAAACTGAATGGTTATCATAACCTTTCCGTATATTTCGCAGATGTTCCGCTAGCCTGACTTTTAATGGTCTCGAAGTTTGTACAACCTGAAAGAGGCCACATGTGCATTCCAATAAATATATAACATTCTTACTGTTACAGGTATAAAAAGGCCTTAATATAATTGTAATTATTACGCTGTTTATTTTTTTACCACTATATGTAGCTTTACATGCCAAACAAATGCAACATCTTTTTTTTTTTTCTTTTAAATTCTTTTTTTATTGTACAAAGAAATAGGCAAGTTTACATCACGTCAGATAATTGTAACATAACTTCTCAATGTACAAACAAAATTTTCCCTTTTTTATCACAAACATAAATAAGAAGAAAATGAAAGAAGAAGAAAAGAGATAGAATGGAAAAAAGAAAAGGGCAAGAAAGGAGACAGGGGAGGGGAGGGGAAGGGAGACTGAGACTGACCAAGTTACTGAGTAGTGTGTTCTCCTGGTGTTTCTCATGATACATACTACAACTTCCCATTAATACCAGTTAGCTGGCTATTTGCCAATCATACGTATTTTGGAAAAAAACAACCTTATTCAACCCAACCTCCATCCACCATCCTTATAGATTCCTCAGTAAAGACCACCTAGTATCCTCAAAGACCCGCATGATATGGAGCCGAGACGATTCTTTCAAAGTGTCTATATAAGCACCCCATTTAGCATGGAAGCGTTCCACTCCTTTCTCTAAATCATGGAAGGTGGCTCGTCTATCGAAATATAACGTTTCCATCAACTCCGAAGTAACCTCCAATATCGATGGGGTCTTTTTGGATGTCCAATTGCCTAGAATGGCTTTCTTTGCCAAAGTGACCACGACTGTGAGTAGCGGTATAATCCGCGAACCTTCTATCTGATCTTTCCAAGAGTCAAAGACTGCAAACAATAGTACCTCATAGTGAGCCGATACTTGTATTTTAAAGGTAAAGTTTATATGTTACCAGTTTATTCCAAAACTTAGCAATCTTCGGACATGACCACATGTTGTGTAACAGAGAGGCCTGAGCTTTCTGACATTTCGGCCATATACCCGATTCGGTTGTTACCATAAATCGTCTCTGCAATTGTGATATATATGCCCTATTAATAGTTTTGATATGGACTTTCTGTAGTCTGGCCGAACTGAGAGCTTTCATAGTATGTTTCATATAACCCAACATCTCTCCTGGGGGTCGTATATTCGGGAGGTCTTGCTTCCAAGACTCCCATGTTTTGGCCCACACCTTATCAAGTTCACAATCGATTAGGTCAGCATATAAATATTTGATCTTAAACCTGTTCATTTTAGCAAAAACTAAGGTTGCTTCTAAATCACCTGTGCCTTCCACATCGTCACTTAATAGCCATTCTAGTTTTTTGCTTAGAGCATAGTGCCGGATCTGTAAATAGATATAAAACTGATTATGTGGGAAGGCAAGCTTTTCTCGTAGCTGCTGAAAGGAGTATATCGTGCCCCCTGGGTCAAAGATATCTTTCACCGCCATAATTCCTTTCTCTCTCCAAGCTCTGAACATCTCATTTTCAAGTGAGGGTGAGAATTCTGGGTTACCCCAAAGTGGGAGGTATTTTGTAAATCTCGGGTTACTTTTAAACTTTTTATTTATTGCTATCCACGCCGTGTATGTGTCTCTGAATAAAATGTTGTGCAGTTTTACAGATGGTATCTTTGCCCTGGGTAAATGAAGCAAGGCGGCCGGGACATATGGATAGAAACATTCTTCCTCTAGAGATTTGTTAGTAAAATGCTCAATCCCCAACAACCAGTCTGAGATGTACCGAAACATGGCAGATCTGTTAAACGCTTGTATGTCTGGGAAGCCCTCCCTTGGTCTTTGGTAATATCAGCCTTTTCCTGGCCATTTTTGGCTTCTTATTTTGCCATATAAATTGGCTAAACAGTGTATTACACTTCTCTATATCCCTTTTACCGACTGCTATCGGGAGCATCAACATAGGATATGAGACCTTGGGAAAAACTATGTTTTTGATAATTATTATCCTTCCCATTAATGATACTCGTAGATGTTTCCAGTTATTAAGCTGAGTTTGGATTTTCCTGATAATAGGGTTATAGTTGCATTGGTATAATTTGAAGGGGGAGGGGGTCACCTGTATTCCCAAGTATTTTATTGCATCTTTCACTACTCGAAATATTTCCAAATTATGTTGTTCTCTATCAGTTGTTTGGGGGTTACCCAAGTACAGTATCTCTGATTTGTTGAAGTTTATTTTATAGCCTGTAAAGGAGCTAAACCTTTTTATCATGTCTAGGATTATTGGAATCGTAACTTCGGGCTTGGAGATAAATAGAAGCATGTCATCTGCGAATAGAGACACCTTTTTACTTACTGTAATTCCTGTAAAGGCCTGATTTTGCCTAAGAGCTATGGCTAATGGCTCTAACGCCAGTGCAAACAGGAGTGGCGATAACGGGCAGCCTTGGCGTGTCCCTCTACATATATAGACCGAAGGAGATGCATGGCCATTCATCACTATCTGTGACAAAGAACCTGTATATAGTGTCTTGAGGGTTTCTACAAATTGTATCGGGAAACCAAATTTGGAAAGGGTCTCGTACAGGTGATCCCAACCCACCATGTCGAAAGCTTTCTCGGCATCTAGGGATAGCAATGGTGCCGGATTTTCTCCTCCGCGCCCCCCCTCACTCTGATTGAAGTACTGCAATGACCTTTCTGATATTTGAAATCGAGTTCCGGCCCCAAATAAAACCAGTCTGATCTGGATGGATAATAGAGGGGAGTATTCCTTTGACCCGTTCTGCAAATATCTTTGTCAATATTTAAAAATCTGTATTCAGGAGCGATATAGGCCTATATGAACTGGGTAGCGTCTGGTCTCTACCTGGTTTGGGTAATACCTTTATTACAGCCATGTTGAAATAAGCTTTTTGTTTTTCTGCTAATATTGCGTTATAGAAGTTCTGTAAAATTTTCAATATCCTAGGGAGGAGCAATTTATAGAACTCTCCAGAGAGTCCATCTGGCCCTGGTGCTTTATTATTTTTTAAATGTTTGATGGTTGCTATCACCTCTTCTTCCGAAATCGGGGCAGTTAAGGCAGATATTTGTATGTCTGTTATTTTGGGTAACTTAACCTGAGACCAAAAACTTTGCTTATAAATGCAACATCATTAAAAGCCCTTCAAGGTTATACAACCATTTTTCTCTGCCTCCATCAAAGCACTACTTACTAACTTTTCCCTCAAATTTGGGGCCTGTATGTAAATACATTTAGGTTTACTTGGTATTTTGGAAGATAAGATAGGGTCTTTCTCAAGGATGTTACAATAATTAAGGATGGACCTCTCTATTAGTTTATATTCTGAACTCAATTTCTTTATTCTTTATGTTTGAAATTAACAATTGACACTTAGGTATTAATACAAGTGGATCTGAAACCACCCTTAATCACCTTGAAAAAGACTTCATTAAGGTGAAACGCATTAGTAGAGAAATAAGGGAGCTGTATTTAAACTGTATCAACTGTGTCTGTGAGATCCTGAACCTGAAAGGGTGAGCGTATTCTGGGTCTCGCTCCCCAGTAGCTACGGGCTGGCTTTACTTTTAATATCTGGTACGAGTCTCACTTACACAGAGAGCGTGTGACTCATGCAAGCCCCCCCCTGTTCTGTAAGATAACATTCATACAATAATCCCTTTCAGTACAAGGACACTCTATATGTCGAGCAATGGTGTTTACTAGTCTAAGGGGGAGAAGGGAGGTTGGATTTAGAAGTTTAACAGGCAGCTAATATTCAAATAGTTTTAGCTTCAGTTGGATCATCGTTGAGAGAGTGGTGACCACTCAATCATTGTGATTGCACTGACTGCTATCAAAGCATCAGGGCTCCTCAGATCAAGACATTTCTTAATAAATTGTATTCTGCAGCTACGTATCTATTGCTTTTATATGTATCTTTTGTAATAAACATTTGTATTATCCTTTTAACAGTTGTCTGTCAATCATTGTAATCTCACACCAGAACATAAGAGTTAATGTCCATCCTGTGACAGTTATCAAGATTATTATCCTGAAACATAAAGAATGATATACTCACAAACTATGTATTAGAGAATGATTTAATAATTAATATTACAATTAGTTTTACTTAGCTTGAAAAAGTTGATAAACATGTAATTGCACAGATTTTCAGCATGGAGACCCCACATTCAACAAGCAAATTGAATCATGCATCCTAGAATACTTTGATGGAGGAGATCTGGCACAGCCTTCCTGACTCACCAGTGAGGTCTAAAGCAGGTCTGAACTGTGCCATGTTATATAATCCTTTTCCTTACACTAAAGTGAATGCTGATGCAATATGGGCAGTTGATGACCGTAAAACAGCAAAGTTTGCAAACTAAAAAATTACATTCACATATTGCCTATAAACAAACATCACAAACTATACTTAAGAATACACAAATACTTATATCTCTGTCTATTGTAAAATCAACATTACTAGTCCACTGCACTAGTTTTAGGAAAATGTCCATAAAAGACAAGTAAATAATTTTAAGAAACATCATAAACTTAGGTTCTGTTCATCAAGAGACACATAAAAATCAATGATAGACTCCATCTTGTTTCTTAATAGAAGGAAAATGCCATTATCACTATAAGACCAAAAAACTTGGGTCCAAAATCAAAACTAAAGACTGGTAAACCAATGCTTGTGGGTACTATATTTGAAGGGATTTGAATGGATGCTATTGGGAATCATAATATAGAAAATCATCATCAACATATATTTATTTAGTGCCAGCAGGTTCTGTAGTGTTATAAAATAAACACTGCATCATGCCAGCTTGGGTTCATGGTGACCAATCATACCAACCCCATCTGATTAGTTTTACTAGTGTAGTGGATGTGATGTATTTAGATTTTTCAAAAGCATTTGGTACTGTCCCATGTAAGAGTTTGGTCCATAAACTAAGAATGTTAGGACTGGTGGAAAATGTTTGTACATGGGTAGAGAACTGGCGTAAGTATAGAAAACAGGATAGTTATAAATGGAATATATTCTGACTGGGTAGAAGTTACTAGTACTGGGCCACAGGGATCAGTACTGCCCCCACTTCCCTCATTATTTTTATTAATGAGGCTATTAATGACCTATAAAGTAAGGGGTCCATATTTAATGATAACACTAAGCTATTTTGGATTTTTTTTTTATTATACGAAGTTGCATTACAAAATATTTGAAAATCTTCAAACATTTAAATTTTATCCGTATACAAATGACCACTTTTTCTATCTCACAGTTTACAATTCTAATATCTAAACAGTGTAATCAATCAATACATGTATAATTAATCAAATTTACAATAGAATGTAAATATTAGAAATATATTCATCCTATTATTATAATTTACATTATGCCAAGAGGTGAGCTGAATAGAAGATCTAAGGATCTCCTTTATATGCGGAGACAATGTATGAATATAAGGTGTCCACTTATCAAAAAACTTTTCTGTCAATTTCTTTTTATTAGAAGTGGTTTCCACCCAATCCATATGGAAAATATAATAAGAGGGGACAGCGTGAGTGGATGAAGGGGGCACAGCGTGTGTGGAGATGAAGGAGGGCACAGAATGTGTGCAGATGAAGGAGGGCACAGAGTGTGGAGATGAAGGAGAGCACAGAGTGTGGAGATGAAGGAGAGCACAGAATGTGCAGATGAAGGAGGACACAGAGTGTGTGCAGATGAAGGAGAGCACAGAGTGTGCAGATGAAGGAGGGCACAGAGTGTGTGGAGATGAAGGAGGGCACATAGTGTGTGGAGATGAAGGAGAGCACAGAGTGTGTGGAGATGAAGGAGGGCACAGAGTGTGCAGATGAAGGAGAGCACAGAGTGTGTGGAGATGAAGGAGAGCACAGAGTGTGTGGAGATGAAGGAGGGCACAGAGTGTGCAGATGAAGGAGGGCACATAGTGTGTGGAGATGAAGGAGAGCACAGAGTGTGTGGAGATGAAGGAGGGCACAGAGTGTGCAGATGAAGGAGGGCACAGCATGTGTGGAGATGAAGGAGAGCACAGAGTGTGCAGATGAAGGACAGCACAGAGTGTGTGCAGATGCAGGGGGCACAGAGTGTGTGCAGATGAAGGAGGGCACAGAGTGTGTGGAGATGAAGGAGGGCACAGAGTGTGGAGATGAAGGAGGGCACAGAGTGTGTGGAGATGAAGGAGAGCACAGAGTGTGCAGATGAAGGACAGCACAGAGTGTGTGCAGATGCAGGGGGCACAGAGTGTGGAGATGAAGGAGGGCACAGAGTGTGTGCAGATGAAGGAGGGCACAGAGTGTGGAGATGAAGGAGGCACAGAGTGTGTGGAGATGAAGGAGGCACAGAGTGTGTGGAGATGAAGGAGAGCACAGAGTGTGGAGATGGAGGGGGCACAGAGTGTGTGGAGATGAAGGAGGGCACAGAGTGTGTGGAGATGAAGGAGGGCACAGAGTGTGTGGAGATGAAGGGGGCACAGCATGTGTAGAGATGAAGGAGGGCACAGTGTGAATTAGCTGTAAATTATTCTTTGACATAAATATAATTGAAAAAAATATATAAAAATATTATTTTTCCTAGGATTTATGTGTATTATTTTTGTATACAACTAAATAAGTATTTCTGTCCTGACCTAAATACTTATTATGTTTTTTTGACCCAACTACTTATAAAACAGGGCTGCTCGGTAATTATTTTGGAGGGGTGCCTTGAAAAAATTATGGAGGCTCTAAGGGTGCCGCAAACTGCAAAAGTTTGGGAACCACTGCTCTAAACTGTATTTCTTACATTGGTCCAAGTCCTCATATTTCTTCTGATTTTTATTTATTTTGGCGAGTTTCTTTTTCTTCCACATAGTTATTTCTAATTGTACATGTTCATTAGATACAGACTTGAGTTCCAGGTTTCTCATTACAATTTGCTCTGTTCTTGTCTAATCGGAACAATGTCAGGGACTACTGTGAGATCTGGAATTCTTTCCCGCCAACAATGCACAAACACCAGATGCAGAAGTGTATAAAATATGATGGTCTGCACCTCTTGGCAGATCTTCCTGTACATCTCCAGGTTGTACATCTGGGCAGACCTTCCTGTACATCTCCAGGTTGTACCTCTTGGCAGACCTTTCTGTACATCTCCGGGTTGTACCTCTTGGCAGATCTTCCTGTACATCTCCAGGTTGTACCTGTTGGCAGATCTTCCTGTACATCTCCAGGTTGTTACTCTTGGCAGATCTTCCTGTACATCTCCAGGTTGTACCTATTGGCAGATCTTCCTATACATCTCTGGGTTGTACCTCTTGGCAGATCTTCCTGTACACCTCCAGGTTGTACCTCTTGGCAGATCTTCCTGTACATCTCCAGGTTGTACATCTGGGCAGACCTTCCTGTACATCTCCAGGTTGTACCTCTTGGCAGACCTTTCTGTACATCTCTGGGTTGTACCTCTTGGCAGACCTTCCTGTACATCTCCAGGTTGTACCTCTTGGCAGATCTTCCTGTACATCTCCAGGTTGTACCTCTTGGCAGATCTTCCTGTACATCTCCAGGTTGTACCTCTTGGCAGATCTTCCTGTACATCTCCAGGTTGTACCTCTTGGCAGATCTTCCTGTACAACTTCAGGTTGGCTTCAGTGCTATGTAGTTTCTTATTGTAACCCTTTATATCTGACTGCCACAAAGGAGCTACGGACCACTCTGTCTCATAATGTTCATATTCCTCACTTGTTTCTTGCTGTGAATGTAGAATTACAGAATGATTTACATTTATTTTTCTTTATTATTTACAGAGGGTGAAGTTGCATATACTTTATATACAGGGGCTGATTAAGGGTCCAGGTGAATATGATCATAGCAGCCCCTCTTCTTCCATGCCAGGCTAATGCACGGTAGGTAAAAATTAACTCGTCCTTAAAATCCAGCATATTTTACCCCCTCCTCAGGGCCCTCTCAAGAACATCTTGGGCCCCCGGGCACAGCAGTGCACCGGGGCCCCTATATATACAGGAAAAAAAAATGATTATATATATGGGCCCTGTAGTCCAGGGGGGCCCGTCAGAGGCAGCAAAAAAAAAAAATAACTGAAAAAAAAGAAGAAAATACTTACCTTGCAGTCAGCTGGCGATCCGGCTCCCTCCATGGTCTCCTCCTCCGTCGCGCTCGCAGTGCATGTAGGGCGTGACATCATCACGCCCGCCCGACATCTATTGCGGAGCGCGACGGAGGAGGAGACCATGGAGGGAGCCGGATCGCCAGCTGACTGCAAGGTAAGTATTTTCTTCTTTTTTTTTCAGGTTTTTTTTTTTTGCTGCCTCCGACAGGCCCCCCTGGGCTGCAGGGCCCCTGGGCACCTGCCCTTTGTGCCCAATGGGAAAGACGGCCCTGTCCCTCCTCCAATGTTTAAGTCCATGTAGTTTCAAAACTCATCTCCACTTGGATTTTTTAAAGGGTCCCAGCAATCCTTGTGACTCAATTAGCAAAAGGAAGCTACAAATGAACGCTACTATGGATTAACGGCAGCGAATAAAGATTTAAAGCGGCAATGTGAGGTTAAGTGTTTAAACACTTAACGTCATGGGTCCCCACAATGCCGCTTTAAATTTTTATTCACACACGTCGCAATGATGTCAGCCTGCACTGCCGGTGAGTTCTTCCATCGGAATCCCTTGCTGTCTTTATGATGGTTTGTTCGGTCATCTCCACCGTTGTCTTCAAGCAAAGTCTCATTATTTTGAAATCGGTTTTTGATTCTTTCTGTTTTTTTTTTTGAGGGATTCTTAATGTCGGAATTGTGGTAATCAGTTTCCCGATTACCACTGGGGTTAACAAGTGAAGGAAGAGGCTGTCACATATGCGCCTGTCGCCATCCATGTCTCTCCTCCTCGCTTACCCTCAAGCGCCCTCCCAAGGATGAATTATTGTCTTCAGCTTTTACCATGGGAATACATCAAGATTAAAACAATGACGTGAGCAGTATGTGGGATGATGGCCCACTCTCCCGGGAGTCTGGTATACCGACCTGGAACTCTGTAGTCTCCTGGAGCTTCCAAAAGAGTGGATGTGTATGATTTACTACTTACATTTACTTTGTTCCTACCTCAGCATCAGTCCAAATATGCTTAACAATACATTTTAGGCAAGAGAACAAACGTTCGGATTAGTTTTGGCTTAATGACCTTTAAAATGATGCCATTTTGGTTGGAAACCTGAAAAGTCAACAAAAAAACACCATTTATCTGTAGAAAACAAGATCTTTTTTAATTACTAGTATGTGAAGAATACTCACCTCCAACATATTTAACCTGTGCGTAAAATGGACTTAAGGCTGGAAAACGTTTTCTCTAGCTGTCGTGGAACTAGTAGTCCCAGCGCACCCAGCCTGGTGCCGGTTAGCAGAGCATCCTGGAACTTGTAGCTCCAGAAAGTGTTTGAAAGCCACAGATTAGCTAATCCTAGGTGACACCAATGTCAGTGTGAGGGATATTCCTGAATTGGAACTGATAGTATGCACCATGTATCCACCTTTACTCGCCAGCCATTATGTATAAGCTGGCCATCTTACAGACCAAGCTCTGACAACCATCGCACATTATACATCGAACTGGTGTCTGCTATTTTCTGCCATATCTTTCACATTTTCTCTGCTCCTAGCCTTCGCATGCAGCCCCAAGGATGAAGGGTGGCCTAACACTGTCTAAAGCGGTAACTGCAGCCCTTGTGCACTAGTTACTCCCACATCCGGGTACATGTTGGCACTAATAACGGTGGCCCAACTTCTGTTGATTTGACCCCATCTACTGATCATTTCGCTACACCTACCACATGAGACCACTTTCATAATATTTTCCAGGGCCCCTTTAAATTCCCAATCTGACCGTGCTCTTGCTTGATCGACAATTTGCCTTAAAGTTCCTAAATTTAAGTGTCTGTACCTTAGCTATATACTGCAGTCACCCCTGCTACGACTGTTTTGCTGCTGATTCCTGGCTATTTGTTTTTCATTTCTTTTACATTTTTTTTGTATGTGCAGTGATATCTATTTTTTTTTTTTAACATTTCTGAATCATTAAAACTGATGTAAGTCGTCTAAGCCGGCAGTCTAAAGTATTTATTCTCCCATATTGATTTTTCCTTTATTAACACTGTTCTTATGTTGTTTAGGGAGATTAGCAAATTCCCTTTGAACAGCTGCTAAGATGTTAGTTTTTATATACAGTATATCTTGTTGATTACTATTTATTTTATTTTGTATTTTTTTTTGTTGCTTTTTATTTTATGTCCATTAGCTAGGGAAAACCTAGAAAATTATTTGTCTAGATGTCCTGAGTATAGGGATAGCAAGCATCAAGGTGTTTTAAGGACATAAATGGGCTGTGCTTTATCTTGTTTTTGTTTTGTTTAGTTGTTTTTTTTATAAAACTTTTATATTTCACCATTCTAAAAAAGTTTATAAACATAAAATAAATTACAACAATATATTAATATAAAAAAACACATGACAGAATGTGCTAATATTAACAAGATTTGGAGGGGCTTATGGTTAGTTTGAGAGAAATTGTTTCTGAATGTCTTCTCCATTGAAGGAACACTGAATCTGCTTCTATTAGCCGGGCACCTGCGTAAAAGAACGAATGGTGGTCCACAGCTATTGTGTACCGGCAAGAGATGGAAGAGACCTATAGGAAGAGAAAATTGGGAGTAGAAAATCATGGACATGACCTGAGCCTAGGACAAAACATACTTACAGTCCGACTCATTCCATCAATTGAAAGTTCCAAGCCAACAGTTCAGTACATCATGTGACTAGAATGTGTGAGGTCACAATGTCCAGGCTCAGTGATACATTGTGACATCTCTGCATCATCAGCATCAGCATCTACTACAAAGTGACCAACAAATGCCCCACAGAGGATGTGGTTATATCCCTATATATAGCTGAAATCATTTCTAAATTCTCACAGTCAGCAGCCGCAACTTTGTAGAGGGGGCAAAAATAAATATTCAATGTCTTCTGAATAATTGTTACATATTAAACTATTATCACATTCAGGACAAAATTTGAATCATATAATCATACCAATTAAAAAAATCTTAAAGCATATGGCATTGTATTGTGTAAACCAGTGACTTTGGATGGCAGGATAGTTGGATGGGATAAGGTACTATTTCTAGATCTTTCTGCTTTTTATAAAAGTAAAGGACAGGGTAGAATCCATCCTAACAGTGACAATTGCTCTTCTGCGACTAGCTGTCATCAAACACTGAGCATGTTGCTGACACCTGCCCCATAATCCCATGCTGAGCATGTTCTCCTACCCGACACTCTGACAATCTATTATAGAAATAGAAAAACAGACAGGCAGAAAGACAAATAGAGATGTAGTAGAACTGATCTGGCCAATGTCACAGCCCGTGTTAGCTGTGACCCTGTCTGGGACTTAGAAGCCCACAATTGCAGGTGTTATTAAGAAAGCATTGTATATGGCACTTGCGACATGATACCTCTCACTGACATTTGGCAAGCTAGCAACTGGACTGAGGCAGTGGAAGCACAAATAAGGTCAGGTGCCATGTACTAAGTGCTATGGTATTAAATACTACTATTAAGTAGTGTGACAAGTGTTCTTCAACGAGATATGATGCCATGCAGGTACCAGGCGCATACATGCGACTATAAGATTCGGTGAGTGTAAAGGTCCTTGGCCAGATTACTGAGTCTAAATCATGACCAGTGTCCAGTATACCTATTACTGTGTATCTGATTCAGCTTCCTGTCCTGGCTGCCATACTTACCCATCTTTTCCATACTGAGCACCGCTTGTGCGTTGTTTGCTTCATTGAACAGACTCCCCGCACTGACCACCACTTGTCTGTTGTTTGCTTCATTGAACCGGCTCCCCGCCCTGACCACGACTTGACTGTTGTTTGCTTCATTGAACCAGCTCCCCGCCCTGACCACCACTTGTCTGTTGTTTGCTTCATTAAACCGGCTCCCCACCCTGACCACCACTTGACTGTTGTTTGCTTCATTGAACCAGCTCCCTGCCCTGTCCACCACTTGTCTGCTGTTTGCTTCATTGAACCGGCTCCCCGCACTGACCATCATCGCTTGTCTGTTTCCTTTATTGAACCGGCTCCCCGCACTGGCCACCGCTTGTCCTTTGCTTCATTGAACCGACTCCCCGCATTGACAACCGCTTGTCTGCTGTTTGCTTCATTGAACCAGCTCCCCGCACTGACCACCGCTTGTCTGTTGTTTGCTTCATTGAACCAGCTTCTCGCAGTGACCACCACTTGTCTCGTTTGCTTCATTGAACAGACTCCCTGCATTGACCACCGCTTGACTGTTGTTTGCTTCATTGAACCGACTCCCCGCATTGACAACCGCTTGTCTGCTGTTTGCTTCATTGAACAGACTCCCCGCATTGACCACCGCTTGACTGTTGTTTGCTTCATTGAACCAGCTCCCCGCACTGACCACCGATTGTCTGTTGTTTGCTTAATTGAATCGACTCCCCGCACTGACCACCGATTGTCTGTTGTTTGCTTCATTGAACCGGCTCCCCGCACTGACCACCGCTTGACTGTTGTTTGCTTCATTGAACCGGCTCCCCGCACTGACCACCGCTTGACTGTTGTTTGCTTCATTGAACCGGCTCCCCGCACTGACCACCTGTCTGTTGTTTGCTTCATTGAACAGACTCCCCGCATTGACCACCGCTTGACTGTTGTTTGCTTCATTGAACCAGCTCCCCGCACTGACCACCGCTTGACTGTTGTTTGCTTCATTGAACTGGCTCCCCGCACTGACCACCTCTTGTCTGTTGTTTGCTTCATTGAACCAGCTCCCCGCACTGACCACCGATTGATTGTCTGTTGTTTGCTTCATTGAACCGGCTCCCCGCACTGACCACCTCTTGTCTGTTGTTTGCTTCATTGAACCAGCTCCCCGCACTGACCACCGATTGTCTGTTGTTTGCTTAATTGAACCGGCTCTCCGCACTGACAACCGCTTGTCTGTTGTTTGCTTCATTGAACCGGCTCCCCGCACTGACCACCTCTTGTCTGTTGTTTGCTTCATTGAACCGGCTCCCTGCACTGACCAACACTTGTCTTTCGTTTGCCATGTTGTCTTGGCTTCTAGTTCTGACCATTGCTCTTGCTTACTGCCTGTAATTTATTTACACAATGTATTTGAATATCGTTGGAAATTTTGCTAAGGAAAAGACTGTTTTATTGATGACCATTGGCTCCTGTTCAATGCTGAAGCAGTTTTCATTTATGGTATGCCGGCTAATCACAGATTATCCTACAGCTGCTAGGATGCTTTTCCTTGGCTGAAGATGAACTTGCTAAAATATATACTAATCATCCCTCAAAACATTGTTGGTATATGGATAAGCCTATTATTCTATTGGAATCCTGTAAATGCTATGTGTATATATATATATATATATATATATATATATATATATATATATATATATATACTCCCCCACTCTCACCTCGCTCCCCCACTCTCACCTCGCTCC
Source organism: Mixophyes fleayi (assembly GCF_038048845.1). NCBI lineage: Eukaryota > Metazoa > Chordata > Amphibia > Anura > Limnodynastidae > Mixophyes > Mixophyes fleayi. The sequence continues at coordinate 220,736,919 of NC_134407.1, read as the reverse complement.
CCTTTGATCTGAACTTAATGCTGCCACTAGGCTTATCTTCCTATCTCACCACTCCTCTTTTGTCTCCCCCCTCTCCCAATCCCTTCACTGGCTCCCCCTACCCTACAGAATCCTGTTCAAGCTCCTCACTCTTACATACAAGGCCCTCGCCAACTCCACAGCACCCTACATCTCCTCCCTCCTCTCTATTCACGCTCCATCCCGCCCTCTCAGATCGGCCAATGACCGTCGCCTCTCTTCCCCCTGATCACCTCCTCCCACGCACGTATCCAAGACTTCGCCCGTGCTGCCCCCCTCCACTGGAACAAGCTCCCTCCCGCCATCAGAACTTCCCCCAATCTGTCCAGCTTCAAACGGTGTTTAAAAACCCACCTTTTTCTTAAAGCTTTCCAGTCTCCCACTTAACTTCCTACCTGTTCTTCTGACTCTTCCCCTTCATTCCCCTTCCCCTAGCCTTCACTCCCCTTCATTCCCCTCCCCCTATCCATTCCTCCTTCTCTCCCTCCCTCCCCTGTGTCTGTCAGTCTACCCCACCCCTTAGATTGTACGCTCCTTTAAGCAGGGTCTTCTCTCCTCCTGTCTTCTCCTATTTTAACTCTGCTCGCCAGCTTCCCTGCCTTCCTCCTTGACGACCCTCTTCTCCCGTCCCCTCTCGCTCCCTCCTCTTCCCCCTGGGGGTCTCCCTCTCATCCGTGCCCTCCCTCCTTGGTGCCGTTGTTGGCGGACCTTCCCCTCTCCCCGCCCCGCTAGCTGTGCCCTGAGCTCACTGAGTTACTGTGATTATTGTTTACTGTACTGTGCTGTCTCACCTCGTATTGTAATTTCGTTTGTCCCTGTATGGCGCCGCGGACACCTAGTGGCGCCCTATAAATAAAAATTAATAATAATATACACACACACATATATATATTATATATATATATATATATATACACATACATTTTAAGCTAAGTTATAAAAAGTGCAGTCTTTTGTAGGTGTAAGTTAAAATAAACTAGGGCATCCAACAGGTACATATCTACAATAATGATAGTGAATATCACTTTACTATTTTGCTTTAGTGAGACGGTGCCTATGTCAGGCTTTGCAAGGGAATCAGAGCCGCAAGGAGTGCAAGATATGCGACTCAGTCTAGAATGGCCACAAACGTTACTGGTGCCTTGTGGGTATACGGTGACAAAAAAAACAAAACTCCAACTGCTTAATATTTATTACGTATACAGATAATGAGGCGCCAACGCTGGCATTATTATCACCACAATACATCTGTGACTTTATTCCCTGATAGTAACACTGTGTGTCTGGATACCATTCTCACTTGAATAGTGTATAGTGGAGAGATAGTTTATGATGAGCCAGAGGTTGGGGACACTTACATGTGGCATCAGTGACTGTACACGGCTCCCTCATGGACCATAGCTTCCCCATCACACCCTCCTGGCTCCTGGTGAGCAGCACTGAGGCCTCAGAGCGGTGATACAGGGTCTGCTGCCCCCTGGCGGGGAGTAATCGCCGCGTTGCTATGGACGCTCAGACAGGGTTGCTATGGAGGCAGGGTCGCGTCGCCTGTGACGTCACAGGAAGACATCTCTCCTGCTTTGCCCACACCCGGGGGATCCTCTGCTTCTGGTTAGTTTTATGTCATTAGTTGCATGAAGATTGTACTTAGCATGTGTGTGTGCTGCAAACCCTCCTCATTGTGATAACTACACATTGGTGAGCCAGCTGTCATATATATATATATATATATATATATATATATATATATAATGCACATCTAGTGTGTGCTATGCACCCTGTATATAGTGTAACCTACAATAGGTACAATGCTCATGTATAATACTATTTGTACCCTTTGTATATCTGTGTGCTTGGAGAGATATGGATATTTGCTTATAGTACAGATCTTTTTTTTCCTGCTAGTTAAATAATCCACTCAATCTCCTAGTCCTATTCTATGTGCAGGACAATCTGAGGCTAATTGTATTCAGTCAAAAACAGTTTATGATTAATGTATAAGTACACCTGTATATGGGAGTGCTGCAGACAGCGAACATTTATTATTTGGAGAAATACTGCACTTTATCTCTATACGAATTACATAAATTGTGATTGAATTGGCTACAATTTAATCACTAAATATATATATATATATATATATATATATATATATATATATATATATATATATATATATATACATTCTACTCAGATAGAAAAACTGCAGTCGTTTGTAGGTGTACGTTACAATAAACTAGGGCATCCAAAATACATATCTACACATATATATATATATATATATATATATATATATATATATTCTACTATTTGAGTCCAGATAATTTTCTTACAGTCTTCCAGGCACAACATAGGTTTTACATCCTATAGCGCAAGCATATTACACGTGACACAATGGAGGGGTGTGGACACAGACTCTAGCAAGTGCCATTTTATAATCAGGAGAACAGCTTTAGTTTGTACATCCTACATTTTATCTGCATTATGTTGTGGTAGGTGAACAAGGCAGGGGTAATTTGTTTACATGTATACAAAACTCTTTATATTAAAGGGTCTGTTCAGTGATATATGGGGAGTAATAACTCCCAGCACTCACTGATATGGGGGATTATTATTATTATATAGAGGAGAGGGGGCAGTACCGTGATATATGGGGAGTAATAACTCCCAGCACACACTGATATGGGGGATTATTATTATTATATATAGAGGAGAGGGGTCTGTACAGTGATATATGGGGAGTAATAACTCCCAGTACACACTGATATGGGGGATTATTATTATTATATAGAGGAGAGGGGTCTGTACAGTGATATATGGGAGTAATAACTCCCAGCACACACTGATATGGGGGATTATTATTATTATATAGAGGAGAGGGGACTGTACCGTGATATATGGGGAGTAATAACTCCCAGCACACACTGATATGGGGGATTATTATTATTATATAGAGGAGAGGGGTCTGTACAGTGATATATGGGAGTAATAACTCCCAGCACACACTGATATGGGGGATTATTATTATTATATATAGAGGAGAGGGGTCTGTACAGTGATATATGGGGAGTAATAACTCCCAGTACACACTGATATGGGGGATTATTATTATTATATAGAGGAGAGGGGGCAGTACCGTGATATATGGGGAGTAATAACTCCCAGTACACACTGATATGGGGGATTATTATTATATAGAGGAGAGGGGGCAGTACCTTGATATATGGGGAGTAATAACTCCCAGTACACACTGATATGGGGGATTATTATTATATAGAGGAGAGGGGGCAGTACCGTGATATATGGGGAGTAATAACTCCCAGTACACACAGATATGGGGGATTATTATTATTATATAGAGGAGAGGGGGCAGTACCGTGATATATGGGGAGTAATAACTCCCAGTACACTGATATGGGGGATTATTATTATTATATAGAGGAGAGGGGACTGTACAGTGATATATGGGGAGTGATAACTCCCAGCACACACTGATATGGGGATTATTATTATTATATAGAGGAGAGGGGTCTGTACAGTGATATATGGGGAGTAATAACTCCCAGCACACACTGATATGGGGGATTATTATTATTATTATTATTATTATATAGAGGAGAGGGGTCTGTACAGTCATTTATGGGGAGTAATAACTCCCAGCACACACTGATATGGGGGATTATTATTATTATTATATAGAGGAGAGGGGACTGTACCGTGATATATGGGGAGTAATAACTCCCAGTACACACTGATATGGGGGATTATTATTATTATATAGAGGAGAGGGGTCTGTACAGTGATATATGGGAGTAATAACTCCCAGCACACACTGATATGGGGGATTATTATTATTATATAGAGGAGAGGGGACTGTACAGTGATATATGGGGAGTAATAACTCCCAGTACACACTGATATGGGGGATTATTATTATTATATAGAGGAGAGGGGTCTGTACAGTGATATATGGGAGTAATAACTCCCAGCACACACTGATATGGGGGATTATTATTATTATATAGAGGAGAGGGGACTGTACAGTGATATATGGGAGTAATAACTCCCAGCACACACTGATATGGGGGATTATTATTATTATTATATAGAGGAGAGGGGTCTGTACAGTCATTTATGGGGAGTAATAACTCCCAGCACACACTGATATGGGGTATTATTATTATTATTATATAGAGGAGAGGGGACTGTACAGTCATTTATGGGGAGTAATAACTCCCAGCACACACTGATATGGGGTATTATTATTATTATTATATAGAGGAGAGGGGGCAGTACAGTGATATATGGAGAGTAATAACTCCCAGCACTCACTGATATGGGGGATTATTATTATTATACATAGAGGAGAGGGGACTGTACAGTGATATATGGGAGTAATAACTCCCATCACACTCTGATATGGGGGATTATTATTATATAAAGGGGACTGTACAGTGATATATGGAGAGTAATAACTCCCAGCACACTCTGATATGGGGGATTATTATTATATAGAGGGGACTGTACAGTGATATATGGGGAGTAATATCTCCCAGCACACACTGATATGGGGGATTATTATTATATAGAGGAGAGGGGTCTGTACAGTGATATATGGGGAGTAATAACTCCCAGCACACACTGATATGGGGGATTATTATTATTATATAGAGGAGAGGGGTCTGTACAGTGATATATGGGGAGTAATAACTCCCAGCACACACTGATATGGGGGATTATTATTATTATATAGAGGAGAGGGGGCTGTACAGTGATATATGGGGAGTGATAACTCCCAGCACACACTGATATGGGGATTATTATTATTATATAGAGGAGAGGGGTCTGTACAGTGATATATGGGGAGTAATAACTCCCAGCACACACTGATATGGGGGATTATTATTATTATATAGAGGAGAGCGGTTTGTACAGTGGTATATGGGGAGTAATAACTCCCAGCACACACTGATATGGGGATTATTATTATTATATAGAGGAGAGGGGACTGTACAGTGATATATGGGGAGTAATAACTCCCAGTACACACTGATATGGGGGATTATTATTATTATATAGAGGAGAGGGGACTGTACAGTGATATATGGGAGTAATAACTCCCAGCACACACTGATATGGGGGATTATTATTATTATATAGAGGAGAGGGGACTGTACAGTGATATATGAGGAGTAATAACTCCCAGCACACACTGATATGGAGATTATTATTATTATATAGAGGAGAGGGGACTGTACAGTGATATATGGGGGTAATAACTCCCAGCACACTCTGATATGCGGATTATTCGTATATATAGAGCTTCTACTAATAAAGTTATTTTGTGCCTTCACCCATCCAGTGTTAATTCCTATCCTGTCTTCTCTCTAGTCTATCCAGTTCTGGGAATGTCACAGTGAGATCACTCTTGTCTGTGTTAGTAAAACTGGGACGTGACTGGAGGGTTTCTGGGAATGTTGATTCCGGTCTCTAAGATGCCTGAGACTAAGGGGTATATTACTAAACTGCGAGTTTGAAAAAGTGGAGATGTTGCCTATAGCAACCAATCAGATTCGAGTTATTATTTATTTAGTACATTCTACAAAATGACAGCTAGAATCTGATTGGTTGCTATAGGCAACATCTCCACTTTTTCAAATCCGCAGTTTGTATAAGGCCAGGACGCCAGTGAGGAAGTCAACAGTAAAGGCCTCGAGAGTGGCTTTCATGAAACCCCAGGAGATCCTGTCAAACACCTATTCAGCATCTAGGGAGAGCATAACAGTGGGGGATCTCTTGAAGTTTGTAATGTGGATGAGATGGATACCACTTCTGGTATTATCCCTCACCTGGCATCATGAAATAAAGGCCACCTGGCCGTGATGGATCAGGAAAGGGAGCAATGCATTCAATCATTTTTGAAAAATTTTAGCATATATTTTTAAATCGAGGTTAAGGAGGGATATGGGCCGGTAGCTAGCACAATTTAGTGGGTCCTTACCCTCCTTGGGTATCACTACATTCCTGGCTTCTAGCATTTCAGGAGGGAAGGGGTTTCCTTGGAGAGCGCTATTAAAAAGAGAGTGCAGGTGGGAAGCAAGCAGACCCGAAAAATGTCTTATAATATGCGCCATGAACCCATCAGTTCTGGGGGATTTACCGTTTTTTGTTCCTTGATGGTTTTTATGTGGAATTAGTCTGGTGTAGTGGATTGGGGGTCAATAGATTGTAGCGGTTAGTATAGTAGTCTTGGAATATAGCTCTTATAGCTGTAGGGTCATGGATCAATTGGTTATCTGAATCACAGAGCAAGACAATAATTTTGTGAGTCCTAGCCGATCGGAAACGAGGTGCAACTAATTTATCTGACTTGTCCCCCGTCTCATAAAAAGTTTTTCAAAGCCATTTGACGTTTGGCTACCTGCCTAGAGAGGAGAAGATTTGGCTTTGGTCTCACGGAGATCAGCCAGAGTAGCAGGGTCAAGGGTCACTTTGTGTCTTGCTTCTAAGTCATGGAGTTTGATGGATAGTTTGTCAGTCTTGGTAAGGGAATCCTTTTTGTTCTTTCTGAAAGCCATGCTAAGCAGGTTTCCCCTCAGGACCGCCTTCTTGGGTCTTTTTTAAAATGTATTCTTCCCATGATCCTCTTTTCTTGTTTTACAGGAATGCTTTTGCTGTCTCTTTTTTTTTTTTATTACAATATTTTATTAAAGGAACCTTGGGAACAATCCGAAAAACAATTGTTGCATAATATTAAGATGAACAGGACTTGATAAATAATCTTAATTAAATATTCATTGAGCTCTAATATGAGGCATAAGTCAATGCTAGAATTTTAATTTTTTAATGGGTAGAAAATAAGTGGCCTTACTGGGCAAGGGTAGAAACATAAAGGATCAGGTTTGGTGGGAATGAGTGAGTGGACCAGGGGCTGCCGTCATTCCAGATAATGAGATCCTTGTGAGCCCACCACAGTTGTTATGGTGAGAATGGCAGTCCTGAGTTATGAGGAGATACTCAGGGTTTCCAAACTTTGCGAAATTATTTGGCAGAGTTTTTATTGAAACAAGTCATACACAGGGAATATGTGACAACCTGTAATATCGCTCGCTATGAGGGGGCTGTGGGGCACATCTAGCTGGCCGGTGGCTGCTGCAATTATATGTCTGATCAGTTTGGTTTGATGTCGGGTTGCTGATGGTCAGAAGAGAACAGCAGAGGAACATCTACCTGTGATATAATGGCGTCTGTCTTCTCATTTACACAGCTATAATAATGAGCAACAGGTACATAGTCTGAGATCAATGTATCCGTCCCAAATCCACAAACGTTGGGTTATATTGCACTGACTATAGTATGTTGTTTTTCTGGTACATTTGTACGACTTTGGGGTTTACAGCTTTTTGTATAGTTTTAGTTGTATTTTATATTTACAATTGAGATGGAAGAGCTTTTACAAATGCAACCCATGTTCTGTCTCTAACTGTGGCCTATATTCACTGTCCCGTAGAGTGTATATTATACTTTGTTGTGCCATCTTCCCTGTGCGGACCGAACGGAGTCCTCTGATTTCGTCCAGTCCCCACCATCACGTTGTTTTGGTTTTAGCAGTACTCTGTTAAATGCTGATGATACATTTGTAGGTGCCGCTGTAGATAGCGGACCGCCAACCAAACTGTCAGGAGAGCTGCAGGAAAGGTAAAGCCTTTATACACTTTACTAGAGAGCGTTTATAGGAAATGGTTACCTATAGGATCGGGATTGTACTTGCAAAATAGACCCCTCTTGTATATTGTGCACATGTAACCCGTAAGAACTCCACATTGATGGAGTTCTATTTACCTTTGTATTGATGTCTCTGTTCATACACAGGATTACACAATAGAGAAGATAACATCTAGTGAGTGTGACGTCCCCGTGTGTCAGAAGGATTTAGCTGAACCCAAAGCCCTATTACGGTGCCTTCATTTTGCTCACTGATATTACTCCATGCAGGAGTGGGATAATTTAGAAGAACAAAAGGGTCTTTATAGGAATGTAATGATGGACAATCACTGGACCCTCACATCACTGGGTAAGGGAGACTTTGGTTTATTGTAAAGAGAAAAGCTGCTTTGAAGGCCACCTAACATCATCTGATCATCACGCCTAAAGAATGTATTCAGTCACTGTGTGTTTCCTACAGATGGATCCAGTAACAGAACTTCCCCAGAGAGATGTCCCCGTCCTCTTTATTTACAGGAGAGTACAGAGGAAAATCACAGGGTCCCACAGGAGTGTCAGGTAGATGGAATGTAGATTCTCTCCAAATACCATAATATCAAAGTGACATTTCTCTATATGATCTGTAGAGAAGCTGTGTGTGTCTATTACACTGATATTTTTAAGTCTAATCTCGACTAATGAAATCAGGTATTATTAAAATGTTATTTTATTGGTTATTTAGGGTGAAGATCTGACTAATATTAAGGTAGAAGATATAAATGGAGAAGAAGAGATGTATGTGAGGGGTGATCAGCAGTGTAAGGAGGAGGAAATCCCTACAGATATCAGCACAGGTCAGTAATAAACACTTATTACAGAATAGTCACATATTCTCCATGTTCAGTCACTACAACAATCTCTTATTCTACACCCTCCTCTGTCAGTACAAAGTAATGTGGGAAATCATTGTGGGCTATGACATCTGACCAGTCTCCTCCTCACACTCTCTGGTGATTCTCATACATCAGTACAAGGGACGTCTGTAATAGTCTGTGCAACTAGGTTGTGCTGTTAGTGGCTTTGAGGATGGACCCCGGTGGCTGGTGACCACTCTGACAACAACTGTGTTTAAATGATGAAAACTTTTTACGTTTTATTGCTCAAAAGTGTTTTCAGTAGACATAGGATACGTTTCTGGAATAGGATGATAGTCATAGGCCACACTGACTGTACTGTCTCTAATTTAACATAGGAAACCGGCATCACAATCCAACTCCCAGCATACACTTGTGTCTGATGCGGAGCTGTGAGCAGGACAGGTTCCCCAGGGTTAATTAGTTGTGATCAGGGTCACAGCCGTAGGTCTGGTACATAGAGTAATGTAAGTCTGGTCAGGAACAATCCTCAGGATCAAAGCCAGGATGTCAGGGTACAGAATGTAGTGCAAGGTGTTTGTCAGCATATCAGGGGTTAATGCATGGGATTCAGTATGCAAAAGTATTGGAAAGCAACTGGTTTCATTGTCAGAGGATAGCCAAAGGTCTGGTACACGGTGAGGCAGGTGAGACATAACAAGATACTGGTGCAGACGCAGTAATCTGCCCTGTGACTGGGTTGCCAGGTTAATATAGCAGCTGAGGTTTGCTGGGCACCAATGATGACTCTCACCCATATCAATAAAAGCACCTTCATTCTGTATTGTTTAATGTGCACAGCTGATTGCTCAGCGGCTCTAACTACCACCTGCACCTTCCCTTTCTGTACGCCTGCATAGAGAAAGCATGTAAGTTATATTAGGCAGACAACTGTTCCCAGATTAGCTTCAAGCTTTTTTATATTACTCACCGACTTCCCCAGTTTCCTATGTGTCTTCCTCCTTTTACTACATTTGGTCCAGGCAGTCAGTGAGGTACTTGGGCACACAGACATCATGTGACCTATCCCAACTTTACACTGTAATCTATCTACTTATACTGAGGCAGATCTTACACATCATCTGCCCACAGTCACCTGGTAGGTTCCCTTCTACTTATTTCCTATTTTTGTGATCAAGTGAAGCATTTTCTGTCCTTTCTCCTAAACAAGAAAATGTTTCCCATCCTCAGACTCATTGTGAGCTCTATGTATGGGATCAGACCCTCCTCTGTAGGATGTTTTGGGATTTACGCAGCAGTTACTGAATTGTGTTAAGCAGTGGGAACACGTTATTACTGGAGACTTACTCAGATAAACACAAACTGGTTCCCTTTGCTTTGTGTCACTGCTGGATATGTGGAGATTCTAGAAATACATTGTTCTATAGACAGTATTTCACTTATGTGCAAAGTAAAAAACTAATGAATCAGGCCCAGTATTGCTAGATGTTTATCCCCTTATTTTTTTAAATCAGGTAATTTTTTATTAAAGTTTTCAAGACATACATAACATAACATTTATCCCCTTGTTTGCAGAACTTATTGTTGTTGACATTTCCCATTGATCCTGCCTGTTTAATGTTGTATGACTATAACTTTATGGTGGGAACATATACAAGATGCCTCCTTATATACTGTTATATGGAGTCATTCCTGCTTTCTCTGTCACTTTATAGGTTGTGTAGGTTAATGTATGAATATCATCTGATAATCACTTAAAAAAACAATGTATTCAGTCACTGTGTGTCTCCTACAGATGGATCCAGTAACAGAAATACCCCAGAGAGATGTCCCCGTCCTCTTAATTCACAGGATTGTACAGAGGAAAATCACAGTATTCCACAGGAGTGTCAGGTAAATATAGCAAAGTTACTTTTCAGTATATGATCTATACAGCATCTGTGAGTGTCTTATATACTTATGTTCTACTGTTTAATCTCTATTAATGAAATCAGGCATAGCTTAAGTGTTATTTTATTGTTTTATGGGTTATTTAGGGTGAAGATCTGAGACATATTAAGGTAGAAGTTACAGAGGGAGAAGAAGAGATGTATGTGAGGGGTGATCAGCAGTGTAAGGAGGAGGAAATCCCTACAGATATCAGCACAGGTGAGTAATAAACACTTATTACAGAAATAATATAGGTATGACTCACAGATGTAGAGATTCTTCTAACAGGAATTCCTTTGTCCAAAGTGCGAAAACTGGACAAATCCAGTTTATTAGATAGAGATGGGGGCGCAAATGACTTCAGCGTGTATAATAAAAGTAAATAATGTCAAATAAGTAAATTAACCCAAATGCACAATGAACACAGTTAGAAACTAGCATCAATTGAATGCAGGTTTAAGTTATACATATACGATAAAATGAATCTGGTAAGGGTATAGACCTTTTGCAGAGTAATTGAAAGAAAAATGTCTAGCACACCACTGATATCTATTTTATGATTTATGGCTCATGTGTAATGTGCAATATGCAGAGGTCAGTTGACTTTGCTGTAAACAGGTAATCAGGTGTTAACAAATAAGCAACAGATATACAGCAGGGGTAAAAGAAATGCAATGGTTATGCAACTGGGCATATAGAGTAAGTATGTAGCGGTGCTGCAGCTGGAACTAAGACCAAACAGAACGTGGAAATCCTTTCCCTATTAAACTAGTCTTCCTCTTACCATGTCACATTCGTCACGATGATGTTTGCTTGAAGGTCTCTCCCAGCTTCACTTTGGCATCTTCCTCTGAGAGTGTCCACGGCTGGTTGAACCGCACCGTGGAACGTAGAAGTGGCCTTTAGTTTTATTGTACACAATGAAGTCATCTGTGCTCCCATCTCTATCTAATCTATATATTATTACTACAAGGAGCAGCAGACTTATTTAATAGGGAACATCTAGTGAATAGGAGCGCTCGTCTTGAGAGTCTACCTATACAAATCCAGTTTATATTTAAAACATGGAATTTCATTATCAGTCAATATATACATGTGTGTGGACATCTAGTGCCCTCTGTTGCCATCTAGTGTCCTCTTAATAAAACACATACATTGAACATTTTCAAAATGAAGATAATTACATTAATTTTACAATCTACTATTAAACATATACTTGATTAACTTTGTTCATATATAATTAACTTTAATAGTAGTGCAATGTGTCTAAGTGAAATGCATGTCACTGTGGCTGGATATACTCAATGTGTTTGTTAACGCAGTTGATTTATATTTTCTCATATTTGCTGTTTGTGTTCATAGTTTACAAATTGAAATTAAACAACTACATATCTTGAGCTCACCTATATTATGCAAATGCGCTCCTCAATGTACAAACAAGACATATATATCCATACATTTTTTTTCTTTTAACAGATGGAATCAAAAGCAGAAATAACTTTGAGGGACATTTCATTTTGTCTCCAGATTATAAAATGGAAGATAACATCATGCAAGATTCTACAGGAAAAAATGCCATTACCCTAAATATAAATCCAGTTTTTCATAGTGCAGATGTATTATCTGACTCCCCTTCTCATGAGGGAGGGTCTCCTGATAACTCAGATATTCTTACACATAGTGCAACTCATACAGGCAATACAGTCTTTTCCTGTTATGAATGTGGAAAATGTTTTTTACATCATTCAGTCTTTGTTAGGCATCAGAGAATTCACACAGGTGAGAAACCATTTTCATGCTCTGAGTGTGGGAAATGTTTTACACTCAAATCAGAAGTTGTTAAACATCAGAGAACTCACACAGGTGAGAAACCATTTCCATGCTCTGAGTGTGGGAAATGTTTTACACAGAAATCAGGTCTTGTTAAACACCAAAATACTCACACAGGTGAGAAACCATTTCCATGCTCTGAGTGTGGGAAAAGGTTTACACAGAAATCAGTTCTTGTTAATCATCAGAGAACTCACACAGGTGAGAAACCATTTCCATGCTCTGAGTGTGGGAAATGTTTTACACAGAAATCAGGTCTTGTTAAACATCAGAGAACTCACACAGGTGAGAAACCATTTCCATGCTCTGAGTGTGGGAAAAGGTTAACACACAAATCCGTTCTTGTTAAACATCAGAGAACTCACACAGGTGAGAAACCTTTTCCATGCTCTGAGTGTGGGAAATGTTTTCCACACAAATCAGCTCTTGTTAAACACCAGAAAACTCACACAGGTGAGAGACCATTTCCATGCTCTGAGTGTGGGAAAAGGTTTACACAGAAATTGTATCTTGTTGAACATCAGAGAACTCACACAGGTGAGAAACCATTGACATGCTCTGAATGTGGGAAATGTTTTACACGCAAATCACATATTGTTAAACATCAGAGAACTCACACAGATGAGAAATCATTTCCATGCAAATCGCAGGAGAAAAGCCATTTCCTTGAGGCGATGGACAAGGAACAGGGTTGCAGCAATACAAATGTTGTGATAGCCTTTAATTTATAAATGAAAATTGTAAATATCCCCATAAGCATATATTATAGGAAGAGCCACATCTGGCTCTTCCTCCACACCCTCCCCTCTCCCGGTAGCAATCCCCCAGGGCTCTGTTCTCAGCCCCCTACTATTCTCGCTCTACACTTCCTCCCTCGGAGCTCTCATCTCCTCCTACGGTCTTCAGTATCACCTCTATGCTGACAACATTCAGCTCTACATATCTTCTCCTGATCTCTCTCCCACCCTCCTCTCTCGTGTATCCAACTGCCTCTCTGCCATCTCCTCCTGGATGTCTTCACGCTTTCTCAAAATGAATACCTCAAAAACTGAACTCATTGTCTTCCCTCCCCCCAGGCTCCCCTCCCACCACAACCTCTCTATCGTTGTTAATAACACAACCATCTCCTCGGTCACCCAGCTCCGTTGAATAGGTGTCACCCTTAACTCCTCGCTCTCCTTTGCCTCCCATGTCTAATCTCTTGCCCAAACCTGTCGCTTCCAGCTGCGCAACATCGCCTGCATCCCTGCCCGCTCCCTGCGCTCGGCCAATGACCGTCTCCTCCCCTCCACTTTGATTACCTCTTCCCACTGCAGAATCCAAGACTTCTCCCGAGCTGCTCCCCTGCACTGGAACGACCTCCCTCGCTCCATCCGTCTCTCTCCCAGTCTGTGCTCCTTCAAACGGGCACTTAAAACTCACCTGTTCCTCAAAGCCTACCAATCATCCACTTAACCGCTAACCTTCTTGCTCCTCTGCTAACCTCCTCTCGTTCTCCCCTCTCTCCCCTAGCCCCGCCTTTCTCTCCCTTACTTTAATGGCTCTCTTATGTGCCTGTTTGATCACCCTCCCTTAGGATGTGAGCTTGTATTAGCAGGGCCCTCTCCCCTCCTGTCTCCATACCTGTTCTTCTGCTCCATTTTTACCCATATGTCTGCCCGGAGTTTCTGAAGTATTGGTACTTTGTGTTTATTGTTCTGTACTATGTCACCCTGTATGGTCTACTGTTTGTACTGTGTACGGCGCTGCGGAAACCTTGTGGCGCCTAACAAATAAATGATAATAATTATATAGTAACATCACTCAATCAAACCTTCAATCACACAGTGTACTAACATGTTATAATTAAATTACCAGTCACGGTTATTGGTGTCTTTAACACATTGCTCGTGGAACCTATTGCAGTCTCCTTTCTCTATTAGATATCTGCATCACTCTCCGCAGTAATAATGAGACCGTATCGTTACATAGGTTCCTAAGTGATATATAATCCTGGCAATGGCCTGGAAATATAGGGGTAAACCAATCAGATTATAGCTATTTTCTAGAATGTGCTAGATAAATGATAGCTAGAACCTGATTGGTTGCTAAGGGTAACACTTCCACTTTGTCTCTTTAGAAGGTTTGATAAATTTACCCCATAATGTGTGATCTTGGGTAATGTTACATTATGTTTGGTCATTCTCTGTAGTTTAAGGTGTGACATGGTTTATATAATTCAGTAATATGTGACTACTTACTGAGGATCATTTATGAATCTACAAAAATGTGTGCCCACAGTGCAGATGCAATTATGTGATGCCACGTGGCTACTTTTTTACAAACTCATTCATTTATACAGTGACATGCGTGGGCTGGTGGGTGCACCCACATGTGAAAATTTATTTTGTTTTGCAGGACAAGATGTTTAAGTGAGGGTATAAGGTTAGAAAGTGTGTTTGTTTGGGGCCTCTCCAGTTTAGCAGGTGCGTGCAGGGCCTTTTTCACCCTGCAGAAGGACTTTAATTTTGCACATGTTTACAGGTGGTGGTGATCAAGTCTAGGCCTATATTTTAAATGGGATGCATTTTGTACCTTCCAGGCACACTTAATATGGAAAAACATTTTTAAGGATATAAATACCTATGAAATAAAAAAACACAAGTGTTTCTTCTGTCTCATGATTTAAGACAAGTGAAGCTTGGATAAGTAGTATTTTTGGAGAAAACTAAGGAAACGTTGACATTTTTGAAGAAGGTGGTCGTAAAATATTAGAATTTTGAGGCATAGTTTTTGCTCTTCTCTCCATGTGCTCCCAAAAGTGGATTGTGGGTAAATACCTCTGTATGCACTAGGCCAATAAATAGGCATATTTGTGTTTAATTCAATGTGCTCTGCATTTTTTCCATTTGGTAACTTGCTTCCAGCAATTCTCTGGTTGGGTTCTCCTGGAAACACAACGTTACTGATGAATGGATTCCTCATGTCCTGTCAGACGTTGGATGTCTTGTCCTTTTTAGATAGTAAGAATCTCTCACATTCTTTCAGACTCCCAGTAATCAAACTCTTTGCTAATGTACCATAAGGAAGTTATGACTAGAAGCATCAAAAATAAAATGTAAAATACTGGAATACACTTTAAGCGTTACAATATTTTAGAGTCTTATACTTTCCTGCTCATTCTATGCAAGTTACAGTACATTGCTGACTAATGTTATAGAAACCTCATATACTGTAGTTTGCACACTGACTGATGGAAAAAGTTTTAGGTTCAGTTTGTTTTTATTTTGTATCTATACCTTTTATTCTTTATGTAGTGAATAAGTATATTTTATAACAGCACAATACATTTATAGACATGAAATAGCATTATATGGTCTATACACAAATAAAATCTGTAGTTACCATCATGACTTCTTGTTGTTTGCCTCATTTTTTAAACAAGATAAAAAGATGGGGAAAATGAAGGAAAGGAGAAGCTGATGAGGGTATAGTCTGCATAAAATATAGAGGGGAGAGTGTGGGGGTCCAATGTGCTCAATGTTGTCTTGTCAGTAATCTAGTATTTCCTCTTTTTGGGCCACCTTTTTAAGCCCTTTGTCTCCCAGCAGTCTTGGTCACATCATTGAGTGAGTTAGTCTATTGTGTCACCCTGTTGCAGTCACCGCCAATTCTGTTCATCTGCTAACCTTGTTCCTGACACTTGTTACCTGTGTCCTACCTATATTTGCTTTTCCAGCAATATGGACGTCACATCCTTGTCACATTTCACCTATCTCACACGTGTGACCTATTTTGTGACACTCCACACCCATTACAGAGTGATCTGGTATAAATCGGATTCCCTTGTCCTGCTTAGATGTTTGCTGACCGCTAAGCTACTAGTCTTATCAATGAACAATAAAAAGTAGCATACACAATAAAGCTTTCTAGTAGAGAGGTACGAGGAGACAAACACGAGAGGAGTCAGGAACTGTAGCCGGGTCGGTACACAGAAGATTAGCCAGTGCGTGTTGCCAGGGATTCAGCAGATGCAGGGTTAATGAGACAAGCCGGGTCGGTACACTGAAAGTCAGCCAGTATTCACAGGGAGAAGTGCACAGGGAAAGCAAAGGGATCAGGAGCAGCCAGACACTAAGTACACTTGTTGCTCTGACACAGGAGAGTGTCAGAGTGAAGACTAAATAGTGGAGAAGTTAATTCCCTGCCTCTAAGGTCACGTGATCAGACAGACCTAACACCCACTTATGTCTGTACGCTTACTTAAAATCAGGTAGAGAAGGCATCAACAATTATATAATTGCGGGAAAAGATGAAACGCTCCTCCCAAACCATTTTTAGATTGTGCTCACTGGAAGAGGTCATTCAGCAGCCATATTGTCACATTTTATTAGCTCTTCACTCCTTAATGATAGTTCTCTTAAGTAATGATCTCGTACAGGACAAGAAACGCAAATTATATATAGTCCAGTAATCTTTTTATTGTATAAAAATATAAAATCAAAAACATATGAAAACAACAAATAACATCATAAATGGTCCCCAGCTGAGGTGGGATTGGATTTCTTACCAGAACAGAGATGGTGTAATGTCAGAGAAATAAAGCATCCTTTATCCCGGGGAAAGATGCTCCAATTTCTCGGTGTCCTCACTGGTGGTGTAAATGTGACCCAATCACCAATCCCAACGCGTTTTGACCTATAAAGCAGGGGTCTTTTTCATGGTTTAAAGGACCATCTGATGGAGGTGTTGAATCCCCTTGTGGATTAGCATATTGCTAATTACATATGTGCTATAGTATAAACAGACATTTATATGCCAGTGAAAAATATACTTAAGATCATTTCATTGTTATCAAAAAACAAATTGGAATAAATATGATTATTGAAGACACGACCCCTACAAAACATAACGTATATCACTAAACAGGACTGATAGCCTTCACTAGAAGAAGGAATCCAGACAACCTGTCTATAGCACTAATTGTGTGGTCACAACATATTAAAAAAACACAGAAGGAACTAGGTTTACTGTTTGAAGTATTAAAACATACATAATCACCTTGAATAATACATATGAGGTATTAATAATAGTGTAAAAAATTGTACACTTCGAACTAATAAACATAGTACCAAGACTACACTGCCCATAATGCTTTGTGTCACGTTAGTCTTAATCACAATAAAATTACTAAATATTACATACTGTTCTGCACTAAAATAAAAACTAAAAAAGCAACGCTCATGGGCAGGAAATGCCAAACTTGTAAATAAATCTGCCTCCAATAAATACTAGCAGACACGTCTTACCCACAGACCCTCTGAAGTATTTATATATGGATGACCGCAATAGTACTCACATGAAGCAGAAAGTAATGCATAAAAATGGCAAAACTGAAATTAAAACCAACAGCTGTACAAAATATCTACAAAATGTTACGAGGAGCGGACAATGCTGCGACTCGCTTCCCTCTGTCTCTGGCGTTCCGGCCGTCTCTATGACGACCGTTGCTAGGGCAACGGCCGGACGCCGATCTGTCAGATTATCGTGCCCCGGCAGTACAGGGCAGTCGGGCGCGTGCGCCGGGACTTCTATTAAGCCTGCGGTCTAATTAGGATTAAATTAATTTATTAAGCCACACTTGGGGGGCTTATTATGCCATGCAATTGCCTGTCTCTGATTGGCTGTATTGAGTATTTAGGGCTTAGCCTCCCTGCCGGTTATAGCATTTTATTCCTTGTGGATTGCTGACCTGTTGTGTGCTGAGTTGCTGATTCCTGATTGATCTCCTGTTGGTTTGTTTTGGACCTGCTAGAACTCTGATTGCCCTGACCTCTGCTTGTTATCTGGATATTCCTGCTTGCTGCCAACCCTGACCCATTGGCCTGTCTTTGACTACTCTGCTTGCTTCGGACCCCTGACCTCGGCTTACGTCTGACCATCTGTTACCCTCTGAACTGCCTCCTCCGGCCCTGACACTTTGCTTCGTTAATAAACTTACACTACAATAAAAGTTATGACCTGGGGGCATCCGAGTACCTGTGAGCACATCAAGCTCTATGGGAAAGGAGGCTGCTATAGCCAAAAACCTCTACCGCTAGTTCTGTAAGTTTATTACGAGAGCGGCAGCCTAACACCAAACATATAAAAGATTAACAAAGTACAGGAGAGAGCTAAGCATTTGGGTTTTTGTTTTTTTTAAATGAAGAGGCATTAATGAAATGCTTCAGTAAATAAGTAACTCATTAGTCTGTTTTTGTTGATGTATTGAGGAGGGTTCTTGTATGAGGCAGTGAGTTTCAGATAGTAGGAGCCACAAAGCTAAAAGCTTTACCCCCAAATGAGGTATTGGAGATTCTAGGAAGTTAGTAGTCCTTCATCTGTGTATGAAAGTGAGTGAGAGGGAGTATAGGGAATAAGAAGCTGTTTCAAATATCCAGGGTTCTGGTTGTGCAGGGCTTTGAATGTCCATAAGCCAATCTTGAAATAGATTTGCCATCTTACAGGCAGCCAGGGAAGGTATTGAAGAACAGCTGTTATGTGGCAGGGACAGGGCTGGTTATGTAACAGTTTGGCTGCTGCATTTTGTATCGCTCCAAGCTGTGCAGTTCTTTCATTAAACCAGACCAAATTACTGTGCATTGCCGTAGTCCAGGTTTGAGGCCACAAATGCAAGTGTAGGAAGATCTTCTGAGGGAATCAAATGCTTAATGCTGGCTCTGTTCTTCAGATGAAAGGATAAGGCTTCCATCATAGCTGAAACCTGGGGTAAATGTATCAAAGTCCGTTTTTTTCATCTCGCGGGAAACCGGATACATTTACCCCCTGATGTTTAAATGTCAAACTACAATCAAGTACAACACCAAGATCCTGCACATGATGAGTTTTACAACTCCAACCCCCCAAGCTTAAGTTCAGTTAGTTGGCCAAGCTGCAGTCTTATTATTTGGCATTGAGCTCCTATCATAAATACCTGTTTTATAAGGATTCAATCTCAGCATACTGCCACTCATCCACTCCTAGAGCTCCACTAAACAGCCATTTAGGATTGGTATTGGATTCTTAGTACTCGGAGCAAATGACACTGGTGCAGATGAGTATACACCTGAAGACACCCTGCCAGTGAGAAATGATTTGAACAAGCTAAGGACTGTGCCATCCAGTTCACAGAAATTCCTCATGTTCTCTATTAAAATCCCATGGTCCATGGTATCAAATGCTGCAGAGAGGTCCAGGAGGATCGAGCACTTGCCTCTGTCTCTGGCCATCAGAAGATCATTAAGCACATGTACCAGGACAGTTTCAGTACTATGTTGACAGGAACTCTGATTTCTTAACGGATGATTGTGGCTTAATATTCTTTAGTATGTTTGATTAATTTTACATGTGAGTCTTCAGGTTCACCAGTACTGCCATCAAACCAAGGAGCTTAACACTGTTGTATGTGGGGTTGTATACAAACATTGAAGATAGTGTCCATTGCAGCCATCATATCCCTATTATATTAATGGACTAGAGAACAAGGATACTGACAGGTACATTACATTACTTCAGATATCCAGATTGGTGGTAAGAGCCTTGTAAGTAACACCCCTCATTGGACAACACCTGGTCAGCTCCATGGGAAAAGTTCTATTTTGAGGGTTTACAACTGAGAACCAAATAAGGTATCGGTCTGACCAGGTAACTGGGTATATCATTAGGTCAGTGATTTCTAACGAGACCAAGTATGTTACCACTATTATGCATAGCAGAAGGAATAACTTGTGTGAGGTCCAGAGCATTCGCTGGGCACAGAAGGTCTTGGCGAACGTGTGAGAGTTTATCATCGACCCATGCATTGAAATAACCCAAGATAGACCATCTTTGCTGCTCCAGGACTAGACCGGAAACAATGTCTGCGATATCTCATAGAAACATCTTCCCATTACCAGGGGTGGTAGATGTGATGGACCCTGAACCCAAACCAGTAGAACTGCGGCCAGCAATATACTCAAATGTGAATTATTCTCATTTTTATTATACATTTTTAGGATCATACCCATGAAAAATAGTATAAAAGCCAAATATGCTAAGATTAATAGAAGTGAGTGTACAGTGGGCAGGTGTCACTGTTATCTGAGAGATCCTAAAAGTTGGGATTATTATATCCCAACATTATATACATTATTATAATGCGTGTGAAATGCAGGTATCTGGCGTTGTAATGATGAACTCCATTTTTATTTGTTAGAATCATTTCTGCCATATATAGGCTACAATGTCCTCATGCATTGCACAGCTTTCATGGCTGTGATAATGCTTGAGGCAATCGCTATTATCTGCAGAGATACGGAGTTTATATTATCATATAAAGTCTAAACTCTATTATACAAACAGATGCATTTATACTAGATCCAACCAATACATATTATGTAAAGTCTGTCCCCGATCTTCTGCCCATCTGTCTCTCTAAAATTACTTCCTTTGACGCTCCCTAACTCCCTAACATACGTTTTGCTGACGCTTACTCATAGAACAATATATTATTCTTATTCTTCTTTTTCCAAGGATTCTCAGTCCACAACCTTAGCCCTCCCCGAGCATGATATTATATTCCAAACCAGCAATTCCTATGCTATCTGTGCTGGTTAGCTCAATCAGGAACTATGGGTATTTGCCTGTCACTGGCTAAGACACATGGAGATGGGCCAGACCAAGTAGGAGACAATAAGACAGCTAATGGAGGGACAAGGTATCTGAGTGGGGTCATGCACAGTTGTAGAGGTGTATTTAATGCTGTGGTAGTTGTGCTATTGTCAGGGGAGGGCTGGCAAATTTTAGCACGGGGGGCAAGCACACAGCACTGGCCCATAAGTAGCGGCCCACATATATATATATATATATATATATATATATATATATAGGCAGACGCATAATTTTTAGGGGGGGGGCAAATGTTTGAATTCAGGACTACTTAAAAAAACAAAAACAAAACAAAACAATAAGCCTTCAACATACACTTTTTTAGTCTAGTCAAATTGTTTTTCAAAAAAACATTGATACCGCACATTGACACTAGCATTGATACCGCACATTAAAACTAGCATTGATACCGCACATTAAAACTAACATTAATACTGCACATTAAAACTAGCAATGATACTGCACATTAAAACTAACATTAATACTGCACATTAAAACTAGCAATGATACCGCACATTAAAACTAACATTAATACTGCACATTAAAACTAGCATTGATACCGCACATTAAAACTAACATTAATACTGCACATTAAAACTAGCAATGATACTGCACATTAAAAATACAATGCTGCTCCAACTGATAAAAACAATCCTATGCCATCTAGCTAACTTTCAGTTTATATAGTAGCCAGTAACTGTAAAATACAATTAAAGTAAAAAATATAGTATATTTAAATAAAGAATATATATCCAATATTTTTATATATAATTAGCTGAACGCCCAGTGTTATTGGGACTCACCATTCAGCCGCACTGAGTATTTCCCAGCGCACAGGCGGCCACATCAGATGCCCCCCTGCCCCCCGGCCCAGCCCGCCCCTGGCTATTGTCCCACTGTCCCGAGTAAAAGCTCATGGAGGAGATTTGCTTAGGAATTACTAAAGATCCGGGTACAAGTAGGATTCCTCCAGAATGTGGTTCAGCATTTGTAGAAAAGTGGCCAATTCTTCAATCCAGGCAGCATTACAGTGAGCTCCTCAAGCTGAGAAAGTTCAAATGGAGTGATGAATGTAATTGCCCCTGTGCTTTCTTGGTCAGGGGTATCTGACAATGTCTAGTGCTTAACTCTACAGGGGACACAGAGTGGGCCATCCCTAGTTTATCTAACAATTCATCCACTCAGGGCATCAGGTAGGGATTGGTAACAGTGATCCCTTTGAGTCACACAGAACAGGTGGTCCCATACTCTTTAGGAACAAATGCTGCAACTGTGACCCAATGACTATTGGAAGGGATCACTACCTGTAGTTTAATCATCTCCTCCACCTTTTTCCCTATACACTTATACACCTCAGGGGTTACCTGGCAAGATGGATGACCCTTGAATACACAGTTTGTTTTCCAGAAGATACAGGTGAATAACACCAACTTAGCCTCCAAGGCTTTGAGGGAAAAAGAGTGTAATTGTTACATGTCACGGGAGACATCCATCAGTCGGTATTAACACTGGCCTTCCCAGGGTGCAGAGTCTAATGGAGCCCCCGGTCTTCTCCAAGAACTTCCGCAAGGCTAGAAGGTTTTAGCTGCCGGAGGCTCGCGGGTCTCGGCCCCTAGGTTAGCCCACCGATGTAATAGAAAGGTTTCGTGGAGGATGGATTGTTCAGTAAACGGAGTCAGAGGAAACGCCAGGCAGGGTAATTACCTCTCAATGTGCGATCTGTCAGCAGTATAATATCAGCAGAACAGACAATAAAATGTTTTCGACATTCTTTTATTCTGAATATTTTTTTAACTACACGCATTTCTTTTATACAGATGAAGATAGAAGCACATCCATGTGTAAAGGTGCTAAGAAATTGTTAAAGGAAGGTTAGGAACAGATTTTACAGGACAGGTAATGAAGAAGGTATAAAAAACCAGTGTATGCACTATGACGATTATGTATTATTGTTATTTTCCCTTAATATTCAGGTATGACAATGTATATTGTATGTAACCTTGTAATGTAATCTCAATGTGTACTTTGCTAGATGACAAGTCTGAACCTATGCAAGTGTCAATAATCTTTTGAAACTAGCCAGGCCCAGGATAGATAAGGATCTTGGAGGAGTTTGAAGCCCCATAGTTGTAAACCATCTAGCCACTCAAGCAGAGCAGAGGTGAGAGATTCTCTGAGGTGCCCAAACATATATCTTAGTGATAGATAATTTACTTCAGAAAGCTGTCATTTTGGGAATCAATCTGACTTAATTGAAAATGTAATTCCTAAGGTGGGGGTGAAGAGCCATGTAAGAAGGGTTTAAAATCTTCTGCTTTAGACATTACAATGTGCATT
Source organism: Mixophyes fleayi (assembly GCF_038048845.1). Lineage (NCBI taxonomy): Eukaryota > Metazoa > Chordata > Amphibia > Anura > Limnodynastidae > Mixophyes > Mixophyes fleayi. Next base: position 220,713,562 of record NC_134407.1, on the reverse strand, counting down.
TTCATGTGGGGGTCTATCAAGACTGAAATGTCCGATTTTTCTCAATTGTGCTCCCTCACACACACCAAGGGGTATATTTACTAAACTGCGGGTTTGAAAAAGTATAGATGTTGCCTATATCAACCAATCAGCTTCTAGCTGTAATTTTGTAGAAAGTCCTAAATAAATGACAGCTAGAATCTGATTGGCTCCTATAGGCAACATCTCCACTCTTTTAAACCCGCAGTTTAGTAAATATATCCCCAAGTCTTAACTAGTAAGTAGTTTCCTATTTCATTTTCTGAAACTTATTTGTGCAACGTATTGTATGTCTTGTTATAAACTTTTTTTGTAATTAAGCCTTGGAAACATTTTTTTCAGATTAAATGAATTTAATCTAGTCTGTTCTCCGTGATTCTTTGTGAATTTCCGAAGCCCAGGGAGGCTCATGCTACATGTGTACATGATTTAAGTGTGAAACATTAATAAGTGGTTTGGATAAACGTAAGGACCCCATAATAAATCATTTGTGGTGGCAGAAAAGGTGCATTCATTGCTAAGTGACTAAGGTGACACCAGTCACGGCCAGCGGTTCAGATTGCTGTAGCTAGGACAGGCTGGGCGTTCGTGACATGGACCCTTTCACCCACAAGGGAGTCGGAAAGTAGACAGATCTTATAATACTCCAAAGAGCAAGACTGCAAAATTTGGCATGATACTCAATTTATATGGTCCTATGCTTTGTCCCCAGCACTGTTGGCTACGAGTTACACACCTCTAGATTAAATATACTGTCCTCCAATGAGATACTAATGGGAAGAATTATTATTATCCTCTATAAAGAGCCAACATATAACACAGAGCTGTACATTGAGGGGATTGCGATACAAATAAATACCATACAATGATATGAAAAAGAAGGTAAAGATGGACCTGCCCAAATGCTTACAAGCTAAAGGGTGCGGGGAAATACTGATACATAAGGTATTGCTATAACAATTGAAGCTGCTGGTGGGGAAAGTGTATGCGGCTACTGTAAGGGAGAAGCATTATCAGTCGTGGATATTAAAGCTGACATTAGCCACTGGAATTTCTGTACAGCTGCTGATCGTGTGGTATGGTTGAAATGAGAAGAGATGGAGGAAGGTGAAAGATGCCTTTCCTTTACACTTATGGGAGATTACCTACTTGCTTATTGTAAGACTAACCCAAATTACATCCTATTGCTGTTACAAGATTGTTCTATTGGTCTTGATCAAAGCTCACCAGAGAAAAAGCGTGCTAGAGCCCAGATGGGTGGGACTATACCAGGTGTGTTTGCCAAGACCGCATGTATATATAGTACATACAATGGTGTATATATATATATATATATATGTGTTTGTATGTATGGGGGCTCCACAGCCGAATACCGGTTGGAGTGCCCATGCTGACCTCTGTCCACCGCCGAAAGCACCTACCATGGGCGTGTGATGAAGGAAGGTGGCCTGATTTGATGATTCATCTTTTCTTTCACATCATGTGGACAGCTATATGCACGTGCATCATTCAGAGAAGACATGGCACTATCAGAAGAGACAGTACCAGGATGCACTATGGAAAGAAGACAAGCCGGCGGAGGCAGTGTGTTGCTCTGACCAATGTTCTGCTGTGAAATCTTGGGTCCTGGCATTCATGTGGATGTTACATTGACACGTACCACCAACCTAAACATTGTTGCAGACCAAGAACAACACTTTATGGCATTGTTATTCGCTGGTGGTAGTGGCCTCTTTCAGGAGGATAATGCGCCCTGCCACACTGCAAAACATTGTTCGCAAATGATTTGAGGAACATGAAAAAGAGTTCAAGGTGTTGACTTGGTTTCCAAATTCCCCAGATGTCATCTGTGGGATGTGCGGGAAAAGTTCTAACCATGGAGGCCCCCCCTCGCAATTTACAGGACTTAAAGAATCTGCTGCTTGATAAAACAGGACATCTTCAGAGGTCTTGTGGAGTCCATGCCTCAACAGATCAGAGCTGTTTTGTTTTCTAGACCGCTTGGGAAAATACAATGTATCACACTTACCTAAGTGGAGCAAGACTTCGAAGTTTGGATCTGTGACTGGAGGCTTGTTCAGTGGATTAAAGTTTACATTACAGAGGCAGAAGAGGGTCTTACAGGTGGCCACCTGAGATGATTGTTGGGAGGATTTGATTAAGATTTAGTTTGAACAAGAATCCCATTGTGTGGGTAATTAATAAGTAGTTTTGTCTCCTTACAAGATACAAAATGCATGTTTCCAGTTTAAAGTTTACCTCCTATATTTTGCTTCAGTGAGGAAGCTGGTACTGAGATATGCAAAAATCCCAGGTCACGGGTAATTAATACAGAGCATGTGTTACCTCTAAATGGAATATGTGTCTGAAGCTAAAAAGAAACTGATTTGAAATGTGAAACTTTTTTCCTCAGTATTAACAGATCCTTTATCACTATTAGAAGCTGAGCTCCGTTATAAGAAGATATAAGGGGCGATTATTTCTTAATATCCACGTCCAACAGTCTTTATTATTTTTATGGTTATTATATGCTGATGTTAATGTATTTTTATGCAATTATTTGCTGAAATGTATCATGTGTAATTAAATGTTATTATAATATTATTGTAGTTTGCAGCTTCTGTAGTTTCTGCCAATTGTGGTTAATTGATGCCAATAGTGATAGTTTTTCAGTGTGTTGTTTAGGTTTGTTTCAAATTGGTTTTAATGTTGTGGCTGATCAGTATATATATATATATATATATATATATATATATATATATGTATATATATATATATATATATATATATATATATATATATATATATATATATTACACTACTTAATGTATATGTATAACTTCACATACACATGATAAATGGTATGCACCCTGTATATAACATAAAATGTAATTGATACAATACAACATACAATTTACTGTACATATAATAAATGGCATGTACCTTGTATATAGTATGACATATAAGAGCTACAATGCTCATATAACATGATACAATACTTATACAACATACAATTTACTATACATATAATAAATGACATGTACCTTGTATATAGTATAACATATAACATGATACAATACTTATACAACATACAGATTACTGTACATATACTATATACAAGGTACATGTCATTTATTATATGTACAGTAATCTGTATGTTGTATAAGTATTGTATCATGTTATATGTTATACTATATACAAGGTACATGTCATTTATTATATGTAGAGTAATCTGTATGTTGTATAAGTATTGTATCATGTTATATGTTATACTATATACAAGGTACATGTCATTTATTATAACATATAACATGATACAATACTTATACAACATACAGATTACTGTACATATAATAAATGACATGTACATTGTATATAGTATAACATATAACATGATACAATACTTATACAACATACAGATTACTGTACATATAATAAATGACATGTACCTGGTATATAGTATAACATATAACATGATACAATACTTATACAACATACAGATTACTATACATATAATAAATGACATGTACCTGGTATATAGTATAACATATAACATGATACAATACATCTGAAGTAAAACATTCTGTTCACAACACTGAGCCCGGATCTCACGCTGTTATGTAGTGGAAACAGCAGAGGGGAGTATAATACATAGTAATAATAATACACTATTGTCCTCAGTGTAGGGAGAAGATAATGTAGTTACTGCTCCTGTGTTCTAGAGAGCGGCCATTATCTTGTAGTCCGAGCAGTGAAACTACAGATAGTGATAACAGTGCAGACCAGCGGCGGCCATTTTCATGTAGTCTCTCAGACGCACTGTAGTCATATCGTCCTCTATTGCCCGCTTATTACACGTGACCTCCGGAAAGGGTGAGATCCCCCATACTTCATTATATGTGTTGTAATATGTAATATAATATTATACTGTTCTTATATACAGGGGGCTGTACAGTGATATATGGGAGTAATAACTCCCAGCACACACTGATATGGGGGATTATTATTATTATATAGAGGAGAGGGGACTGTACAGTGATATATGGGAGTAATAACTCCCAGCACACACTGATATGGGGGATTATTATTATTATTATATAGAGGAGAGGGGTCTGTACAGTGATATATGGGGAGTAATAACTCCCAGTACACACTGATATGGGGGATTATTATTATTATTATATAGAGGAGAGGGGTCTGTACAGTGATATATGGGGAGTAATAACTCCCAGCACACACTGATATGGGGGATTATTATTATTATATAGAGGAGAGGGGACTGTACAGTGATATATGGGGAGTAATAACTCCCAGCACACACTGATATGGGGATTATTATTATTATATAGAGGAGAGGGGTCTGTACAGTGATATATGGGAGTAATAACTCCCAGCACACACTGGTATGGGGGATTATTATTATTATATAGAGGAGAGGGGACTGTACAGTGATATATGGGAGTAATAACTCCCAGCACACACTGATATGGGGGATTATTATTATTATATAGAGGAGAGGGGACTGTACAGTGATATATGGGAGTAATAACTCCTAGCACACATTGATATGGGGATTATTATTATTATATAGAGGAGAGGGGACTGTACAGTGATATATGGGAGTAATAACTCCCAGCACACACTGATATGGGGGATTATTATTATATAGAGGAGAGGGGACTGTACAGTGATATATGGGGAGTAATAACTCCCAGCACACACTGATATGGGGATTATTATTATATAGAGGAGAGGGGACTGTACAGTGATATATGGGAGTAATAACTCCCAGCACACACTGATATGGGGGATTATTATTATTATATAGAGGGGTCTGTACAGTGATATATGGGAGTAATAACTCCCAGCACACACTGATATGGGGATTATTATTATTATTATATAGAGGAGAGGGGTCTGTACAGTGATATATGGGGAGTAATAACTCCCAGCACACACTGATATGGGGATTATTATTATTATATAGAAGAGAGGGGTCTGTACAGTGATATATGGGAGTAATAACTCCCAGCACACACTGGTATGGGGGATTATTATTATTATATAGAGGAGAGGGGACTGTACAGTGATATATGGGAGTAATAACTCCCAGCACACACTGATATGGGGGATTATTATTATTATATAGAGGGGAGGGGACTGTACAGTGATATATGGGAGTAATAACTCCTAGCACACATTGATATGGGGATTATTATTATTATTTAGAGGAGAGGGGACTGTACAGTGATATATGGGAGTAATAACTCCCAGCACACACTGATATGGGGGATTATTATTATATAGAGGAGAGGGGACTGTACAGTGATATATGGGGAGTAATAACTCCCAGCACACACTGATATGGGGATTATTATTATATAGAGGAGAGGGGACTGTACAGTGATATATGGGAGTAATAACTCCCAGCACACACTGATATGGGGGATTATTATTATATAGAGGAGAGGGGACTGTACAGTGATATATGGGAGTAATAACTTCCAGCACACACTGATATGGGGGATTATTATTATATAGAGGAGAGGGGTCTGTACAGTAATATATGGGAGTAATAACTCCCAGCACACACTGATATGGGGGATTATTATTATTATTATATAGAGGAGAGGGGTCTGTACAGTAATATATGGGAGTAATAACTCCCAGCACACACTGATATGGGGGATTATTATTATTATATAGAGGAGAGGGGACTGTACAGTGATATATGGGAGTAATAACTCCCAGCACACACTGATATGGGGGATTATTATTATATAGAGGAGAGGGGTCTGTACAGTAATATATGGGAGTAATAACTCCCAGCACACACTGATATGGGGGATTATTATTATATAGAGGAAAGGGGTCTGTACAGTGATATATGGGAGTAATAACTCCCAGCACACACTGATATGGGGGATTATTATTATATAGAGGAGAGGGGTCTGTACAGTGATATATGGGAGTAATAACTCCCAGCACACACTGATATGGGGGATTATTATTATATAGAGGAGAGGGGTCTGTACAGTGATATATGGGAGTAATAACTCCCAGCACACACTGATATGGGGGATTATTATTATATAGAGGAGAGGGGTCTGTACAGTGATATATGGGAGTAATAACTCCCAGCACACACTGATATGGGGGATTATTATTATATAGAGGAGAGGGGTCTGTACAGTTATATATGGGGAGTAATAACTCCCAGCACACACTGATATGGGGGATTATTATTATTATATAGAGGAGAGGGGTCTGTACAGTGATATAGGGGGAGTAATAACTCCCAGCACACACTGATATGGGGGATTATTATTATTATTATATAGAGGAGAGGGGTCTGTACAGTAATATATGGGAGTAATAACTCCCAGCACACACTGATATGGGGGATTATTATTATTATATAGAGGAGAGGGGACTGTACAGTGATATATGGGAGTAATAACTCCCAGCACACACTGATATGGGGGATTATTATTATATAGAGGAGAGGGGTCTGTACAGTAATATATGGGAGTAATAACTCCCAGCACACACTGATATGGGGGATTATTATTATATAGAGGAAAGGGGTCTGTACAGTGATATATGGGAGTAATAACTCCCAGCACACACTGATATGGGGGATTATTATTATATAGAGGAGAGGGGTCTGTACAGTGATATATGGGAGTAATAACTCCCAGCACACACTGATATGGGGGATTATTATTATATAGAGGAGAGGGGTCTGTACAGTGATATATGGGAGTAATAACTCCCAGCACACACTGATATGGGGGATTATTATTATATAGAGGAGAGGGGTCTGTACAGTGATATATGGGAGTAATAACTCCCAGCACACACTGATATGGGGGATTATTATTATATAGAGGAGAGGGGTCTGTACAGTTATATATGGGGAGTAATAACTCCCAGCACACACTGATATGGGGGATTATTATTATTATATAGAGGAGAGGGGTCTGTACAGTGATATAGGGGGAGTAATAACTCCCAGCACACACTGATATGGGGGATTATTATTATTATTATATAGAGGAGAGGGGACTGTACAGTTATATATGGGGAGTAATAACTCCCAGCACACACTGATATGGGGGATTATTATTATTATATAGAGGAGAGGGAACTGTACAGTGATATATAGGGAGTAATAAGTCCCAACACACACTGATATGGGGATTATTATTATTATTATTATTATTATTATATAGAGAAGATTGGTCTGTACAGTGATATAAGGGGAGTAATAACTTCCAGCACACACTGATATGGGGGATTATAATTGTTATATAAAAGAGAGAGGACTGTACAGTGATATATGGGGAGTAATAACTCCCAGCAGACACTGATATGGGGGATTATTCTTGTTATATAGAGGAGAGGGGACTGTACAGTGATATATGGAGAGTAATAACTCCCAGCACACACTGATATGGGGGATTATTATTTAATAGAGGAGAGGGGTCTGTACAGTGATATAGGGGGAGTTAAAACTCCCAGCACACACTGATATGGGGGATTATTATTATATAGAGGAGAGGGGTCTGTACAGTGATATATGGAGAGTAATAACTCCCAGCAAACACTGATATGGGGGATTATTATTATATAGAGGAGAGGGGTCTGTACAGTGATATAGGGGGAGTAATAACTCCCAGCACACACTGATATGGGAAATTATTATTATATAGAGGAGAGGGGTCTGTACAGTGATATATGGAGAGTAATAACTCTCAGCACACACTGATATGGGAGATTATAATTGTTATATAAAGGAGAGGGGACTGTACAGTGATATATGGTGAATAATAAGTTCCAACACACACTGATATGGGGATTATTCGTGTGTATAGAGCTTCGACTAATACTCTTCTTTTGTGTCTTCACGCATCCACTGCTACTACTTCCCCTCCTCTCTCCTCTCCTGTCTCTCCATTTCTGGGAGGGTCACAGTGACATTACTCTTATCTATGTTAATAAAACTGGGAATCTGGGGGTTTCTGGGAATGTTGATTCCGGTCTCTAAGATGCAACACTGAGACTAAGGGGTATATTTACTAAACTGCGGTTTTGAAAAATTGAAGATGTTGTTTATAGCAACCAATCAGATTCTAGTTTTATTTATTTAGTACATTCTATAAAATGACAGCTAGAATCTGATTGGCTGCTATAGACAACATCTTCACTTTTTCAAATCCGCAGTTTCAGTAAATATAACCCTAAATGTCAGATACATTTTGGACACTTTCCTATACTATTTTGTATTTCAGCAATATTATTTGTGGCAGCCTCTGTATGATTCTCTATAGAAACAATTATATTATCCTTCTAGTATTTGGATCATTTTGTGTTTCTTTATAAAATGTAGAGCGATGTTTCCTTGTAGCGGTTACATGGGACATTTTCTTTTACATGGTGGCATCTATAATATTTAAACACAGATGTTCTACATAACTCGTTATCATATAGATCCTATGTTCTGTGTCTTCACAAAGCTTTGTGGGGAACTTGTGGCTGGATCACTTATAAATAACGTATTGTATAAATTCATGCAAATTAATAGTGCAGGGCGCCAATTTATGTAATTGCCAGGCCTCATGCTAGTTAATTCTATCCATATGAAGTGACCAACATGTCTTTTTAGCCTGAAAGCTCAGCAGGGAGTCATTACCTGTTGTCCCGCCTTGTTAAAGTGAAAGGAAACCTCTGAACAATGTGGTTTAGGATATCACAGTTTAGTGTACATGTTGTTAAATATAAATTGCAGTTACAATCAAAGTTTAAAGAACATCTCACATCCTGAATGAAATATTTCAGACTTTTGGGGCCTGGTCGAAAAAGTTGGCTGGTTTACCCTTTGTCAGGCTGTGTCCAAAACCGTATAAAAAAAAGCACTGTTTTCCATGAATTATTATACCTTCTGTACTTCTGGAGATCTCTAGTACCTTAAACTAGTGTGTGTAACTGTCCTTATTAGGACACTTGAGCTAATAAACATCACTGCTTCAAGAGCCTGCTATGACACCTCCTTACCTGATGTAATTTCTGTGACCTACAGATTAGACCCAATCTAATCCGTTATCCAGCTGTTCTGAGGTTCCGACCCTGCATCCAATACCAATGCTCTGCCCGCTACCCTGCAGCTTTGGCCAGTGGGGATCCATCCACAGCAACCCTGATTGTAAGGCGAGAGGTCAGGGGTACCAGCCCAGGTGTACCAGCAAGGGTGTACACTGGCAGTGAAAGTTACCCAGAAGGACGTGTTTCTAGGTGCCGCTAAGGAGCCTAGTGATGGCAGCAAAAGCCCACTCCTACTGGGATTAGAGGGCGTATTTGGGAGAAAGTAAGGGGACTGTGGCAAGGCAAGCCCAGCCGGTCCCCAGCAACAGAACAGACAGGGTGACATAGGAGGTCCAACCTGTCATAGGTCAGATAACAGATATCACAGGGAAATTACAAAATGAGACCCTGGAGACACTAACAGATGACCACATTTTTTTTATTCAAAAGGTTTACAGTCAACAGTAGTTGACTAAATCAGTAGAGATGTGGTTGACTGTGGGGAAGGAATGCAGGGTCCAATGTGGGGGGTACAGGTATAGGACAATGTGGATAACCTCAAAGTTAGCAGTACAGAGTTGGCCGAGAGTAAAGAAGATGTGGGAACTCAGGAGAGGAACCGACCACCGCTCATGAGACACCGAAGGAAGTTGGGACACAGAGACGGGGAGAGATGGGGGTCTACGTTTCACAAACAACCAGGGGGCCCAGACTTGCTTGAAAACATTTCCCCTGTCATGAAAGTAGTAGGTTATCTCCTCCATGGCTGCAACATGCCAGATCTGTTTTTTTGAGTGCAGAGAGGTACGGAGGGGATGTGTTTTTCCAATTCATAGCTACGAGGGTTATGGAAGCCACCAATATGTGTGCGGTCAGTTTTCTGGATGATTTGTCAAGGTCTTGGAGGGGGGAGGGTAACGCAACAGAAATATCCAGGGATCCTTCGCCACAGGGGGCTCAAATAGAATATTTAAGAATCCATGAATCGAGTCCCAAAAGGGCACTAAAATCGGATAGGTCCACCATATATGTAGCATAGAGCCCCTGTGACCACAACATCGCCAACAGTCAGGTGAGTAGGAAGGAAACATTTTGTTAAGTCTCATGGGAGTATTATACGAGGGCTCTTTTTCTTTTATTTTGGTTTATTTTAGCTATCCCCAATCTCATATCTTCTCACTCTTCATCGTCTGGGGGAGGTCCAAGGTCCTTTTCCCATTCAACTTCATGAGATCTCAGAGAAGGAAGGGCCGTGTCAAGAAAAATATTATAAAGTTGGAAAATCATGCCTTCGGCTAAGGGGTGTTGCTTGCAAATGTTTTCAAAAGGGGCAAGATCTCAGGAGTACTTGAGATGGGGCAGGGAGCGTAGAAAATGGAGAATTTGGAAATATTCAAAGGGATTGCGTATCTGGGATGGGGACTTTTGTTGAAGCTCCGCCAAGGAGACCCTGTTTGTAAAAATCTACAGGGAACTTAAGGCCCACTTGAGTCCAGCCACAGTATCTTGTAGTGGAAAACCCAGGGGGAAACGGAGGGTTTTCCCAGATAGAGGTTCAAAGGAGATATTAATAAGGTGAACTTCAGTTTAAAGGAACCAGAGTCTAGTGTTAAATTTCATAGTAGAGAGTGATTTGTTGGTAGTGGGTCAGTTTGTAGTGGACAGGCTCCACAGGGGAGTCAGGTCGGGCAGAGGATTAGTTTATATATATCAAGCAAGGAGGTGGAGCCATGGGGAGCACAACAGGCAACGGTTTGAGAGAAGTGCGAAGCCAGGTAGTAAAGTTTAATATCAGGAAGATCCCTGCCTCCTCCAGGGATCGATCTTTTCAGGACAGTGGCCAAAGTCCTTGGGGTTCTATGATTCCAGATAAAGTGGATGAGGGACTTTTGGATATTGGCAAGTTGGGAGTCGGGTACAGTTAAATTCTGTAAATGGTAAAGCCATTTCAGTATAATATTCATTTTAGCATCTATGATCCTGCTCAGCAAGGAGACAACAAGGTGATTCTGGGAGACCGAGTCAGTTTGCATCCTGAAAAGAGGGGTGGGAAGTTCTAATGAAAGAGAAGATCATACCGGGAGGTGAGTAATGAAGCTGAAGTTGGTTTTGAGGGTCTTGGCTTCCCGAAGGCAGATGTGGAACAGCATGACTTCCGACTTGGAATAATTGATCTTGTAAACCCAGACAGCGCCGTAGGCCTGTAGAAAGGTGTAGAGGTTGGGGAGGAAGATTGCTGGTTAGGTCAACAAAAGCAGGATGTCATCTGCGAAAGAAAAACCTTAGAGTTGGTGCTACCCACCTGCATACGTTTAATATCAGGGTTGGATATAATTTGAAACGCGTGCTGTTCGATGATGAGGGCAAGTATCACAGGGGCCAGGAGGCATCCCTGTCTCATGCCATTACTCCTGGCTGTGATGGATCAGGAAAGGCAGGAATGTATTCAAACATTTTAGCATATATTTTTAAATTGAGACTAAGGAGGGATATGGGCCTGTAACTAGCATAATTTAGCGGGTCCTTACCCTTCTTGGGGATCACTACATTCCTGGCTTCTAGCATTTCAGGAGGGAAGGGGTCTCCTTGGAGAGCGCTATTAAAAAGAGAGTGCAGGTGGTGAGCAAGCAGACCCGAAAATTTATTTTAATACGCGTCATGAACCCATCAGTTCTAAGGGATTTACTGTTTTTCTGTTCCTTGATGGTTTTTATGTGGAATTAGTCTGGTGTATTGGAATGGGATTGGGGGTTGATAGGTTGTAGAGGTTAGTATAGTAGTCTTGGAATAAAGCTCTTATAGCTGCAGGGTCATGGATCAATTGGTTATATGAATCACAGAGCATGACAATAATTTTGTAAGTCCTAGTCGATCGTAGACGAGGTGCAAGAACTTTATCTGACTTGTCCCCCTTCTCATAAAAAGTTTTTCGAAGCCATTTGACATTTGGCTACCTGCCTAGAAAGGATAAGATCAAGCCTCACTTTGGTCTCACAGAGATCAGTCAGAGTAGCAGGGTTAGGGGTCACTTTGTGTTTCGCTTCTAAATGATGGAGTTTGATGGATAGTTCATTAGTCTTGGTAAGAGTGTCCTTTTTTTCTGGAAGCCTGTAACGGTCCCGCAAATAGTACCTGTCTCGTTACCTGCATTCCATTGATCTGGAAACTGCCATGTTTCAGTGTCACCCACATTTCATTCATTCATTCAGCTAGTATTTGTTAGGTCTGTCCGATCCTGTGACCTGAGAGGCGGGGAATTCAAACTTCTCCACTATTTGTTTGGTCTGTCTGATTATGTGAGCTGAGAGGCGGGGAATTCAAACTTCCCCACTATTTAGTCTTCACTCTGACACTCTCCTGTGTCAGAGCAGCACGTGTATTTACTGTCTGGCTGCTCCTGATCCCTGTGCTTTCCCTGTGCACTTCTCCCTGTGAATACTGGCTGACTTTCTGTGTACCGACCTGGCTTATCTGTTTAACCCTGCATCTGCTGAATCCCTGGCAACACGCACTGGCTGACTTTCTGTGTACAGACTCGGCTTGTCTATTTAACCCTGCATTTGCGGAATCCCTGGCAACACGCACTGGCTGACTTTCTGTGTACCGACCCGGCTTGTCTGATTAACCCTGCATCTGCTGAATCCCTGGCAACACGCACTGGTTGACCTTCTGTGTACCGAACCGGCTACAGTTCCTGACTCCTCTCGTGTTTGTCTCCTCGTGCCTCTCTACTAGACAGCAAGGTACGTGTGGCTTCCTACTTCTTACAATTAAGCTGTTTAATATCCAGCTAGACGAGGCCTTTTACTGTGTTCCCAGAACCGTTCTCCTTACTACTATCTCTCTGCCATGCTGGTGGGCTAACCTAGGGGCCACGACTTGTGGGCCTCCGGCAGCTAAAATTATCCCGCCTTGCGGCGGTTCTTGGAGAAGACCGGGGGGTCCGTTAAACTCCGCGCCCTGGGAAGGCCAGTGCCAATACCGGTTGGTAGTTGTCTCCAGTGAGACGTAACATTATCAGATCTGCGTAGGTGCAAGTCTATTGCACTTCAGGGCCTCCTCCCACTTTTCATTGGCTAAGCATTTCTGGAGCACCATTTAAACCTCCTGGATTCACCTGTCTGATGCCTGTTCTTCAAGCTCACTTCCTGCAGCCTGTGGTTCTGGTTCCTGTTCTCCCTGTGGTTTGCGTGTATTTCAGCCTGCTCTCAGTTCGTGGCCTGTGTTGAACCATCGCTGCTCCAGTACCTCTCTTACCATCTCCAGTGTACTTCATCGTGGCAGCTCTGGTTCTCTCATCTCTACCACTCAGAGCCGCTACTACACCTGTGACTCCTCAACTGTTACTCCGAGTTACCTCCGCTACTCCAGTCTGCTTTCAGCCTCTGGTCGTGTTGAACTATCGCTGCTCCAGTACTTACATTACCATCTCCAGAGTACTTCATCGTGACAGCCTCTGTTCTCTCATTGCTGCCTCCCGGAGCCGCTACTACATCTATGATGCTTCAGCTGTTGTCCTGAGTTACCTGCGCTTTTTCGGTGTGTTCTCAGCCTATGTCTAGTGTTGAACTACCGCTGTTCCAGTATCTCTACTATCTACTCCTGAGTACACCATTATGACAGCTCCTGTTCTCTCACTGTTACTCTGCAGAGCACCTAATCTCCTAGTGACTCATTGGCTGCTGACCTTCAGCATATATTATTGTTGTTCCTGTGTCTATACCACTTACCTGTGGGTTCCATTGTTTCTACCTGCTTCACCTGTCTCCTCCACATTGTTCTGTTGTTCACCCACTCGCGGGACCGCGACCTGCAGGTTTGGTGCCGCTAAGACCATACCACCTTACGGGGGTTCCTGGTGAAAGCAATCTGCCTGTTTGACTCCGCGCCTGTGGTGGGTGGTCCTAGCCATGTTCAGCAGAGCCTAGGGATCTATTTCCAGTAAGCCATCCGTGACAAAGCCATGGTGAGCAGGTGTTTCCTCAGGACCGCCTTCTTGAGTCTTTTTTAAACTTTGTACTTCCCATGATCTTCTCTTGGCTTACAGGATGGCATCTGTTTTGTCTCTTTCTTTTTTTTAGTTACAATATTTTATTAAAAGAACATTGTGAACAGTCCGAAAAACAATTGTTGCATAATATTAAGATGAACAGGACTTGATAAATAATCTTAATTAAATATTCATTGAGCTCTAATATGAGGCATAAGTCAATGCTAGAATTTAAATTTTTCAATGGGTAGAAAATAAGTGGCCTTACAGGACAAGGGAAGAAACATAAAGGATGAAACAAGTCATACACAGGGAATATGTGACAACCTGTTATACCGCTTGCTATGAGGGGGCTGTGGGGCACATCTAGCTGGCCGGTGGCTGCTGCAATTATATGTCTGATCAGTTTGGTTTGATGTCAGGTTGCTGATGGTCAGAAGAGAACTCCAACAGCAGAGGAACATCTAGCTGTGATATAATGGTGTCTGTCTTCTCATTTACACAGCTATAATAATGAGCAACAGGTACATAGTCTGAGATAAATGTATCCGTCCCAAATCCACAAAAGTTGGGTTATATTACACTGACTATAGTATGTTGTTTTTCTATCACTGATAGATACGACTTTTTGTATAGTTTTAATTGTATTTAATATTTACAATTGAGATGGAAGAGCTTTTACAAATGCAACCCCTGTTCTATCTGTAACTGTGGCCTATATTCACTGTCCCGTAGAGTGTATATTATACTTTGTTCTGCCATCTTCCCTGTGTCGCCCGAACGGAGTCCTCTGATTTCGTCCAGTCCCCACCATCACTTTGTTTTGGTTTTAGCAGTACTCTGTTAAATGCTGATGATACATTTGTAGGTGCCGCTGTAGATAGCGGACCGCCAGCCAAACTGTCAGGAGAGCTGCAGGAAAGGTAAAGCCTTTATACACTTTACTAGAGAGCGTCTATAGGAAATGGTTACCTATAGGATAGGGATTGTACTTGCAAAATAGACCCCTCTTGTATATTGTGCACATGTAACCCGTAAGAGCTCCACATTGATGGAGTTCTATTTACCTTTGTATTGATGTCTCTGTTCATACACAGGATTACACAATAGTGAAGATAACATCTAGTGAGCGTGATGTCCCCGTGTGTCAGAAGGATTTAGCTGAACCCAAAGCCCTATTACGGTGCCTTCATTTTGCTCACTGATATTACTCCATGCAGGAGTGGGATAATTTAGAAGAACAAAAGGGTCTTTATAAGAATGTAATGATGGACAATCACTGGACCCTCACATCACTGGGTAAGGGAGACTGCGGTTTATTGTAAAGAGAAAAGCTGCTTTGAAGGCCACCTAAAATCATCTGATCATCACACCTAAAGAATGTATTCAGTCACTGTGTGTTTCCTATAGATGGATCCAGTAACAGAACTTCCCCAGAGAGATGTCCCCGTCCTCTTTATTTACAGGAGAGTACAGAGGAAAATCACAGGGTCCCACAGGAGTGTCAGGTAGATGGAATGTAGATTCTCTCCAAATACCATAATATCAAAGTGACATTTCTCTATATGATTTGTAGAGAAGCTGTGTGTGTCTATTACACTGATATTTTTAAGTCTAATCTCCACTAATGAAATCAGATATTATTAAAATGTTATTTTATTGGTTATTTAGGGTGAAGATCTGACTAATATTAAGGTAGAAGTTATAGAGGGAGAAGAAGAGATGTATGTGAGGGGTGAGCATCAGTGTAAGGAGGAGGAAATCCCTACAGATATCAGCACAGGTGAGTAATAAACACTTATTACAGAATAGTCACCTATTCTCCTTGTTCAATCACTACAACAATCTCTTATTCTACACCGTTCTCTGTCAGGGTCACAGCCGTAGGTCTGGTCCATAGAGTAATGTAAGTCTGGTCAGGAACAATCCTCAGGATCAAAGCCAGGATGTCAGGGTACAGAATTTAGTTCAAGGTGTTTGTCAGCATATCGGGGGTTAATGCACGGGATTCAGTAAGCAAAAGTATTGGAAAGCAACTAGTTTCATTGTCAGAGGATAGCCTGAGGTCTGGTACACGGTGAATCAAGTGAGACATAACAAGATACTGGTGCAGACGCAGTAATCTGCCCTGTGACCAGGTTGCCAGGTTAATATAGTGGCTGAGGTTTGCTGGGCACCAATGATAACTCTCATCCATATCAATATAAACACCTTCATTCTGTATTGTTTAATGTGCACAGCTGATTGCTCAGCGGCTCTAACTACCACCTGCACCTTCCCTTTCTGTACGCCTGCATAGAGAAAGCATGTAAGTTATATTAGGCAGACAACTGTTCCCAGATTAACTTCAAGCTTTTTATATTACTCACCGACTTCCCCAGTTTCCTATGTGTCTTCCTCCTTTTACTACATTTGGTCCAGGCAGTCAGTGAGGTATTTGGGCACACAGACATCATGTGACCTGTCCCAACTTTACACTGTAATCTATCTACTTATACTGAGGCAGATCTTACACATCATCTGCCCACAGTCACCTGGTAGGTTCCCTTCTACTTATTTCCTTTCTTTGTGATCAAGTGAAGCATTTTCTGTCCTTTCTCCTAAACAAGAAAATGTTTCCCATCCTCAGACTCATTGTGAGCTCTATGTATGGGATCAGACCCTCCTCTGTGGGATGTTTTGGGATTTACGCAGCAGTTACTGAATTGTGTTAAGCAGTGGGAACACGTTATTACCGGAGACTTACTCAGATAAACACAAACTGGTTCCCTTTGCTTTGTGTCACTGCTGGATATGTGGAGATTCTAGAAATACATTGTTCTATAGACAGTATTTCACTTATGTGCAAACTAAAAAACTAATGAATCAGGCCCAATATTGCTAGATGTTTATCCCCTTATTTTTTAAATCAGGTAATTTTTTTATTAAAGTTTTCAAGACATACATAACATAACATTTATCCCCTTATTTACAGAGCTTACTGTTGTTGAATTGTCCCATTGATCCTGCCTGTTTATTGTTGTATGACTATAACTTTATGGTGGGAACATATACAAGATGCCTCCTTATATACTGTTATATGGAGTCATTCCTGCTTTCTCTGTCACTTTATAGGTTGTGTAGGTTAATGTATGAACATCATCTGATAATCACTTAAAAACAATGTATTCAGTCACTGTGTGTCTCCTACAGATGGATCCAGTAACATAACTTCCCCAGAGAGATGTCCCCGTCCTCTTAATTCACAGGATTGTACAGAGGAAAATCACAGGGTCCCACAGGAGTGTCAGGTAAATATAGCAAAGTTACTTTTCAGTATATGATCTATAGAGCATCTGTGAGTGTCTTATATACTTATATCCTACTGGTTAATCCCCATTAATGAAATCAGGCATAGCTTAAGTGTTATTTTATTGTTTTATGGGTTATTTAGGGTGAAGATCTGACTAATATTAAGGTAGAAGTTATAGAGGGAGAAGAAGAGATGTATGTGAGGGGTGATCAGCAATGTAAGGAGGAGGAAATCCCTACAGATATCAGCACAGGTGAGTAATAAACACTTATTACAGAAAATAATCTCTTATTAAACACCCTCGTGTCTGTACAAACTAATGTGAAAAACTGACCTGCCCAGTGGCGAAGTCAGGACATTTCAATGTGTGCTACCAGCCAAGAAATCAGATCAGTCTACTCCTGTTTCTAGTACATCAGTACATTGAACGTCGCCATTGTGATTCCTTAACTGATCAATGGGATGAGACTCCAACATTACCCATGATCCTCCCTACTAAAGCTAAATAGTAGGTAATTCCCCTAAGTAACCCTTCCCCACCACAAGGCACACTGCAGACAAACTCCATCATCCTGCTCATACAGAACTATAATCACACACCCGTCATTGTATCATAGGTCCCCTCATATCTCTGTGGTTGGTGCTTTGTACTGTTGCTCTTCATCTTCTCACCTGTCTCTGTATCCTGCTCTGCCCTTATGCTTTGTTCCACTTTTGTTGTTGCCCGTCTGTGCCCTGCTCCATTCTCCTACTCAGTCCTGATGCGCTCTACTCTATCCTGATGCTCTCCTCCGCTCTGTGCCATTGTCATTCTGTGTCGCTATTTCCTGCTGCTCTCCTGCCCTCATAGCGCTGTTCTATGCCAAAGTGTCAGAGTAAATTAGTAGCATGACTGGCCATGGGGCTATATTACTTGTGGTTGACCAGAGGGACATAGAGAGGCTGCTTCAGTGTTCTCATTTCACACCTATGTGTCCACCGGGAGAACTGAAAGTAGTGTAGACGCACGCATAGGATGTGCTGCTGGCCATTGTGTATGCTTGAGAAATGTTACTCCCCAACGTCTGCATTTCAGGTTCGGTAGTGTTATAACAATAATTGAATGTTTATACCAACAGAACCAGGAACATTAAAAAGATATTAAAGGATTTATTTACAAAAATAAATGTACGTGCAAATGACATATGTCATACAAGCTTCAGATAGTAGAACGCTCTAAAGATCTTTCTCTTCTCCAGACAGTTTTGTTACAAAGAAGAGAAAGAAGTGGTTTAAAACTATGACAAGGCAATCAGTATGAAATCCATGCATTCCATTCGTGGAGTTGTATTTAGGCTAGTCCTTATAGGTATGACAGACAGATGTAGAGATTCTTCTAAAAGAAATTCCTTTGTCCAAATTGCGAAAACTGGACAAATCCAGTTTATTAGATAGAGATGGGGGCGCAAATGACTTCAGCGTGTATAATAAAAGTAAATAATGTCAAATAATTAAATTAACCCAAATGCACAATGAACACAGTTAGAAACTAGCATCAATTGAATGCCGTTTTAAGTTATACATATACGATAAAATGAATCTGGTAATGGTATAGACCTTTTGCAGAGTAATTGAAAGAAAAATGTCTAGCACACCATTGATATCTATTTTATGATTTATGGCTCATGTGTAATGTGCAATATGCAGAGGTCAGTTGACTTTGCTGTAAACAGGTAATCAGGTGTTAACAAATAAGCAACAGATATACAGCAGGGGTAAAAGAAATGCAATGGTTATGCAACTGGGCATATAGAGTAAGTATGTAGCGGTGCTGCAGCTGGAACTGAGACCAAACAGAACGTGGAAATCCTTTCCCTATTAAACTAGTCTTCCTCTTACCATGTCACATTCATCACGATGATGTTTGCTTGAAGGTCTCTCCCAGCTTCACTTTGGCATCTTCCTCTGAGAGTGTCCACGGCTGGTTGAACCGCACTGTGGAACGCAGAAGTGGCCTTTAGTTTTATTGTACACAATGAAGACATCTGTGCTCCCATCTCATTCTATATATTATTACTACAAGGAGCAGCAGACTTATTTAATAGGGAACATCTAGTGATTAGGAGCGCTCATCTTGAGAGTCTACCTATACAAATCCAGTTGATATTTAAAACATATGGAACTTCATTATCAGTCAATATATACATGTGTGTGGACATCTAGTGCCCTCTGTTGCCATCTAGTGTCCTCTTAATAAAACACATATATTGAACATTTGAAGATAATTACATTCATTCTACAATCTACTTTTAAACATATACTTGATCAACTTCATTCAAATATAATTAGCTTTAATAGTAGTGCAATGTGTCTAAGTGAAATGCATGTCACTGTGGCTGGATCTACTCAATGTGTTTGTTAACGCAGTTGATTTATATTTTAAGCCAATGTTTTATATGTTCACAAAAAAACTCATATTTGCTGTTTGTGTTCATAGTATACAAATTGAAATTAAACAACTGAATATCTTGAGCTCATCAATATTATGCAGATGTGCTCCTCAATGTACAAACAAGACATATATTTCCATACATTTTTTTCTTTTTAACAGATGGACTCAAAAGCAGGAATATCTCGGAGGGACATTTTATTTTGTCTCCAGATTATAAAATGAAAGATAACATCATACAAGATTCTACTGGAAAAAAAGCCATTACCCTCAATATACATCCAATTTTTCATAGTGCAGATGCATTATCTGATCCCCCTTCTCATGAGGGATGGTCTCCTGATAACTCAGATATTCTTACACGTAGTACAACTCATACAGGCAATACAGTATTTCCCTGTTATGAATGTGGAAAATGTTTTTTACATCGTTCAGTCTTTGTTAGGCATCAGAGAACTCACACAGGTGAGAAACCATTTCCATGCTCTGAGTGTGGAAAATGGTTTGGGATTAAATCAGTTCTTGTTAAACATCAGAGAACTCACACAGGTGAGAAACCATTTCTATGCTCTGAGTGTGGGAAATGTTTTACATATAAATCAGGTCTTGTTGAACATTGGAGAACTCACACAGGTGAGAAACCATTTCTGTGCTCTGAGTGTGGGAAATGTTTTACACAGAAATCGGGTCTTGTTGAACATCAGAGAACTCACACAGGTGAAAAACCATTGCCATGCTCTGTGTGTGGGAAATGTTTTACACACAAATCACATCTTGTTAAACATCTGAAAACTCACACAGGTGAAAAACCATTTCCTTGCTCTGAGTGTGGGAAATGTTTTACACAGAAATCAGGTCTTGTTAAACATCAGAGAACTCACACAGGCGAAAAACCATTTCCATGTTCTGAGTGTGGGAAATGCTTTGGAAATAAATCCGTTCTTGTTAAACATCAGAGAACTCACACAGGTGAGAGACCATTTCCATGCTCAGAGTGTGGGAAATGTTTTACACACAAATCAGGTCTTGTTGAACATTGGAGAACTCACACAGGTGAGAAACCATTTCTGTGCACTGAGTGTGGGAAATGTTTTACACAGAAATCTGGTCTTGTTGAACATCAGAAAACTCACACAGGTGAGAAACCATTTCCATGCTCTGAGTGTGGGAAATGCTATGGAAAGAAATCAAATCTCATTAAACATGAGAAAACTCACACAGGTGAAAAATCATTTCCATGCTCTGAGTGTGGGAAATGCTATAGAAAGAAATTAAATCTCGTTAAACATCAGAAAACTCACACAGGTGAGAAACCGTTTCCATGCTCTGAGTGTGGGAAATGCTTTGGAAAGAAAGCAAATCGTATTAAACATCAGAAAACTCACACAGGTGACAAACCATTTTCATGCTCTGAGTGTGGAAAATGCTTTGGAAATAAATCAAATCTTGTTGAACATCAGAGAACTCACACAGGTGAGAAACCATTCCCATGCTCAGAGTGTGGGAAATGTTTTACACGTAAATCTGTTCTTGTAGCACATCGGAAAACTCACACAGGTGAGAAACCATTTCCATGCTCAAAGTGTGGGAAATGTTTTACACGTAAATCTGTTCTTGTAGCACATCAGAAAACTCACACAGGTGAGAAATCATTTCCATGTTCTGATTGTGGGAAATGTTTTACACATAAATTGAGTCTTGTTGTTCATCAGAGAACTCACACAGGTGATAAACCATTTCTGTGCTCTGAGTGTGGGAAGTGTTTTACACAGAGATCGGGTCTTGTTGAACATCAGAAAACTCACACAGGTGAGAAACCATTTTCATGTTCTGAGTGTGGGAAATGCTTTGGAATTAAATCAAATCTTGTTAAACATCAGAGAACTCACAGAGATGAAAAATAATTTCCATGCAAATCAGCTCTTTTTACACAACAGAAAAATCACACAGGAAATAAAGCCATTTCCTTGAGCTGATGGACAAGGATTGCAGCAATACAAATGTGGTGATGGCCTTTAATTTATAAATAAAAATTGTACAAATCCCTATAAGCATATATTATATTATACAGTAACATCACTCAATCAAACCTTCAATCACACATTGTACTAACATGTTATAATTAAATTACCAGTCACAGTTATTGGTCTCTTTAACACATTGCTCGTGGAACCTATTGCAGTCTCCTTTCTCTATTAGATATCTGCATCACTCTCCGCAGTAATAATGAGACCGTATCGTTACATAGGTTCCTAAGTGATATATAATCCTGGCAATGGGCTGGAAATATAGGGGTAAACCAATCAGATTCTAGCTATTTTCTAGAATGTGCTAGATAAATGATAGCTAGAACCTGATTGGTTGCTAAGGGTAACACTTCCAGTTTGTCTCTTTAGAAGGTTTGATAAATTTACCCCATAATATGTGATCTTGGGTAATGTTACATTATGTTTGGTCATTCTCTGTAATTGAAGGTGTGACATGGTTTATATAATTCAGTAATATGTGACTACTTACTGAGGATCATTTATGAATCTACAAAAATGTGTGTCCACAGTGCAGGTGCAATTATGTGATGCCACGTGGCTACTTTTATACAAACTCATTCATTTATACAGTGATATTGTGGGCTGGTGGGTGCACCCACATGTGAAAATTAATTTTGTTTTGCAGGACAAGATGTTTAAGTGAGAGTATAAGGTTAGAAAGTGTGTTTGTTTGGGGCCTCTCCAGTTTAGCAGGTGCGTGCAGGGCCTTTTTCACCCTGCAGAAGGACTTTAATTTTGCACATGTTTACAGGTGGTGGTGATCAAGTCTAGGCCTATATTTTTAAATGGGATGCATTTTGTACCTTCCAGGCACACTTAATATGGAAAAACATATTTTTAAGGATATAAATACTAGAGATGCTTACTGACCCCCGTGTTTTGGTTTTGGATCTGAATTACCGTTGTGTTTTGGTTTTGGTTTTGCCAAACCACCCTTGCGTGTTTTGGTTTTGTTTAAAAATCAATGTTTTTGGGCATAAAATAACCGAATTTAGTGCTCCACCTGCTTCTTGGATAAGTAATGTAATTGTAATGCTGATAAATTATGAAAACAACAGTTTAATTCCTGGTAGGCCGTTATTATTTCTACACACAAACCAGATTGTCTAACTCTCTATCTATGCATATTGGCAATGCAGCCATCGTCTTTGGGTGTATATTACACTCTACACTTATAGTTAAATATCTAAAGAAATGGACAAAGCCAGTTTGGTTTCTGTCTCTCTAGGCCCCCCTCCACTTGTAGGAAATACTAAAAAATTCAGCCGTTATAGACTGTACAATATAAATTGAAATGGACAAGGCAGTTTGGTTTCTGTCTCTATAGGCCCCCCTCCACTTGTAGAAAATAGTAAAAATTCAGCCATTATAGACTGTAGAATATAAATTGAAATGGACAAAGGCAGTTTTGTTTCTGTCTCTATAGGCCCCCCTCCACTTGTAGAAAATAGTAAAAAATTCAGCCGTTATAGACTGTACAATATAAATTGAAATGGACAAAGCCAGTTTGGGGTCAGTCAGTGTATGACACCCTACCCTTATTGAGAAATTGTCAAAACAGCAACCTTTCAAGACTGTACGTGACATAGAAATGCCCCAAGTCCCTTTCCTATTTGGGGGTAGATTGCACCCTACACTTATACTTATAAGTATACTTTTTTTTTGTGTGTGTTTTTTTCCCTGATTTAAAAAGACTATGTACTTTTACATAGGCTTTACTAGATGACATACAGGGAAGACTACCATCAGGACTGGTGCCAGCACCTGCTTGCTGATTCTGCTCATATGTGGACTGCTTTGAATCCATTTTAATGAGCCCAAACCACTTGTAGTGCAACATATTGTATAGATAGATACTGCTGCTAAATATGACTTTTGGCAGCCAGAAAAATTATTGTTTCACACTGATGAATATGGGACACCCCAAAGCACTTGTAGTGCAAACTATTGTATAGATAATGCTGCTAAATATGACTTTTGGCAGCCAGAAAAATTATTGTTTCACACTGGGGAATATGGGACACGCCAAAGCACTTGAAGTGCAAAATATTGAAAAAAAAATGCCTCCTCTATCCTCCTGTCTTCCTGCTCTAACAATTGCTAATAGAATTGGTAATAATAATAGAATTGAATAGATTATAATTAAAATAATAATACAAAGAATAAGGTGTACAGTTATTGCTCTGTCCCTGCTCTAATACAGCCTGTGACCTAACCCTGCTCTCCCCCTCTGTCAAATGGCGATGGATTGCTGTGTAGGCGGGTATTTTTTGCTTTTCAAATATCACGAGAACCGAGCTCTGAGATCCGACTACGTCACAATGACGTTTTGCCTCGATTTCGATTCCGAACGGGCGGCTCGGTACTCGGATAGGCAAAGTTCGGGTGGGTTCGGTTCTCGGGGAACCGAGCCTGCCCATCTCTTATAAATACCTATGATATAAAAACACACAAGTGTTTCTCCTGTCTCATGATTTAAGACAAGTGAAGCTTGGATAAGCAGTATTTTTTGAGAAAACTAATGAAAAGTTTACAATTATGAAGAGGGCTCCCAAAAGCGGATTGTGGGTAAATACCTCTGTATGCGCTAGGCCAATAATTAGGCATATTTGTGTTTAATTCAATGCTCTCTGCATTTTTCCATTTGGTAACCTGCCTCCTGCAATACTCTGGTTGGGTACTCCTGGAAAAACAACGTTACTGATGAATGGATTCCTCATCTCCTGTCACCTGCTGGATGTTTTGTAACTTTTAGATAGTAAGAATCTCTCACATTCTTTCAGACTTCCAGTAATCAGACTCTTTGCCAATGTACCTTAAGGAAGTTATGACTAGAAGCATCAAAAATAAAATTTAAAATATTGAAATACACTTTAAGCATTACAATATTTTAGTCGTATACTTTCCTGCTCATTCTATGCAAATTACAGTACATAGCTGACTAATGTTATAGAAACCTCATATTGTATACTGTAGTTTGCACATTGACTAATGGAAAATGTTTTAGGTCCAGTTTGTTTTTATTTTGTATTTATACCTTTTATTCTGTATGTAGTGAATAAGTATATGAAATAACAGCACAATTCATTTATAGACATGAAATGTCATTATATGGTCTATACACAAATAAAATCTGTAATTACCGTCATGACTTCTTGTTTGCCACATCCTTTAAGGGGGAGCACTGGTCGTCAAAATTAAAATACAGAAGAAAAGACTACCCAAAAACTCAGGGAGCAACGTCCAACATCAGGTCACCTATGACTCGCGCACTATCAAGGACCTCATAAGGTTCACTTTAGCAGGAAGGAGCTTGTACAGGAGTAAAGGGATTATAAGTAGAGTCAGGGGGCCCAAATCTGGTGGAATTTATCGCCCTTGTCGTGTAAATGATATGTAATCTGTTCCTTCTGGGCAATAATCCAAATATAGGAGCGTAGGGCTGCCATAGTAGGGGGTTCAGCTTGCTTCCAAGATTTAGCTACTAGACATCGTGCTGCAGCAAGGATATGGAAAGCTAGTTTAGAGGACTGTTTATTGTTATCAATCAAAGGATAGCAAAGAAGAAAGAACCATGGGTCTTTCCAAACGGGACATGAAAGAGGAGAGGAGGGCCCTAACACGATCCCAGAAGGAGGATATTTTAGGACAGGTCCACCAAATATGTAAAAAAGATCCCATCTGGCCACAACCCCGCCAACATAGTGGAGAACTAGAGGGAAACATTTTAGTAATTTTGTCGGGGGTGTAGTACCACCGGTAGAGTAATTTCTATGCGTTCTCCTTGACCAAGGTGGAAATAGAGCTGGTGGCAACCTGATCCCTTATGATCTCCCAAAAATCCTCTGGAGGGGGGGCACAGATCCCTCTCCCACTCCCTCTCATGCCTACCACTGGGAGGAAAAATTACATAGAGAATTAAAGTGTAGATATAGGAAATCGTACCTCTACGCAACGGCGAAGAAAGACATAGGGTTTCAAGTGGGGGAAGGAGCTCCCCCGAAGAGAGAGCCCACAAAGTGACGTACCGTATTTCCCCAAGTATAAGACGCACTAATGTATAAGACGCACCTTAATTTTGGAGCCCAAAATTTAAAAAAAGATGTATTACAATAAGTTACTGAAGTAGAAGGCTTGTCTGGTTGTGATTTTAGTCAGATCTCACATCAGGTCTAGAGGAGCAGAGTTTACAATAAAGTCCCACATTCAGTTACAGGAAGGCAGCGCTACTGCACAGAGCTGTACATACCATACTACACACTGGGCTCAATTATCGGCGATCAGCGGAGACTGGGAGGCGGCTGAAGGACCTGATGGTCTTTTTACCTGAAACTGGAAAGTGCTGATCTGTTCAGCAGGGACTCCTCTCTCATACCCTCACACCAGGGGTCACCTGGGCTTAATTATCGGCAGTCAGCGGAGCTGCCGGTCATGTGACTGACATCTCCCAGACTGTGGGAGGCGTCTGAAGGTCCTTTAACCTGAATCTTGCAAGCTCAGATCTGTTCAGCAGGGACTCCTCTCTCATACCCTCACACCAGTGATCATCTTCCTCATTCAGGTAAGTAGCGCTGTCAGTGTATAAGACGCACCCTTTTTTTAGACCCAAAATTTTGAGGGAAAAGGTGCGTCTTATACATGGAGAAATACGGTAACTGAAAATATTCCTAAAATTTAGGATGGAGGTTTGGAAACTTATCGCAAATTATCCAAAGAGATGAAGGTACCTTGGTATACTAGATCTCCAACAAACCGAACACCCGCGGTGGCGCAGGGTCTATAGAAGGCTGGAGAGAGACCGGGAGGGAAGGCAGGATTACCCCAAAGAGGCAGAACAGGAGGGGAAGAAATTGAGATATTTAGATGGGGGCGGCAGGTCTCCCAGACCGCACCTGAGAATAGCAAGGTGGGGTATTGACAAGCAAGGGGCAATCTAGCTTGTTTTGAGAGACCCCATACAGAAGAAAGAATCGGAAATTTAAGATAGGCGGATTCAATATCAACCCACAACAGTGTCGCTGGTGGGGCAAAGGAGGCAACAATCTGACTCAAGTGAGCCGCCCAATAATAAATTTTCAAATCCAGGAAAGCCCCTACCACCACCCCTGGTAGTTCTCTTTAGGAGAGCGAGCTTGACCCTGGGAGACCGGCTGTTCCATATAAATCTTGAAAGACACTTTTGGATAGAAGAGAGTTCCGAGAGGGGGATTCTAACAAGGAGGGTCTGAAAATAATAAAGAAGCTTAGGAAGAAGATTCATCTTAACAGAGATGATCCTGCTCAGCCACGAGATAATCAATGAGCACCAGGAGAAAAGTTCTGCCTTGATTTTTGCAAAAAGGCCTGGATAGTTCTCTCGGTACAGGGAGTCGTAGGAGTTGGTAATACAAATACCCAAATATCTGATTTTCTTTTTTTGCCACCTAAAATTAAAGCAGGAGGTGAGTACCAACCCCTCCTGGTTAGAGATATTAAGCAGAAGGGCTTCTGATTTGGCAACATTAATCTTATAACCAGAGAGGTGCCCATAATGGTGCAATATGTTAAAAAGAGCGGGGAGTGACTTCTCCGGCTGCTGCAGAGTCAGAGGGACATCGTCCGCGAAGAGGGAAAGCTTACTCTCCAGCTCCCCCGTCTGCACACCTCGAATATCAGGGCAAGCTCGGATGGAAGCAGGAAGGGGCTCTATAACGAGGGCAAAGATGAGAGAGAAGAGGGGACAGCCTTGGCGAGTACTGTTGGAGATATTAATAAGGTCAGATGGAGAACTATTGATCATAACTCTCGCAGAGGGTAGACAGTACAAGGCTTGAATACCAGTAAGGAGGCTACCTGAAATTCCAAACGCCGACAAGGCTCCAGACATAAAGCTCCAGGAGATCCTGCAAAAGCCTTCTGGGCATCAAGAGAGAGAATGATAGCCAGAGCCCTCCTGGTATTAATGATATGAATCAGGTCATTGGCTCTCCTGGTGTTATCCCTGGCCTGACGGCCTGGGACAAAACCAACCTGGTCGTAATGCACAAGGGAGGGAAGGACCGAATTTAATCTGTTAGCCAGGATTTTAGCATACAATCTTACATCTGTATTAATCAGGGAAATAGGGCGATAACTAGCGCGGTCATAAACATCTTTACCCTCTTTATAAATAACAGAGATCCGAGCTTCCAAAGAGTCCCTAGACCAAGAAGTCCCAGCTAGGATTGAGTTGAAGAGAGTATGCAAACGGGGGACCAGAAGCCCAGCAAACCTCTTATAATAGGCAGCAGTGAAGCCATCTGGCCCCGGAGCCTTACCAGACTTCTGGGACTTTATCCCTTGCTCAATCTCCTCCTTAGTAATCTCGGCTCCTAGGAGCGCATTGGCTTGTGGAGAGAGTTTTGGAAGTTTAGCAGAAGAGAGAAAAGATTCAATCAACTGTGAGTTCTGTTGGAAAAGCGAAGGGTCAGAAGGGCGAGGCAGGTTATAAAGTTTAGTGTAGTAGGATTGAAAGGCAGCCCGTATTAGCTGAGGATCATAATGTAGAACTCCGTCCGAGTCCCTGATAGCCAGGAGATTCCGGCCACTATCTTGGCTCTAAGTTTAGTTGCCAGTAGTCTATCGGCTTTGTCACCCTTTTCATAGAAGCGCCACTTCAGATTATTAGCCACTTGGTGGGATAACAAAAGGTTTAGTTCCCCCCTAAGAGAAGCAATTTCCTGGAGAACCATGGGGTCAGCATTCAATTTGTGATGTTGCTCTAAGGCTCTCAACGAATCCGTCAGCTGAATAGTTTTGGCCAGACGAGACCGCTTAGTCCGAGAAGCCAGAGCTATAAGATGACCCCATATTACAGCCTTATGAGCACCTCAAAGAGTCATAGGAGAAATATCAGGGGTATCGTTCGTCACAAAATACTCTAAGAGAAGTGAGTTATGGTGAGTAATAGTCTCTTTATCCTGCAGGAGCGACTCGTTAAGCCTCCAGGTCGCCCTAGGGGGGCGTTGGGCAAGAGAGGTAAGTACCGCCGAAACAGGGACGTGATCCCACCAAGTAATAGGAAAAATTTGGGAAGAGCTAAGTGCTAAGAGTAAGGTCGTGGCTGAGCAGGATCATATCGATCCTAGAGTAAGTGTTAAGGGGAGAGGAGAAAAAGGTGTAGTCCCTGGCCATCGGGTCTAATACTCTGTAAGAGTTGTATATATTATGAAGCCTCAGGAAAGCCTGTAAAGCTCCAGTATTGTGGGCGTCTCTCCTCAGGGGAGGGGAAGAGGAATCTGAGGACCGATCTATAGTCGGAGCTAAAACAGCATTGAAATCAACTTCAACAATAAGCTCACCCTGGCGAACTCAGGCCAGCAAAGAGCCCAACTTTTTGAAGAACCTATGCTGACCAGTGTTAGGTGCATAGAGGTTCACTAGAGTACAGGCGAGATTGTTTAAGTATTTAAAAAAGTGATTCAGCGCACGGAGGACTCAAAACAAACAATATGACACAGAGAAAAATGTTACAGCTCTTTTGAGAGATAGTGGCAGAAAAAAGTTAGCGATCTTACCCTGCTCTTTCCCTATGAGGGTGAATGTCTTTCCCACGCTGGTATAATGGCGATGGTTCCCTCACTGTAGCGATGGTTCTTTAATTAACGATGTTTCCAAAAGAGTAGAAAAAGTTGATGCCGACACTATCCAGCTACAAATCCGGGTTGCCGTCCGCAGTGGAACGCAGATGGACCGCGCGATCTCCTTTGCTACTTCCTGTATGTACGGATGCTCAACAGGTTCAAAAATAGAGATGTGTAAAAAAATGTAAAGCACTGGTAATGCTGTAATCCGACGCGTTTCGTCCGTTAGGACTTTCTCAAGGATGCTTGTGTTTGTTTCTGCTTACTTTTATAGTCAAATTTCGACCAGCTTTATTGATAAAATTGTGAGTAAACACTCATAAAAATGTTTTATATATAAAAATAAAAATAAAATTATGAGAACAGTAAAATGTCTGTATATTGTATGTAGAAAGGTACAAGTTCTGCATATGAAAGATATCTAATAAAAACATATGGTAATAAAGTGCCAATATGAAATGATTATTAAATAAGAAATGGCCATAAATCAAATTCCTGATTTAGGCCTAGAGGAGATAAGGTTTTTAATTTATAAATAAATTTGGTTTCAATTTTAGACATAAATGCTATATAATTTCCTCCTCTCCAATTTCTTGGTACAATATACAGACATTTTACTGTTCTCATAATTTTATTTTTATTTTTATATATAAAACATACAGGAAGTAGCAAAGGAGATCGCGCGGTCCATCTGCGTTCCACTGCGGACGGCAACCCGGATTTGTAGCTGGATAGTGTCGGCATCAACTTTTTCTACTCTTTTGGAAACATCGTTAATTAAAGAACCATCGCTACAGTGAGGGAACCATCGCCATTATACCAGCGTGGGAAAGACATTCACCCTCGTAGGGAAAGAGCAGGGTAAGATCGCTAACTTTTTTCTGCCACTATCTCTCAAAAGAGCTGTAACATTTTTCTCTGTGTCATATTGTTTGTTTTGAGTCCTCCGTGCGCTGAATCACTTTTTGAAATTTACATACAATATATTTATTCAGCCGCAGGAAGTTCTAACATTAGAGAAGCGCCGATAATTTTTATTGCATTGAGATTGTTTAAGGAGCCTACGAGAATCAGGAATCTACCCTCCTTTTCCTTATGACAGTCGTGAAGATCAAAAATTAGATGACGTGCAAACAAGATTGCCACACCTCGTTTTTTTTGTCTGAGATCACATGCATGTTATGTCAGGGGAAATTTTTTAGAATGGAGCTACGGATGGAGATGGTTCACAAAATGTGTTTCTTGCAGGAATATTAAATCTCCTTTAAGAGACTTGAGAGAGGAATGGAGCTTATCTCGTTTCTGGGGGGAGATGAGGCCCTTAACGTTATGGGAAATAAGATTAAGGGTCATAGGTACGTTAATATTTGAAAAAAGCCCAAAAAATAGCTAGGGCAAAACAGGGTGGATGACGACCAGTGAGGAAAAGGAGAAGGGGACCCAAGGCTAAGGGTAGAAAGGGATCGGCATAGTGAAACAAAGTTCACTTGTCGCTTTTGCTGGTAAGGGATAGGGAATGATGAACAAGTCATCAGGGGGACCAGCATAGAGCCCTAGGCTCTAAGGGGGGTGGAAGTCTAGCAACAATCAAATACGGAGGGCCGGAGAACCTAATAGGAGATCCCAGGTGGCCAACTTAGAGTGTATGACCTATAAAAGAGGATGGGAACCTTTTGAGTAAAAAAAAAAAAAAGAGGATGGGAAGGGAAAAGGTATGGGAAAATTATTGAGCTATAAGGTAAGAGAGAGAAAAGGGAGTAAAAGGGAGGGAAGACAAGGGATGAAATCACCAGCATTCAACATATTATATGAAGCATAACATAAGTCAATAACAATACACATATCTTGATGTGCGCACGGGAAGTATCCGGACGTGGTCAGATGTATGAGCTGTAAGAATGGAAGAAACAAAGAGACAAAACAAACAACAATACAACAGCAGATATAACCTAGAAAATAAATTAAACCGAACATCACAATTACTTATCAGTAACAAAACCAGAAGATGGAGTCTGTATTTCGCCAGTGTCTCATCAAGGCTGCCTTGTGGAACTACACGGGGAGGATGAGGTAGAAAGTTCAAAGTGCACATTTTGAGGGAAAGGTGTTGAGCAACAACCCGACTCCTCCTGGAAACAGCCAGAAACAGAACAACAGCCAGTAGGAGGGAGTACGTTGTCTGACAATAGCAAAACCGTCCCAAGACACTAATGTCTCATCCCTGAATTCCACATCCCATTGTAGAACTCCATCAGGCAACTGTGAGGACCACATTGGGTCATGTGGAGAGAAGTACAAACGTTCTTTGAAGAATGAACAGGAACAGGGACAAGCTGATCAGGGATCCGTAGACTGCGGTTTTGAGTGACGAGGAACAGTCGACCAGTCTCTACGTGGAGGCTGTTGAACTTTCGGTGTGGAGGGCCCCGCAGCGTTAGCAGAAGCCTGAGAGGTTTCTGGTGGGGTGTTTTGACTCAGGTCAAGCAAGGTCGCGTGCTTCATCTAAGCTTTTAGCTGACAGTTGCTGGTTCTGATGCCAAAGGTAAAGACGAAAGGGGAACCCCCAACGATATCTGATATTGTTCTCCCTGAGGACTGAAGTGACAGGCTGGAGTTCTCGTCTCCGATTCAGAGTGGCGGGAGAGAGGTCCTGAAAGATTTGGAGGGTGTACCCCTCGTAGGTTAAGACAGGAAGCTTTCTGCCAGCTTGTAAGACAGCTTCTTTGGTCGTGTAATAATGAAGACGGAGGATAACGTCTCTAGGTGCAGTTTGATCAGAAGAGCGAGGTTTAAGGGCCCTATAGGCTCTGTCCAGCAAGAGCTGATCTTCTGGGACTTCCGGTGTAAGCTGAGAGAACAGCTTCCGGAAATAGGGGTCCAGATGCACAGATTCAACGGATTCTGGGACGCCTTTAATTCGTAGGTTATTCCTCCGAGCTCTATTGTTCATGTCTTCTTGACGTTCATGGAGAGCATTGAGCTCCTAGGTGACTTGAGAAAGGTTGTTAGCAGTTGATTCCTGGAATGTGGCAATATCCTCCATCTTTCTTTCAATATGGTCCGTGCGAGAGCCCAGCGAGGATACCTCTGATCTCAGACCATGAAGAGCATGTTGGACTTCAGCGTGAACTGAGGATCGTAGCTCTTTCATTTCCTTAATCAAAGAGTGAAAGTCTTTTTTGGTGACCGGAACGGACACATCCTCATCAGAGTCTGAATCCTCAAGGGAGTGAGGAGAAGCTGCTTGTTTAGTTCCAGAAACTGAGGAAGCCTTATTAGGATAATATTGGGGGACACCCTTAGAGTGGAGTTTTTTGTTTTTCGGCATAATTGAGTAAGGACAGGGGTGGGAAGAGATTCAGGGAGGGTAGGTCAAACTCAGTAGAAATCTTCAGAACAGAAAATTCGATCAGAAAAGGCCACTCGGGTGTGAGGAGACCGTTACATCACAGGAACATATCAGATGATGTCTCCGGCCACCCGAAGTGAACCAGTTGTGGTGTTAAAACATAACAACAAACACGCAGGACCGTACGGGTGAGGTGAGTAGATAAAGGGCAGTGGGAACTTGGGCGTTCCAGAAGTATACTTGTACCCAGAGCAGCACAGATGCTGGCAGATAGGGAAAAAAAAAAAAAAAGCAAAAAACGAGGCCTCAGCTCAGCAGCAAAATGGCGAGGCCAGAAGTATAGCTGGTAGCACAGGGTCCATCCACTGACCTGCAAGTCCTGACCAGCAGCGAACACAGCAGACAGCAGGGCTACAGCATCTACAGGGAGGCTTCTGGAGGGTCACCTCAGGAGTATAGATGTGTGGAGATGCTCTCCTACTTTTCTTCTCTTCTCCCCTTTTTTTTCTTTTTTTTTCTTTTTATTCTTTACTTTTTATCTTATCCTTTCTCCTCTCCCTTTTTCCCTTTTTTTTTTTTTTTTGAGGGTGTAGGATCAACTGGAGGCCACTAGGTGGCAGCAGATTCCCAATCCCCTGCAGACGTCAGATGGTACCAGCTTGCTACTCTTCTCTTTTATATTTTTACTGCTGTGTGCTCGATTCTGCCCACACGCAAATTCACTGCAAGCCACCCACTCATCAGCTGGCAAGCCAATCGCACACTGGAATCGCCGATATGGTCAGCTCCGTGGTGACGCGGACCTTCTCCTCGGAAGTGAGCCGGCAATGATGGGGATGCCGCTTCCGGTTCTCCGCTGCAACTTACTTTTACAATTACTTTACAATTTACTTAGGTATAGGGGTTTACATCTAGGTTTTGTTTCCAAATATTGCCTTTTTGTCATAGCAGCTGTCCATTAAGCCTATTCAAGGCACATTTGGGTGTGGCTCACAAGTCAGCCCTTGCTAGATGTAAACCCCTATACCTGGGAGGTGAGTGCATCTGATTTTAACTGCATTTTAATTGTGTTTAAAGCATATAGGTCAGTGTAGGACCTGCATATAATGAGGTACCCTTGACGTGGGATGCAGGCTTAAATCTTTTGATCACAATATGAACTAATACCTCATGTTTTCATTTTGCTAGACACACACAGATATGCGGTGAAAAGGATAAGCGCTGACAACTGTCTTTTTATTAGAGTCCTAGTTGCCTTTTATGTTGTTTCCACCTGGTCAGAAATTTGATGTGCACAATGCAACAGCCAGGTATAGACAGCGTTTTACCTTTGTACAAATTCCAGATTAAAAGATATCTTAGTGACAATTGTGAGGGAGTAGGAGAACTCTTTGAATAATTGTGTATTATAGCACAGGTTTTTCTTGTAAACAAAATTTACACGTGTATTGGTATAAGTGTTTCTTGCTAATTTAATTTATCTGTCATCAAAACAACATATGTGGAGCTTTCTAAGCACTTTACAATTTTCTATATACCTGCAGTAATTAGCTTTGCTTTATTAATTGTACATAAATAATAAAGAAAATATGGATAAACAACGCACACTATTCATTTTCCCTGAGGAAGCCCCTATTGGGGTGAAACGCGTAGGTAGGAAATAGCACACTGATACATCTTCAACTTTATACTATCGCCGATGGTCCTATACGCGCATGCGCGGACCCTGAGTTTGTTTTTCCGGCTTTGTCGTGAGATCTACACCACGTCTAGGAGCGGGATCGCTGACTGGAAAATAGACCCTTATATAAACAACATCAGTTTTCTCACTGCATGGATTAACCTTTGGTATTGTCCTACCGAGTATGGCGTTGTGAAGATTTGCAGACAGAGACTTTGAGATTGCTTCCTGGTACATCGTTAGAAGCACACACCGGCCAGGAGCGGGATCGATATTTGGAAGGAGGATCTTTTGCATAGATTATCTGGACACACCATCTGGGGAGGGAGGTAAGTGCACTAGCCAACCTTCCCAGACTCGTGGCCCTTTGTTTTTATTGTGACATTGTTTTAACAGCACTGTTTGATTGGCGGTTGCTACATTGGATTGTGAGGATATATGCAATCAGTAACCAGCCCCATACATACATACGGATACCACATCTTCTAGAGATGCCTGCCTATTTTTAATAGTAAGTCCACATTTAGCCCAATATTGGCATCCATAACTGATTTTTTACATTTTACATATTTGTTATTTCTATATTGCTTCTTATTTACACTATCCCTTGTATCCCTCTATTGCGCTGGGGAATCCATCGTTGTTTATTCCTAGGGGTCGAGAACACCCCTTCTATCTGTTCCTCCGGCTGCCTATTTTCATCCATCACGCGGATAGCGCGGATCCCCCACACTCTATTTTCTAACGCACATCTTTATGCATTTGTAATTTGTTACACATCAGAATTATTAGATTTGTGAGCAGAATGTGGGAAATGTTTTACCTATATTCAGCTCTTGTTAGACATCAGATATTTGACATAGGAAATAACCCATAATCCTGTTCCTACTGTTCTATGAGCAAAAAAGCAATCTTTGTATAGACGAGGAAATCCAAAGAAGTGTTCCTTAATATAGTGATGTATCTTAAGGTTGGTGGTTTCTTCTCACAAATATTGATGAATTTTAATAACCATATTTATTAGATGATTCAGCTGTTTTATGATTTCATTTTCTTATGAGCAAAACATCTTACAGCACATCAGTGTATATCTATAGAAGTGTTTTGATTATTCGAACAGCAAGCTGAACTAAATGGGATTGGGATTGGGATTGGGGAAGAGATTTCTCCTCTGAAATCTCTAAATGAAGACACACAAAAAGAAAACAAGATAAGAATAATACAGTTATTGAGATACAAAAATCAAATCTGAAGGACCAATATGGGGAATTTTAATACTTGGTATACAATAAAACTATTTATTAAAATCTACTGATGACTGATTTATATGAATGTAATCATATGGGTTAAATGTCAGAATTTGTATCTCATTTTTTTATGTGCAGAAATGTTAGACATGGATATCAAAGATAGATATTTAAATTTATTTTATTTCATTCAATTTGAACACAAGGGTGGTGACTGTTTTTTTACACAATGTTAGGTTTATCACAGTTGATTAATATAACACACGATAACATCTATAAAATAAAAACATCTTTAATAATCATTTAGATAGTCATTTAATGATAGGAACATGTGTTAAAATAATAAAAGGGAAATTAGTCTCAGTATAACAAAACACTAAAAAAGTAATATTCACTGTACATCGACTAACAGTATACATTTTAGCTATAGTTTATTGTCTTAAACTTAATATATACACCAATCAGCCACAACATTAAAACCACCTTCCTAATATCGTGTAGGTCCCCTGCTCTGACTCGAGGCATGGACTCCACAAGACCTCTGAAGGTGTCCTGTGGTATCTGGCACCAAGACCTTAGCAGCAGATTCCTGTAGAGTGCCCAGTGTGGCATTGATGGCTCGGACTTTCCAGCACATTCCACTGATGCTCAATCGGATTGAGATCTGAGGGATTTGGAGGCTAAGTCAACACGTTGAACACATGTTCCTCAAATCATTCCTGAACAAATTTTGCAGGGTGCATTATCCTTTTGTAAGAGGCAACTGCCATCAGAGAATATTGTTGCCATGAAGGGTTGTATTTGGTCTGTAACAATGTTTAGATAGGTAACATCTACATGAATGCCAGAACTCAAGCTTTCCCACCAGAACATTGCCCAGAGCATTACACTGTCTCCACCAGGCTTACCTTCTTCCCATAGTGCCATCTCTTCCCCATGTAAATGAGTCACACGCACCCAGCTGTCCACATGATGTAAAAAAACATGATTCATCAGACAAGGCCATCTTCTTCCATTGCTCCATAGTACTGTAGGCGCTTACGGCGGTGGACAGGGGTCAGCATGGGCACTCTGATCGGTCTGTGACTACGCGGCCCCGTCTGCAGCAAGCTGCAATGCACTGTGTGTTCTGACACCTTTCTGTCACAGCCAGCATTAACTTTTTCAGCAATTTGTGCTACAGTAGCTCTTCTGTGGGATTGGACCAGACAGGCGCCTTCACTTCCCACGGGCATCCATGAGCCTTGGGCACCCATGAGCCTGTCACCCGGTGGTAATCGCTTCAACGTTTACAATAACACCGACACAGAGGAAACCTACAATAAAAGAACGATTTAAGGAAAAAACGACTCTGCAGATCTCCGATACCAGCAGTAGGATGCCAGCACCTCCTTCCGACTGTCCAGATCTCTGGCAGCGCTGTGTGACATCAGTGTGCCCTTCATGCCTTTAAATTTATATATATATATATATATATATATCAAAGATATGAATCAACGATTAATAGGGGTAAAAAAAAAACAACTGATGGTGGCAGCTAAAAAAAGGCTATATTATCTCAATAGACATCACCAGATACCCCTAACATAAATTGGATGATTAATCAAATTTATTATATCTTCCATATGGATTGGGTGGAAACCACTTCTAATAAAGAGAAACTGACAGGAAAGTTTTTTGATAAGTGGACACCTTATATTCATACATTGTCTCTGCATATAAAAGAGATCCTTAGATCTTCTATTCAGCTCACTTCTTGGCACAATCTAAATTATAATAATAGGACGAATACCTTTCTAATATTTTCATTCTATTGTAAATTGATTAATTATAGTAAGAACATTATGACATGTGTTGACTGGTTACACTGTTTAGATATTAGAATTGTAAACTTTGAGATAGAAAAAGTGGTCATTTGTATATGGATACAATTTAAATGTTTGAAGATTTTCTAATATTTTGTAATGCAACTTCGTATAATAAAAGAAAAATTCAAAATAGCTTAGTGTTATCATTAAATATGGACCCCTTACTTTATAGGTCATTGTCACGAATACGCTCCCAGCTGCCGTGACTTTGGGGTGTTTTCTGTATGAAGTCACACAATTCCAGTCCACAGTCTCTCTTTACCTATCACACAGGTTATAGACCTAATGAATCGCCCCCAAACAGCGCTCACACCCCCCAGACACTTCAGGTTTGCCACCACCTATTGAATAAGAGCAATAGGACACCACACTGGAACACAAGGCTTCTAGCTATCCACAGACTAGCAAGACCCACACCAGCACACACAGGGTTAACTCTTCACACCTCCAGACTGTTACACAAATGTAAATGCAAGCACACACACACAGTTTGTTAATCAAATGTATCAACAAATCACACACTGGCATTCAGAGGGTTAACTTGGTCGAGCTATATTCTTCTTAACAGGCTAATGGATTCGTTAGAGTATCAAGGACGCAACATATTAAATTATAGATTTAATACACAAAAGTACAGGGCATTCAGATATAAAGAAAAAAATATTAATAACAATTAATAGATTGGCATAACAAGCAAAACAGAATAAAAGGGGTTACATTCAGAATAGCACTTACTGGAGTTGCATAATCTGTGCCATCGGGAATTGGCTAGGAAGATGGACAGCTTATCAATGTGACGTGATTTCCCCAAAAAGTCTGACCCCTTGTCCCTTCAAGGTTTTTAAGCAAACTCAAATGGGACGGCATTCACAACGGTGTGAATGCTAATGTGGGGGCGGAAATGTCCCTTGGGTGTCACCTAAGGCTTGTTCAAAACTATTCCTAAGTTTTGACCTGTCTTAGCTTTTCTCAGATATATCCCAGAGACATAACTTTCCCTTTAATAAACCAGTCATTACTTTCCGCACATTTAAATACCAAATATGATGGGATTACAACAATATCAGATCTCGTCCTGAAATACATGTGACTATGGCTGTTCCCTGTATAATTGGTATCTATGTTTTAAAACCCTTATGTGGTTGATCACTACTTTTATTGATTTTAAGTAGCATATTTTAAAACTGAATTCTTTTTGTCTATATTACATATAGCCTATGTCAGCACATGGCCTCTGTGAGCCAGACCACATGGTGAGCAGTACCTAAACATCTATTCAGATGTCACAACCAGGCTATATCTCACCGCAGGAGCTCTTGGAAGCTGCCCCAGGTGACACTCCTATCTTCTCACACTGGAATGTGCAGAGCCATCAAATACATTTACATCAGACTCTCTATCTTCACATTTTACACTTTAACTAAACTTATCAATGGATTTATTTGATATAACATATTTACACTGCAGTTATGATTTTATCCCTTATAAAAAACTGTAAGCTCTCTATGTTCACGACAGTCATCTATGGCTTCATTAATAATAATAATGAGGAAAGTGGGGGCAATACTGATCTCTGTGGCCCAGTACTAGTAACTTCTACCCAGACAGTATATATTCTATTTATAACTATCCTGTTTTCTATACTTATGCCAGCTGTCCGCCCATATATAAACATTTTCCACCAGTAATAACATTCTCAGTTTATGGATCAAATGCTTTTGAAAAATCTAAAGAGATCACTTCCACGGAACTTAAAACTAATCAGATGGGGTTGGTATGATTGGTCACTGGGAACCCAACCTGGGACATTACGGTGTTTATTTTCTATAGTATGATTCTGAATAGCATCCATTCAAAGCCCTTCAAGTATAGAACCCACAACCATTGGCTTACCAGTCTTTAGTTCTGATTTTGGTGCAGAGTTTTTTTTGTCTTGTAGTAATAATGGCATTTTCCTACTATTAGGAAACAAGATGGAGACTATCATTGATTTTTATGTCTGTTTATGAACAGATCCTAAGTTTATGATGTACTTTGTAATTTTTGTTTATAAGCAAAATATGAATGTAATTGTTTAATTTGCAAACTTAGCTGTTTTACTGTCATCAACTGCCCATATTGCATCAGTATTCACTTTAGTGTAAGGAAAAGGATTATATAACATGGCATAGTTCAGACCTTCTTTAGACCTCACTGGTGAGTCAGGAAGGCTGTGCCAGATCTCCTCCATCAAAGTATTCTAGGATGCATGATTCAAGTTGGGGGCTGCTTGTTGAATGTGGGGTCTCCATGCACAAAATCCGGAGAATTAAGTGCTTGTCTAACAACTTTTTGAAGCCAAGTATAATTAATTGAAATATTAATTATGAAATCATTTTCTAATAGATAGTTTTTGAGTGTATCATTCTTTATGTTAGCTATCCTCTTAATTTTAAAATTAATGTAGAAAAACCTGTGGCTTGTCTACTTCAGAGGACAAGCATCTGGTTTATGTTCCCAATAAAATAGAGCTGGTCCTATAGAACATCTGGGCACGTTCACCCCACAAGATTCAATTCTTCAAATCAATTTAACTTTGGCACCAAAAAAAAGAGAGACAAACATACCTTCGATTCGCCCCATTTTAAGGGGCTGGGGAGTGTTTCCGTTACAAAAAAAATAGCAGGTTCAGGTTACAATGGATTAACAACACGGGAAACTCAGGCTGTCTTACAAGTGTATTGTTAATTTTTGTGACATATATCACACAAAAGAAAAATATAATACAAAGAGTAAATCTAAGAAAATACTTAGTTGCTGATAAAATGTTCCAGTAGAAATATGGTTAGTCTCACATTATCCTAGGACCACGTCTTTCATCACAGTCTTTGACGGCACGTTATATCGAAAGCTAAGATGAACCAACAGGAAACAACACAGGTGATTGGCATCCTGCAGTGATCCAAGCTGGGGCGATTATGTCCCAGTCACTTTAGCTTTTATTGACGAGGAAAGAAGGGATTCATTTGCATATAAGGTACTGTGAAAGTCAAAAAATTGGATGAAGTCGTTTCAAATTAATAAGCATCGATTTAATTGGTTTTATCTAAAATAAGCGTATGGTACGCTACGGCGTGGAAGGGATAATTAAGCAACCATACAGGCAAACACACGCAACTACATTTATATGTACGCATACATTTGTTAATAGTTCACTTAAATAAAGTTCCAGTACATAGTTCTTTATATTCAAAAGTAATAGATTTATTGGATTGAAAGTACTAAAGTTAAAACTACATTAAAGGTATCTAAGGCTCAGGATTTAGGAAATGTATCATGTTTATCACTCCTCACCACCACTTACAAGGCTCTCTCCCAGTCTACTGCCCCTTATATCTCTAACCTCCTCTCCATTCCCACTCCCGCCCGCTCCCTGCGCTCGGCCAATGATCAATGCCTCTCCTCCACTCTGATCAACTCTTCCCACTCCAGAATACAAGACTTCTCTCGCGCTGCCCCCCTTCACTGGAACGACCTCCCTCGCTCCATCCGTCTCTCACCCAATCTGTGCTCCTTCAAGCTGTCACTTAAAACTCACCTGTTCCTTAAGGCCTACCAACCATCCACTTAACCTCTCACCTCTTCTGTTTCTCCCCTGGCTCCTTTTCTCTCCCCTTTGCTTCACTGGCTCCCTCTTGTGCCTGATATTGTCTACCCTCCCTTAGGATGTAAGCTCGTATGAGCAGGGCCCCTCTCCCCTCCTGTCTCCATACCTGTTCTTCCGCTACATCTTTACAGTATTTGCCTGCCTGGAGTTTCTGAAGTTCTGGTACTTTGTGTTTATTGTTCTGTATTGTTTTACCCTGTATAGTCTACTGTTTGTGCCGTGTATGGCGCTGCGGAAACCCTGTGGCACCTAACAAATAAACAATAATAATAATAATAATAATAATGTTTAGTGTCATTTTGATCTGCACGTTACCATCAGGAATCCGCTATAATCGGCTAAGCGATATCACCCTGTGATCGGTAGTGATGGATGAAAAAGGATTAATGCTCAAAAAGATAGTGTTTGGAATGCAAATGGGTTGGTTTGAACTGGTATTTTAGCGGGCTCCTGAGGGAAGTCACAAAGGCAACAGTTGGAGTGAGTTGTCTCCACCCTTGGAAGACATCGTTTGAAACAATCTATGACCTGTACTGTATTGGACTGGGCCAATGAAGAATGCTTTTACACTTATCTTGTTTACTTTATGACATCACCAATTGATCTATGTAACACAAATTGTATATAAACCAGACACTGTGACCACCATTCTGAAGATTGAATGACTGTAAGCTGGATCCAGGATGCTGCATATGTATCGGTTGTACTTTGTATTTTTATTGTAATCTGCTATTTCTTTTACTAGTAAAATTAGTTGTGTGTTGACATTGTTAGCGACACTACAAACACAACATTACTAACATGATTTTGGACTTTCTATTGGTTTACTACTGATAAGAAACGCGAGCATGTGCAGAAGTCCCAAAGACAACTCCCTAACAAAATATGTGGAGAAGTTTATAGAAATACCTGGATTATATAAGCATTGCAGAATCGCTTCTTACATAAGCCTTAAAGTAATACGCACATGAAAGTATAAACAACAAAATGGGGTTTCAGCCGTCATTTTGTTAGGCCTGCCACAGGGAGGAATCAGTTTATACAAACGAACATTCTCCTAAAAATACTTTTCTTTAAACAAAACACTTTACAGAAATTGTCAAAGGTTTTTTCTTTTAAAAAAATTAAGTTAAAATTCTTATAAACATTGTTTGATATGATTTTTATGTTTTTTCTAAATTACTTGTATCCTTGGAGGCTCAGTTACGCTCTTGCCCTCTGACCCACCAATCTTAGCCACCTTCTAAACACACTTGTGTAGAAGGTACATCCCATTTTAGGAATGATATTTAAATCCTGAGAGGCTGCATAAACTGATAAAGGGTAATCTTCTATCCCATCAACCTTTACTCTGGCACATACACAAGGCCATTGGGCAGATGTTGCTAGATATAAGAATTAGACGTATGACACAGGTCAGAATTAAAATCGGAAGTATCTGCTGCCTTTTCTCCATCCTTAAAAGGTTTAATGAGCGAGGTTAATTACAAATGACAAAGCTTAGAGACTGCAAAAACTAATTTTTCTTTAGGTAATTGCGAACTGCAAAAAACAATGCTTATGTGCAAGCTATAAAACTTACCAGTGTTGTGTCTGCTACCTAACTTTCTGTTCTTGGTGAAATTGTTTTGGGCCTTTCTGGAAGCAGCCATGCCCATTATTATGTCAACCCCCTCCAGTGATGTCACACACATTCCATTGTAGCTAAGACACCCCCCCCAAACTGTGAGAGAATTATCATACTTCAAAAAGATTGACAGTCAACTTTTGAAAGGAGATATAAGGATTACGTGGAAAACAAAAGAAACAACGGCATCTCTATCAAAAGGCGAGCTCTTCAAGTGGACTTACAAGCAGTTTAACAGAAACTAGATACAGTTCTAGTTGAAGAACATTTTACACATATTTTCCTGAATGTTTAACGTAATAAATTTTATTTTCATTGTATTTTTTGATGACTGCCTTTAGGGCTTAAAGATAAATTCCACCCAAGATTAAACATTTAATTGTAGGTAGACTTTGGGGACATAAAATTGACCTAAGCTCCATCGATACAGCAGGCTCCACAACATGTCTAGTGGTCCTTAGAGGTCCCCGGGACATCCTCTGTTCTGCTCTCTGACAACTTGGAAATAAACCCTATTTAGTTGGAATTATCCTTAAATATTAATAAAGAAGTCAACATATGTCACAGAAGATAGCAAAATGACACTACAAGATATTACAACATAGCACTTATGAAAATATCAATATATACAGTACAAATCAAAGTTTAAAACAACTGATCTCCATAGCATCAACCTCTTCATTCAGGAAAGAGTATCAGAGAGGACACGGTCTTTTTAACAGACACTCAAATACACACATGCTTGAACTCCACATAGAGCTCCAGAAAGATCCACGAATTGGACAGTCGTTATTCCTCAGTTGTTGTGTCCTGATGGTGGCACCGTTTAATGAGGCTTTTGATGGAGAGGACAGCGTTTGTGGCAGGAACTTGTCTGTCAGGCCTCAGAATATTGGTCTACTACTAGTCAACAGGAGATTATACTTCGTTAACTCCTTGAGCACTTTTATGCCACTTGGGTGACACAGTGGTTATCTTACAAAATGGATAATAACAATAAAAATATCAAAAAAATACAAGAGTACAATTAGGTAGTACATACAATGCCAGCTCAACCCTTTTTATCAGAAACAAAACCAATGAATAGCCTGTGTCAGGAGAGATACTATGCTGAATTAGATTTATAAAATAATTTCCACTTGCAAACACACAAAGTTTCACCTGTGTGTGAATAATATCTGGTTTAACAAGATCTGCTTTCTGTCATTTCCCAAATTCATAAAGGGGAAGTGGCGTTTTAGTTATATGAATTTTCTTATGTTTAACAAGAGATGATTTTCGTGCAAAACATTTTCCACACTCACAACACAGAAATGGCTCACCTGTGTGAATTTTCTGATGTTTAACAAGTGATGATTTCTCTATAAAACATTTCCCACACTCTGAGCATGAAAACGGCTTAGCGGTGTGAAGTCTCTCATGTGCAATAAAAACGAATCTTTGAGCAAAACATTTCCCACACTCAGGACATGAAAATGGCTTTGCACCTGTGTGAATTCTCTGATGTTTAACAAGAGTTGTTTTCAGTCTGAAACATTTCCCACATTCAGAACATGGAAATGGCTTCTCACCTGTGTGGATTCTCTGATGGGTGACAAGAGTTGATTTCACTCTAAAACATTTGCCACACTCAGAACATGAAA
The DNA here is from genome assembly GCF_038048845.1 of Mixophyes fleayi. Classification (NCBI taxonomy): domain Eukaryota; kingdom Metazoa; phylum Chordata; class Amphibia; order Anura; family Limnodynastidae; genus Mixophyes; species Mixophyes fleayi. The sequence continues at coordinate 220,669,040 of NC_134407.1, read as the reverse complement.
ATGGCCTCTCGCCTGTGTGAAGTCTCTGATGTTCAACAAGACCTGCTTTCTGTGAAAAACATTTCCCACACTCAGAACATGAAAATGGTTTCTCATCTGTGTGAAGTCTCTGATGTGTGACAAGATGTGATTTGTGTGCAAAACATCTTCCACACTCTGAGCATGGAAATGGCTTCTCACCTGTGTGAAATCTCTGATGTATAACAAAACCCGATTTGTGTCTAAAACGTTTTCCACACTCAATGCACGTAAATGGCTTTTTACCCATGTGGATTTTCTGATGTATAACACTATCTGAGCTATCAGGAGAACATTCTACTTCATGATTAAATGGATGAGAGGATACATCTGCACTGTTAAGTACTGGATGTATAATCGGTGTAATGTGGTTTTCTTCTGAAGAATCCCTTGTAATGTCCTTATAGTCTATTTCACCATATGGAGATATGAGCTGTTCCTCAGAGTTGTTCCTGCGGCTGTGTCCATCTGCTGAGAAAAAATAAATATATGGAAATATGGATGTAATATGAGTAAGATTCATTTTCCAATAAAGACTTTGGTGAAAGAGCCTCAAACTAGCATTGAAATTAGTCAATTCAAGATGTTCCAATTTATAAGTCATTCAGAGTCTTTAAACTGCACTATATTTGTATAATTGTACACCTGTTTAATTTAATCATTTTGATGCTTGTGCTGGAGATCATACAACATAAAAAGAGTGTATGGCGAAAATAGAGCTGAAACTTGCTTTAAAATACTAAACTATTGTCTGTGAAAATAAAGCTGGAGGCTGCTGGCTCCAGGCTTGTAGAAAGATGGACAAGATCCATGAGGTGTATTGGAAGGAAAGCATTTTACCATGTTTGTGTAACACTTACATTACCACTTGCAGTGCACTCTAGAAAGTTATAGAAGAATTGTGTAATTTTCAGGGACCGTGCAAAACTTGCAGGTTCAGAGCACCAGGTGCTGGTTTTATAAACGTCCCAGTAAATGAATATACATATAGGATCATGAGTTATGCGAAATATTCATGTAGGAATATATTGTTTTTCATAAAGTTTTACCAGAGAGGAAAGCATTATCACCTCAATGTAATAACATTTCTGAAGTAAACAAAGGTTTCTGGGGGTCTGAGAATCCAGCCTGCACTCCAGCCACCGTCCTACAGATATATGTATATGTACACATTACTGTGTTCTTTCTCCTATAACATTGTCGATGTTGGAAAGTTCCAAAGATTAGTTTATGAAATGTGGGAACTTGCATTTTCAAGACAAAATATGATTGTGCCCGGTATATGATCGGAGCACAATTTATTTGGAGACAGTCTGTGCACTTCAAGGAAACAAACAATAGACTTTGGTTGTCATATACTGTGTTGTATATTAAGCAATCTTAAAATAATGGGGTCTGATTGACTATATCAAGTACTTGGTTATCTCTACAGTGGATTGTATATAAGTGCCCTGGTTGCTCTCCCGTTAGGTCTTGGAACTTCTAAGTACTTCTCTGTGTCAATATTTTGTGATTGCACAGCTGATACTAACTTTCTGTTTCACTGAATCTGACTTCTAACACAGGGGTATCTCATCCAGAACCTTTTTCAGCAGACAGTATTCTATTAATGTGACCCAGATAGTTGTGTATATAATTCCCAGTCAGTACCAGGCAATAGAAGTGTCTAGGATTTGGCCTCTCTGTTCCTTTAGTTATTGGCACAGGTTCCATTGATGAGTGGTTTCTAGAAGGTGGGACATTGGACTACACTGACAGTAGACAACAGGTCATAGCCCTGAAAAGGAGTCTCCCCAAGAAGCCACTGATCACAGACAAAACACAGGACAGACTCCAGATAGACTTCACATAATATCAACCAAGTGAAGTAAAAGAAAATGTGGATATCATCTGTAGTCAGGGGAGTAGGCCATCAAATCCCTAAGAATCAGACAAGGAAGGTTTAGTTATTTTGCACAGCAAGAACACCTACTGCTCAGCCAATGAGTGTTTGCTACTGAGAGGTTTCATTAAGCAGTCAATTCCCTTGATTGGCCAAAGGGACATGTGGTAGACAAAACAACATAGAAGAGAATCATAGAAGCAGTAGCTGGTCTGCAAGATTACTCGCTGTGAACTGAGAGACCAAGGTCCAAACCTCAAAACAAAAGAGTATGGAAAAAATGTACACCCGTAAGGAGATGTACAACATGACAATGGCAATAATGCTTTGGAAACAGTGGCCATTATGCAACTGTGAAATTTCTTCCATCAGACTTTTTACATTAATCTAAGCACCCCATAGCTTGTTAGAGAAAGCAGGAATGACTCCCTATGGTGCTTTTACAAAGTATTTAAAGAGGCATCAGTGCTGAAACAGGGGTCCAGCCACTTTCCACAAGGAGAAACCCAATGGAACCCCACCCAATCCGCCAAAGTCCTACATTTTCAGGTGTCGCTATGTATCCCCCTGATGGTACCCAGTTTTTCTCACTTGAACTAATTGCAATGATTTTGATTATCTGTGTAAAATTGATGAAAACTGTATTGTTTATTCCTCTATAATGTTCTTTTTTTTCCTCTATAATGCACAGAACTGTAAAATATGTGTTAGTCAAAGGAAAAGCAAGATGGCTGCAGCACCATGGCATCCTTTGCGGAATGTATTGCTATACCACTTTGTCACTGTTACCTATAATATTTCCCTGGAGTTGCAGTGAGGTACTGCACACCTCGTTCCTCATCATATCTGTTATCCAGCATTGGTAGTGTGTTTAAGACCATGCTGGGAGCCGTGGTTCTGCCAGAAAGAGATGTCCCCTTCCCCTAGGAGAGAAGTGGGCAACAGCTTTTCTATTGTTCAGAGGCTGAAAATGTGTAACAGGAGCAGTTGGTTATCTTCACAGGAATTCTTAATGGACGGCTGTCAATAGGAGGAAGAGGATACAACGGTGACAATGGTGCCAGCCTGCCAGAGGGCTGGAATTCCTTTGTTCTCAGAAGGAAGGGCCCACAGATGGGGGCCAGATGGGTTTCTAAAATGTTTCAGCATTTGGAAGCAAAAGAGTAAGAACTGCCTACAGACTCTTGGACTAGGAGATGACACCTCATCCGGCTGCAGAGGAAAATACAAACCCAGATCTGCTCTTGGACCTGTTATAGTGTGTGCACCCACCGTAAGCGGGGAGACGCAGCTCCACACGCTACTTTTCAGTGGTCAAGCATTTGGAGGGTAGTATTTATGGAGGTGTTTCATCCATCTCACCCAGAAACCAGACCAGCAACCAAATCTAGGACATGAGGCCTCTCGCTCTGGTAAAGCATATGGCATGAGTTGTAGCAGGTCACCTATCTGGTAACATTGACAAAAAATTCAAATAACAGTATATAAGGGAGGTCCACTGGTGGTTTCAGGTTTCTGACACCAACTCTGCAGGTCAGCAGCTAAAATAGTAGCCCCAAATTCTAGGTTCCTACATTGTATCAGACCACTTCTATTAATGGTCATAAAGCTCTTCCTTGCAGGGTGGAAAAAGCTGAAGATAGCACTGGGAACTCCTCCATCTGACCAGGTACATGACCACCTCTTTTCTTGCAATAGAAGATGCTCCATATAAAATTACCCAGGTTATTACATCTCCAAACCCGAAACAATCTGTGTGATCCGTTAATCTCAGTGTTTGTAGTGGCCATCTATTTTATTTTTTTAAGGGGGTTAAAGATGTTCAAGACTTTCATGTCCATGGATTTAGTAAGTCTTGAGGCGAGGTAACCGGAGACACCCAGACTGCTGGCACATAACTTTGCAGGGCTTCCTTCGCTAGCGTTGGCCCCGAGTGTGCAAAAATGCTAGAGCATGATCTCAGCCGAAATGACTGTAACAGGTTATTTTTGTGGGAGGCTCGAATGCCCATGTATCAGCGTGAATATGCTCTTCTGTCTGGTAAAGTAGGTACCAATTGTGTAACATCATGACCACTTAGAGGGGGAATTCAATTCCCCCCGATGAACCGCCACGCTCAAACTATTACCGTGATTACGGTAGTTCTAACGCCGGCTTTTTGCTCACAGCTCCCTGAGCTGCGAGCAGAAAGCCGGGTTAATATAACTGTAATAACGGTAATATCTATAACATGGTGGTAACTTGGGGGGAATTGAATTCCCCCGTTAGACTTGCTGGAGCAAATCACCGCAGAGTGCTGCTGCTTATGTGATAAGAGGCTCAGTGACAGCGCCTCCCCCATAAGCAAGCGCCAATCCAGTTAGGCTATATGATCAAGCACCCACCCTGCTGAAACCACACTATGGTAGAGACCATATTGGAAATAAATGGGGGCTTCAACCCAAACAGGAGCCTTCTTCCTGGACAGTACCGATTAGGGTTATGGTTCCTTGCGTGGATTGGTGAATTGTGCAGGTGATTGGAACCTCTAGTCCCTGTGAGACATGGGCTTGGTCCCAACCTTGCTGGTAGAGAAATGAAGATCATGGCTCAACAGCCAGGGCAACACTCCAGGAGAATGGTGACTATAAGCTCCTTTAAGGTATGGTTGTGCATTAGGTTTTGGTACAGTGAACCAATTTAAACTTGTTTCTAAATGTGCTTTGATCTGTGTGTTCTACCTTTACAATAAAAGTATGTTTCACTTTACCAACTGTACACCTAGGTCAGTGTTTCCCAATCACAGTCCTCAACTAACCCTAACATTGCAGGTTTTCCAGGTCACCAGTGATATATTTACTATCACCTGTAGATCTTTCAAAATGTGTCAGTCAGTAATGAATACACCTGTGCTCCATCAAGGAGATATGGAAAGATGCACTGTTAGGGGTACTTGAGGACTGTGGTTGGGAAACACTGACCTAGGTGAATACGTACCCAAAGAGATATAGGGTGTTTCAGACTGGTACATAAGGATATCTCTGAGCAAACCAACCAGCAGGTGTGGTAAAAGAGAAACATTAACGTTACCTTCACACCTTAATATTGGTCTATGTGTGCCAGTTTCCAACCAGACAAGTGTAGCTTAGTAGTGTGCATGGAAATTATTTGACCTCCACTGCTTTAAGAAGAGAAGGGACATCATCTACAAAACGTGTTCCGCAACCTCATGGTGATTACTTCAAAGTGTAGAAATTTCTACTTGGTGAGCATTAAAATTTATGAAATATTCAGGTTTTTTTTGTTTTTTTTCAATCAAACAAGTTTTATTGGTTTTCTTGTTCTTTTTTTTCTGTTGAGAACAACCAACAAAACCAAACCCATGCAGGGGCACTTAACATGTGTCATATAGAGAGACACTGTACAAACAAAGGGCACTGCAGACGAAGCACACGTCTCTACAAAATTAAAACACGTGCACATTATGAGGTCAATAAGGAAAACAAACAATGTAGAGTACAGTGTGCATGAAAGATTATACATGACAATGAGCAATGCAGATATTCAATACAAACAAAAGGGAACACAGTGACCTTATAAGAGTCTTAAGACTCTTACCCCAGTCCATATCACTAGCCAGACCCAGATCAGCCTCCCATAGATTCGCAATCCCAATAAGCCACTAGCACCCAGCCCATTTAAAAGAATCGAATAAATGGACAAGATATGGTGTCTAGGATCAAGTCTCACCAACACTAGCCTTAGGGATTATAAAGAAGATGAAGAACAGCCCCAAGAAATTGCGAATGAAGAGCATGCCTGATTTGTAAATATCTACAGAAATAGCCCCTGGGAACACCATAGGCCACTCTAATTTGGTCAAAGGATTTCAGAACACCTCCCTCATAAATGCCCAGGGTGATGAACCCCAATTTTGCGCCAGGCAGCTTCCCCATCTCTGTGCAATAATTCACCCAGGGCAGTACTGGACCAAAGGGGGTTCAGCAGTGAGTCGACAGAAAGGTGCTACACTTCAACTGTCTAGGACACCAAAGGGGGATGAAGTGCAGTACGTCCACCGGCCTGGAGAAATTGTACCCGTGAGTGTATGGAACCCTTCTCACTAGGCAAGTAATCATGAAGATCAATACGGTCCCACGATATCAACCACAGCTTGAAATGCCCCAACTGTGAAGCATAATAATACAATCGGAGGTTTGAGAGCGCAAGTCCTCCTGTTCTCCTAGATCTACACAGACTGGTAAAATTAATGTGAGTCCGCTTGTCTGCCCATAAAAGTGATGAGATATATTGGTCTACTTTTTGAAAGATATACTGTGATACATAAACCGGCGCCTGCTGCAGAACATATAGGAACTTTGGCTGCAGGATCATTTTGAAAAGACTGACTTGACCTGTAACAGTGAGCGGCAATCGTTTACAAGCATGCATACTACTTTTCGAGTAGTTGATTTGAGGCTGAACATTATATTCTATATAGTGACTCATATCATTAAAAATCCAGATACCCAGGTACTTAAATTTGAAGGTCAATTGCAGGCTAAGATGGACCACGGGACCGATCAGCCAAAACCCCTTAAGTGAAGAGATATTAAATTTATCCCAGTTAACCTGTAGCCAAGAGTACGACACAAATGCAGTCACGACATGCAAAAGAACGTGCAAAGAGTACTGCATATACAACAAAAACCAACAACATGTTGTCCATATAAAGCGCAATGGTGTCAATCCTATCCCCCACTGCAAGACCATGTCTGTCCGGGTGAGCCCTTATTACATACACCAAGAGCTCTATGGCCAATTCAAATAGTGAAGGCAACAGAAGGCACCCCAGCCTTGTGCCCCTACCAAGAATAAAACCCCTGGAAACATGACCAGTCACACAGACCCTCGCAGCAGGGGAGGAATAAAGCACTTCCACCCAATTAACAGACAGGCTCAAAACAAAATTTAGTCAGAACCGCCCGTAAGTACTGTGACAGGATGGGCCTCCTATGCCACCCTGTCTGTTGTGTTGCTAGGGATCGGGTGGGCTTCCCTTGCTACCGTCCCTTTTTTCCATCCCAAATTCGCCCTCTACCAGCAGTAGGAGGGGCTTTTGCTGCTGCCACCACCAGGCTCCTTAGCGGCACTTAGAACCGCGTCCTTCTGGGTATCTCTCGATGCTAGTGTACTCCTTTGCTGGTACACCAGGGTTGGTACCCCCAACGTCTTGCATTCAGATCAGGGTTGCTGTGGATGGTTCCCCCTGGCATATCACACTGGCCAGAGCTGCAGTATAGCAGGCAGAGCATTAGTACTGGATGCTGGGTCCCAACCTCAGAACGGATTAGATTTGGTCTAGTCTGTAGGTCACAGGAATTACAGCAGGGTAAGTAGTCATCAAAGTAGGTTCTTGAAGCAGTGATGTTTTATTACCTCAAGTGTCCTAAAAAGGACAGTTACACACGCCAGGTTGTGGTACTAATGATCTTTCCAGAAGTTACATACGGTATGATACATTTCAGTGTAAAACTGTATAATGTTTTTTAGGAGGGGTTCTACATTATACAGCCGCCGGATCCTAGCATTGCCCCCTTAACAGCATCAGCCCTTACAAGTGAGGTCAATCTCACTGTCGGGATGTCTGTTTCTCTGAATTCGGGTATGTCACTATTTCAAAAAGTCTAATGTTATCCATGGTGGAAATTACATCTGTCGCTTTTAACATATTGTAACTGTTGTCGGCATTTAGCTTTTCGGTATCCCATACCCCACCCACTCAAACAATCATAGTTTTACATGTAGTAACATGTAGTTATAATGCTGGTACACAGCAAGCTTCAAAAACAATCAAGAGAATGTTCTCTGAGTAACGCATATACAAATATTATTACTATTAGCGCACAGGGAGAATCATGGGTAATCTCACATAAATTAGTGCACAGGGATCATGGGTAATGCCACAGGGGTCTCATCCCACTGATCAATTATGGTATTACTATGATGAAGTCCCTCGTACTGATGTATGAGAATCAGCAGATAGTGTAGCACACAATGATACGATGTGAGGAGAGCAGACACTTATTCCTCATTAGTTTGTACTGACAGAGGAGGATGTAGAATAAGAGGTTGATGTAGTACTCACCTGTGCTAATCTCTGTAGGGATTTCCTCCTCCTTACACTGCTGATCACCCCTCACATACATCTCTTCTTCTTTCTCTATAACTTCTACCTTAATAGTCAGATTTTCACCCTAAGGAAACCAACAAAACAATTAAACAACACATTAATAATGTGCGATTTCATTAATTGATATTAAACAGAATAATATCAGTGTATTTGACAGACAGCTGCTCTACTGATCATATAGTAAAATGTCACTTTGGTATTTGGCAAGACCCAAGATTTCACATACCTGATACACCCCACAAATAAAATAGCACCAATTATATAATTAACCCCCACCTAAACTCCAGCATTAAATTAATAGCCTTCCTCCCACATTATATTAATACTCTCCGCCTTCCCTCATGCCTGAGTACGTGCCCCCAAATGATATTAAGCCACCGTAGAGCCTACAAATCATATTATGCCATACAGTTGTGCCCCCAAATTATATTATGCCACAATAGTGCCCCAGCTCTTACAATAGTGCCCCCAAATAATAATATACCACAATACTGCCCCCAGTTGATATTATGCCACACTAGTGCCCCCAGATATTATACCATACAGTAGTGCCCCAAAATCATATTATGCCATACAGTAGTGCCCCAAAATCATTTTATGCTATACAGTAGTGTCCCCAAATCATATTATGCCACATAGTGAACATATTAACACCACTAAATTATATATATGTATAAACTGTGAGTTTATAGAAATATTCATTAGGAATAATTCTGGACTATACAGCATCCCCCCCAACCCTCCGATTCTTTTTGTGTGACATTCTTTCTCTTTATCCCCCCATTTTTCATATGTGTGGCATCCTTTCTCCCCCCCCCCCTCTGTTTTTCTGTGTGGCATCCTTCCTCTTCCCCTCTCCCCCGTTTTTCTGCGTGGCATTCTTTCTCTTTCAGTGCACTCAGAGTTCACTGACTGCCCGGGACCTGGCCAGAGGTGCCAGATTGCCAGTCCGGCCCTGACAGCAGCTGATGTTCATTGCCGGCATTTAGCACTATATAGTTGAAGGACACAGTGACAGGTTCCTGAGGCTGGGTACACACTGCCCCGATGATTGCACGAAAAACCTCCAATCAGCCGACATCCGACCTCTTGGTCAGATATCATGTGAGTGTGTTTACTTACACGGTGATCTAAAGTTGTCCCAAAGTGTCGATCGTCGTTTCAATTGGTTGGTCGTACTGTTTAATATTTTCCTCCCAATCGCCCTCCGATCAGGCAGTGTGTATGCACTCACAGACTGCCGGCCAATAGGTGGATCTCAGTTTGACAGGTCTCATTACAATATGTGTCCGCTGTCATCTCCCTGTTGTGTCTGCTGACTACCTGGCATTTTCATTCAGATTAATCTATTTTCTGGGTCACATTTTAAGTGTGAGGGAGTTGGGCGCTTAATGGCATGATGATGGCTGTAACCCCTCTCCTCCTCTTTCTGGATGGCTTCTCTGATCCTCTTCAAAACTTTGAAGAAAATTACAAGGGATTTCTCGGAGAATATAAATAAATTCTTCAGTGTTCCTTGCTCTGCTGGATAACCCGGTAGATTAGGTTACTGCATTCTCAACAGTGCCCAGGAGGAATATGACACAGCCCGGAAGCAGTATGAATGTAATGAATGCTTAAATTAAATAAACTATTTCTCTGGGCAGAGAGTTGTGAGAGCATACACACTGCAGGATTGGGAACAGGTTGGAACAAGATTTTTAGTTCTGCTGAACATTCACATCAAATGATGATCTGTGCTTTGAAACGATCCTCATTCATTGCTGGTTGGTACGCGCTACTGTGATATCGGGCCAATCAGTCGTTTATCGTCTGATTGGCCCGATAATCGGCTGAAAAGTCTGTAGTGTGTACCCAGAGAATAATTACCAGTCACTGCTGGCTGACATGACTACAGGGGGTAATCACCAGTCACTGCTGTCTGGTCTGACTACAGGGGGTAATCATCAGTCACTGCTGTCTGGTCTGACTACAGGGGGTAATCACCAGTCACTGCTGGCTGACCTGACTACAGGGGGTAATCACCAGTCACTGCTGGCTGGTCTGACTACAGGGGGTAATCACCAGTCACTGCTGGCTGGTCTGACTACAGGGGGTAATCACCAGTCACTGCTGGCTGACCTGACTACAGGGGGTAATCACCAGTCACTGCTGGCTGGTCTGACTACAGGGGGTAATCACCAGTCACTGCTGGCTGACCTGACCACAGGGGATAATCACCAGTCACTGCTGGCTGACCTGACTACAGGGGGTAATCACCAGTCACTGCTGGCTGGTCTGACTACAGGTGGTAATCACCAGTCACTGCTGGCTGACCTGACTACAGGGGGTAATCACCAGTCACTGCTGGCTGACCTGACTACAGGGGGTAATCACCAGTCACTGCTGGCTGACCTGACTACAGGGGGTAATCACCAGCCACTGCTGTCTGGTCTGACTACAGGGGGTAATCACCAGCCACTGCTGTCTGGTCTGACTACAGGGGGTAATCACCAGCCACTGCTGTCTGGTCTGACTACAGGGGGTAATCACCAGTCACTGCTGGCTGGTCTGACTACAGGGGGTAATCACCAGTCACTGCTGGCTGACCTGACTACAGGGGGTAATCACCAGTCACTGCTGGCTGACCTGACTACAGGGGGTAATCACCAGTCACTGCTGGCTGACCTGACTACAGGGGGTAATCACCAGTCACTGCTGGCTGACCTGACTACAGGGGGTAATCACCAGTCACTGCTGGCTGACCTGACTACAGGGGGTAATCACCAGTCACTGCTGGCTGACCTGACTACAGGGGGTAATCACCAGCCACTGCTGTCTGGTCTGACTACAGGGGGTAATCACCAGTCACTGCTGGCTGGTCTGACTACAGGGGGTAATCACCAGTCACTGCTGGCTGGTCTGACTACAGGGGGTAATCACCAGCCACTGCTGGCTGACCTGACTACAGGAGGTAATCACCAGCCACTGCTGGCTGACCTGACTACAGGGGATAATCACCAGTCACTGCTGTCTGGTCTGACTACAGGGGGTAATCACCAGTCACTGCTGGCTGGTCTGACTACAGGGGGTAATCACCAGTCACTGCTGGCTGGTCTGACTACAGGGGGTAATCACCAGTCACTGCTGGCTGGTCTGACTACAGGGGGTAATCACCAGTCACTGCTGGCTGGTCTGACTACAGGGGGTAATCACCAGTCACTGCTGGCTGGTATGAACACAGGGGGTAATCACCAGTCACTGCTGGCTGGTCTGACTACAGGGGATAATCACCAGTGACTGCTGGCTGGTCTGACTACAGGGGGTAATCACCAGTCACTGCTGGCTGGTCTGACTACAGGGGATAATCACCAGTGACTGCTGGCTGGTCTGACTACAGGGGGTAATCACCAGTCACTGCTGTCTGGTCTGACTACAGGGGGTAATCACCAGTCACTGCTGGCTGACCTGACTACAGGGGGTAATCACCAGTCACTGCTGGCTGGTCTGACTACAGGGGGTAATCACCAGTCACTGCTGGCTGGTCTGACTACAGGGGGTAATCACCAGTCACTGCTGGCTGGTCTGACTACAGGGGGTAATCACCAGTCACTGCTGGCTGGTCTGACTACAGGGGGTAATCACCAGTCACTGCTGGCTGGTCTGACTACAGGGGGTAATCACCAGTCACTGCTGGCTGGTCTGACTACAGGGGGTAATCACCAGTCACTGCTGGCTGGTCTGACTATAGGGGGTAATCACCAGCCACTGCTGTTTGGTCTGACTATAGGGGGTAATCACCAGCCACTGCTGTTTGGTCTGACTACAGGGGGTAATCACCAGTCACTGCTGGCTGGTCTGACTACAGGGGGTAATCACCAGTCACTGCTGGCTGACCTGACTACAGGGGGTAATCACCAGTCACTGCTGGCTGACCTGACTACAGGGGGTAATCACCAGTCACTGCTGGCTGACCTGACTACAGGGGGTAATCACCAGTCACTGCTGGCTGACCTGACTACAGGGGGTAATCACCAGTCACTGCTGGCTGACCTGACTACAGGGGGTAATCACCAGTCACTGCTGGCTGACCTGACTACAGGGGGTAATCACCAGCCACTGCTGTCTGGTCTGACTACAGGGGGTAATCACCAGTCACTGCTGGCTGACCTGACTACAGGGGGTAATCACCAGTCACTGCTGGCTGACCTGACTACAGGGGGTAATCACCAGTCACTGCTGGCTGACCTGACTACAGGGGGTAATCACCAGTCACTGCTGGCTGACCTGACTACAGGGGGTAATCACCAGCCACTGCTGTCTGGTCTGACTACAGGGGGTAATCACCAGTCACTGCTGGCTGGTCTGACTACAGGGGGTAATCACCAGCCACTGCTGGCTGACCTGACTACAGGGAGTAATCACCAGCCACTGCTGGCTGGTCTGACTACAGGGGGTAATCACCAGTCACTGCTGTCTGGTCTGACTACAGGGGGTAATCACCAGTCACTGCTGGCTGGTCTGACTACAGGGGGTAATCACCAGTCACTGCTGGCTGGTCTGACTACAGGGGGTAATCACCAGTCACTGCTGGCTGGTCTGACTACAGGGGGTAATCACCAGTCACTGCTGGCTGGTCTGACTATAGGGGGTAATCACCAGCCACTGCTGTTTGGTCTGACTACAGGGGGTAATCACCAGTCACTGCTGGCTGACCTGACTACAGGGGGTAATCACCAGTCACTGCTGGCTGACCTGACTACAGGGGGTAATCACCAGTCACTGCTGGCTGACCTGACTACAGGGGGTAATCACCAGTCACTGCTGGCTGACCTGACTACAGGGGGTAATCACCAGTCACTGCTGGCTGACCTGACTACAGGGGGTAATCACCAGCCACTGCTGTCTGGTCTGACTACAGGGGGTAATCACCAGTCACTGCTGGCTGGTCTGACTACAGGGGGTAATCACCAGTCACTGCTGGCTGGTCTGACTACAGGGGGTAATCACCAGCCACTGCTGGCTGACCTGACTACAGGAGGTAATCACCAGCCACTGCTGGCTGACCTGACTACAGGGGGTAATCACCAGTCACTGCTGTCTGGTCTGACTACAGGGGGTAATCACCAGTCACTGCTGGCTGGTCTGACTACAGGGGGTAATCACCAGTCACTGCTGGCTGGTCTGACTACAGGGGGTAATCACCAGTCACTGCTGGCTGGTCTGACTACAGGGGGTAATCACCAGTCACTGCTGGCTGGTCTGACTACAGGGGGTAATCACCAGTCACTGCTGGCTGGTATGAACACAGGGGGTAATCACCAGTCACTGCTGGCTGGTCTGACTACAGGGGATAATCACCAGTGACTGCTGGCTGGTCTGACTACAGGGGGTAATCACCAGTCACTGCTGGCTGGTCTGACTACAGGGGATAATCACCAGTGACTGCTGGCTGGTCTGACTACAGGGGGTAATCACCAGTCACTGCTGGCTGGTCTGACTACAGGGGGTAATCACCAGTCACTGCTGGCTGGTCTGACTACAGGGGGTAATCACCAGTCACTGCTGGCTGGTCTGACTATAGGGGGTAATCACCAGTCACTGCTGTTTGGTCTGACTACAGGGGGTAATCACCAGCCACTGCTGGCTGGTCTGACTATAGGGGGTAATCACCAGCCACTGCTGGCTGACCTGACTACAGGGGGTAATCACCAGTCACTGCTGGCTGACCTGACTACAGGGGGTAATCACCAGCCACTGCTGTTTGGTCTGACTACAGGGGGTAATCACCAGCCACTGCTGTTTGGTATCTTTATGGCATCTGGCTCATTCTGTGTTTCTTTATAAAATATACAGCGATATCGCCTTACAGGTGTTACATGGGGCATTTTATCTTACATGAGGGCATCGATAACATTTTCACAATGATATTCTTAACACAATTTACCTTAATAAATTTAGATATGCTTTTCCTGTTTTATCCTCTCTATAATTATTCACAATAAATCCCATGTACAGAGCTCTGTCTCTAAACTATACACAAAGTTTTGTAGTGACCTTAGAATATTTCCTTATTTTAAGTTTATCCTTCCCATGATTCTCTCTGGGTCACTGTGATGTCCATTCTCTCTTTGGCACAGCTATAAACGAGCATCAGGTAGACGGCCTCAGATAAAAGTATCAGTCCCAGTGCATATAACGCTTTGCTCTCCTGCGATCTTCCATGGCCCAGCTGTTCTGAGTCCTCTGTGGTCGACCAGCTGCCACCACCACAATATCTTGCTGTTAGCACTATTCTGGTAAAAGCGAGTAATATACCTTTTGCTACAGGCTATAGACAGAGGACAAAGAACAATGGGCCCACTGAAGAAGGCAGGAGCTGCAGGAGATACACATGCTATATACACTTTACTAGAGAGTGTCTATAGGAAATGTTTACATATACAATAGTAGAATAGGGTTGTATTTGGTAAAAAAAAAACTTGTATATTTAGTACAATTCACATATACAAAACAACTCAAAATAGATATCTCTCTCAATACACAGGATTACACAATAGTGAAAAATACATTTGGTGAGACACCACTGAGCCATCCCCGTGTGTCAGGAGGATATAGCAGGACCCAGAGCCCCATCACAGTGCCTCCACCTCACTCACGGATACATGAGAGAGACAATGACTAGAAGATCCTGGAACTAACCAACAAGATCATTCAGCTGCCGACTGGAGAGGTGACTGCTGGGAATGGGACATCATACAGTAACACCAGGGGATGTGTCTTCGTGATGAATGTATCGCTGTGTGTGTCGGGGTCCTATAAGGTGTCAGGATGTCGCTGTCTATTTCTCCATGCAGGGGGTGGAGTATTTAGAGAAAAAAACAAGGATCTTTGTAAGTTCCTCATGATGGAGAATCACCGGACCGTCACATCACTGGGTAAGAGGAAACTTTCATTTATCCTAAAGGAGAGAGCAGTTTTGAGGGCCACCTAGATACACACATCATCTGATCATCACATATAAACAATGTATTCAGTTACTGTGTCTCCTACAGGTGAGTAGGCTATATTTTATCTGTTCAACAAAGTCACTGTTCGTACATTTATAATTGTAATAAAATGTTCATAGTTTGCAAATTAATATTAAACAACTAATCATTTTGAACTCAGTAATAGTATGTACATTTGCTCTTCAATATGAACAAAAAATGTATTTACATAGATTTTTTTTAATTCCTGTAGATGGATGCAAAAGCAGGAATACCTCGGAGGGACATCTCAGTTTGTCTCCATATTTTAAAATAGAAGATAATAACATTGCTCAAGATTCTCCAGAAGAAAACAGTGTTACCGTACATATATATCCAGTACTTCACAGTGCAGATATACTATCTGACCCTTCTAATCATCATGAATGTTCTTCTGATAATGAAAATATTGTTACACACTGTACAGCTCATACAGGTGATACAGTATTTTCTTGTTCTGAATGTGGGAAATGTTTTACAAAGCAGTCAATGTTTGTTAGACATCAGAATTCACACAAGGGAGAAACTATTTCCATGTTCAGAGTGTGGGAAATGTTTTACAAACAAATCAGATCTTGTTAGACACCATAGAAAGCACACTGGTGAGACACCATTTCCATGTTCTCAATGTGGGAAATGTTTTACAGTGAAAACAGCTCTTCTTGAACATCAGAGAATTCACACAGGCGAGAAACCATTTTCATATTCCGAATGTCGGAAATGTTTTACACACAAATCAGCTCTAGTTAGGCATGAAAGAAATCACAAAGGTGAGAAGCCATTTAAATGTTCTCAGTGTGGGAAATGTTTTACAAAGAAATCGGTTCTTGTTGAACATCAGAGAACTCACACAGGTGAGAAACCATTTTCATGTTCTGAGTGTGGGAAATGTTTTAAATATAAATCACATCTTGTACATCAGAGAATACACACAAGTGTTAAACAAGCTCCATGTTTTACAAAAATGTCAGATCTTGGTGAATATAAGAAAACTCGCACAGATGAGAAACCATTTCCATTTTTTGAGCGTGGGAAATGTTTCACACAAGAAAACAAATCGTATTAGACAATCGAAAATACACCCTGGAGAAAAGCCATAATAGACATGTAAAGGGGTTGCAGCAATGATCTAAATATTGCAGTAGTAGTCATCTTTCCGACAGGGGAAATCCAATGTCTATGATAGTGACATGTAATAAATTTAGACTTACCCAAAAGCTGACAGGAAAGATTTGTGACACCAGTGAATCCCGGGACTGTGACTCTGCAGACATCTAAGTTCACGACAGTCAGTTTTCTGCTCTTAAGGGGAAGATGGCAGGACCCTGCAGCAGGATAAAGTAGAACTGTTAGTACAAAATGTTAAAAAAAGCTTAGCGGTTTGTTCTATAAACACTATTAAGTTTGGTATCACTAAATTTATTTACAGCACCCGCATAATTCTTATGTGGGTGCGGTATCCGGCGGTACCAGGAAAAGGGTGCCCCGGTATCTGTCCAACCTCAGAGTGTAATAGCTAAACCTCAGCCTGCTGTGTCAAAATCGGCTGAGCGAACGGGGGAAGAACCTTTCTTGGTATAGGGAAAAAGGAGAGGTAGAAAGAGTAGATCTCAAAAGGTAAATGATGACGAGCTTATCTTAATAAATTGATTCCTTGCATTTTCGAGTAATGAAGTGGAAGGAGACATTGTTAGAAATGCTAAACGGTAGTCTTGAATTCAAACCTAAAATCACAAGGTGCAAAAAGAAGGATAGAAGACTGTACCCTTATGAGCCTAAAGTAATATACAAAAAGCCCAAGGATAAAACAAAGGGGAGGAAAAGTGACGAATTGCCTGAGGGTGAGCTAACAGGTGAGAGTTTTTTAGGAAAACACAGTTAAAACCTGGGGCTCACCCCCCCCCCCCCCCCCCATATATAGAGGAACTGGCCCTGAAGCCCCCCCCCCCAGGCTCTGATCCTTCACCCTCCTCAGGGGCTGTAGCAACTGTCCCAGAATTACCGATTTAGGAACATACTTCCCCAAAACCTCAGATCACCCCAATTCCAGGTAATCCAGACCTGTCCTCGTAAAATAGCAAAGTATCTTAGTCTGGTGAGAAGGATAAAGTGGTGCTTGATGGTTTCTCCGCCCATGTTGTTAGTGTGGTCCTCCCTGAGTCTGAAGGGGTGGCTTCTGGGGATGAGGAAGTTGTCCTTCTGGACAATGAGAGCATACCCGTAGGGGTTAGCATAAAGAGGATCCTTGGATGAGGAGTCTACCAAACCAGTAAATAAGAAATTATTTAGGTCCTATTTGTATAGCTCAAAAATATGGTTTCCCAGCCCATAAGGTTTGCCACTTTTAATGTGGCTTCCATACTGTGTGCTCGTTACATGGCCTTCAATTTTTTCAGCACGGTTGAGGCTGATTTTTTATTTTTTCAGGAGACCAGGTTGGGCGGCTTGCTGATCTCCACAAGGCGAAGAGGGAGTGGAGACATGGCCCCTCATTCTGGTCTCTTGCGGCCGAGCCGTACAGTGGGTTGGTGGTGCCTTTACCGGCATGGTAACCATTTAGCGAGTTATAGAGTTACAAGTAGGTAGGTGTATGATTTTGGATGTCAACCTGAGAGGATACGACCTAAGACTTATCAATATATATGGACCACAAACTAAGTGGGAAAGGAAGTGCCTCTTCAGGGAGATAAAACCGTTTCTTTTTTCAACCCTGGTAGATAGTCTTTGGATGTGACTTTAATACCATCATAGGCCCAAAGACCAGGGAGGCTCAAATTCTACTCTGGGCTATGACTCAAATTTTTTAGTTAGCATGATTAGGCAGGCAGTTTGGTTGATGTGCAGGTTCGCCATTTCCCATTTACATTTGCCTGTGTGCAAACTTGAACGCCTCAGAAACCCCTCAGAAAGACAGGGTCCTTTGGCGCTTGAACCCTAAACTTTTAGAAGAGGAAGTGATTAGACAGGCCTTCAGAGACATCTTTGAATCTCAGCAGTCATTTCTGGAGGCTGAATGGAGTAGGTCCGAGTGGTGGGGGAGGTATGTCAAAAGAGGACTTCAATCTTCTTTCATAACCTCGTAGCCTGGAAAAACTTGACAAATGAGAGTACCTACTCAGACTTGAAAAAGAAACTTTGCTTCTTGATCTCTGAGCAGGGAGATGGTGTGGAAATCTGGACCTTGGTTGTCCGTTGAGTGTTGTGGCCTACACTGACAATGTCAGTATGGTCTTATTGAGTCCTGTGGAGGCGAGAGAGGTGGTTTTCTAGGTGGGGAGGAAGGTCGTCAGTTTCACCTTCCAAACAGCCTTCCCCAAGCGCCAGTAGATGAAAATGTTAGGTATTCAATTTGACCCAGGTGTCTATGCCGTCCGAAATTGGGAAGCAAGGCTGGGAGAAGCTACATAGAAAATAAAGAGCTGGAAGCTATTTGAGGGAAAGGATGGATCCTGTGAAAACTTTCTGATCCCAGTTTCTTTAAGTTAGCTATGTGTGCTTCTTGCCAGAGTCTTTGTGGGCCAAGGTTTATGCCGCGTTCTTCCAGGTTCTTTGGGGGAACCGGCTGAACCTCATCAAACTATCTAAACCTACGGTCAAAGAGGAACGGATGCCTGGGCATGGTCAACCCAGTGCTCTTCTTTATGACAACCTTCTTGAAATTACACCTGAGCAGTCTCCTTTTAGAAACTCAATGTGTAGAGGGGTTTAAAGTCTGGGTGAGTCCCTTCCCCAACGCTTGGGTAGAAGTAGGTAAGGAAGAAGTTCCTGAGTATGGCATGGATACCTTCCAACCTATGTGGCTCTTGGATTGAAAGGGACAAGGCGTTGGGGCCTGGAGGTGGGAGAAGTCAAGAACTTCTCTAGAAGGGAGTTTGGGAGAAGAATCTTGCACTCTCACTTCTGGGAACAGCTGTCACTGAAGGACTGCCTGGGTGATTAGTGCTCGAAAGGACTGGATCTAGTTAATTCCTGGAGAGTCCATCTGAAGTTTTGGGACATCACCTGGCTTTCCTTCCACGGGAGGCTCTATGAGGGGGGAAACTTGAAGTATAGAAATGCCGATGACTGTGGCTGTCCATGAAAGGAGTGTCAGGGGAAGGAGGCTCCCATCCCATTAACTATTTCTTGCTTCAGTGTCCTTTCAATGTGGAGGCTTATAAAAGGATCTCCAGAGCCTCGGGCATCCCTTGCCTTACAGGGCTGAGATACCTTGAGTGGGTTTATGGGGCTCTCAAGGGTAGGGGATGGAACTTTGATTTGTGCACCCTTTTCTTAGTCAGCTTAGTGATTAGATACTTCATGTGGAATGCACGGTGCCAGGTATCCCTTTGGCAAACGGTCCTCCCTTGTGAAGTGGTGATGGGTGATATTCTTCAGAAGGCTTGGAAGCTCAGGGATATGGAGAGACGCCGGATGGACAATGCAAATTGGGTTAGGCTCTGGCGGGGTCTGAGGCCTCCGTGAGGTGGCCAAAGTCCAGGGGTCTCTCCATCTACGGCTACCTGTCCTGCACCCCCGTAGATTTTGAATAGTCAATTTTTTATATACAGTTTTGCATATGTCTAAGTGCCAGGATCAGTTCTTCTTTGCTTAAATGTAAATAGTGTGTTATAATGTATGAAGTTGTGTATTGTATTTTTGTATTAAAGATACCCTATGAGTTAATTTATTTATTGGACTTTCCTTAGGACTTTGATTTGGGGCACAGTACATCATCATCACCATTTATTTATATAGCGCCACTGATTCCACAGCGCTGTACAGAGAACTCATTCACATCAGTCCCTGCCCCATTGGAGCTTACAGTCTAACTTCCCTAACACACACAAAGACAGACAGAGAAAGACAGACTAGGGTCAATTTCATAGCAGCCAATTAACCTACTAGTATGTTTTTGAAGTGTGGGAGGAAACCGGAGCACCCGGAGGAAACCCACGCAAACACAGGGTACTTTGTATATTAAAGCTATAATTTAATATGTTGCGTCCTTGATACTCTAACAAATCCATTAGCCTGTTAGAAGAGATTGCTCAACCAAGTTAACCCTTAGAATGCCAGTGTGTGATTTGTTGATACATTTGATTAACAAGCTGTGTGTGCTTGCATATATATTTGTGTAACAGTCTGGAGGTGTGAAGAGGTAACCCTTTGTGTGCTGGTGTGGGTCTTGCTAGTCTGTGAATAGCTAGAAGCCTGCGTGTGGGACAGTGTATTGGGGTCCTATTGCCCGTATTCAATAGGTGGTGGCAAACCTGAAGTGTCTGGGGGTGTGAGAGCGCTGTGTTTGGGGGCGATTCCGTAGGTCCATAACCTGTGTGATTGGTAGAGAGAGACTGAGGGCTGAAATCTTGTGTGACCTCATACAGCAAACACCCCAAAGTCACGGCAGCTGGGAGCGTGTTTGTGACAAAAAGTTGTTGCAGTTAAAATGCTCATAGTTGGATCTCGGGATCGAGCTGGTGGTCCGTTGCAAGGTGAGCTACTGCCTGTCCCAGCTCCTGCCTCTCAGCGCCTCTCCGATGCTCTTGACTGAGTGTCCCAGGGGCCTGAAGTATTTACTTTTAAAAAATTAGAGTGTTCAAAGCAGGCCGGCCACCTGAATACTTTAGCTAGGAATAATGGAGTAGGACTCCGGTCTTCTATTTTGTTGGCCATGATTAAGAGGGACGGCCAGGGGCATTCGTATTGTATAGCTAGAGGTGAAATTCATGGACCAAGAATGGCGAAAGATGAACCAGAGTGAAAGCATTTGCCAAGAATGTTTTCATTGATCAAGAATGGCTGTTCTTAGTTGTTGGAGAGATTTGTCTGGTTAATTCCGATAACAAACGAAACTTCCCCATTCTGTCTAGTAATGCACCTGCCCCGGCGGTCCACGTCCAACTTCTTAGAGGAAAAAGTGGCATCCAGTAAAAGTAAAAAGTTTTCCATAGGTGAACCAGCAGATGGATCATTAACGAATGCCGGCTCCCAGCCCGATCAGGCCGGGAGACCCGGGGAGAGAGTAGGAGAGAGGGGGGCCACTGAGGGGGACCGGAAGTGTGTCATCAAAATAAGACTAGAACAGATAGCGCATTAGGTTACTTATATAGTTTGTACTCTTCCCACCATGTTCATTTATATGTTACCTCACAAAAGATTGGGCACTTTGGCAGGTAGTTCCCAAAATCAGATTGTATGTTTGCACCTATGTATGATCTAGGCCAATTAATAGTATAATTAAATGCCCTGTGCGGCTGGGAACTGGAGCTATGGCTGTGGTTATCAACTACATGGAGCCAGGGACTAGCACAGTTACTATACCCACCATGGTTGTATCTATTACATGTATTCCCAATTGTTATTCCACTGCCTTACTCATCAAGTATCTCCCTCTCCTCTTAGATAATAAGCTATTTGCACAGTAATCTTTACCTTCTGTGTCATGTTATTTGTTTGTATCACAATCCCCTCAATGTACAACGCTGAGCAGTATGCCGATGCTTTAGAAATAAAAGATACAAACAAACAGTGGATGCAGCAAATTGTTCGGCTGAAATAACATCCATGAGAACACATACTACTAGGAACCAGTGATGTCACTAAGGAGCTTCATGAATTGATCGGCTGTGTTCTAAAGAATGCACTGTGTTGGAGACAGTTGTGCTTAAAATTACATATGTAACACCTTAATTATACCTATAGCATCTATAGTTGCTGCTATTTCTATGCAAGTACATTTCCGGCCTATGTTTTATAATGTCTCAGACATTGTGTACTGTACTTTGCCCAGTGGCTAATGGAATATGTTTTCGGTTCAGTTTGATTTTTACTTTGTGTCTATACTTTTTATTCTTTATATAGTGACTAAGTAAATGGAATAACAGTATAGTACATATATGAACATGGCATGCAATTATGTGGTCAGTACACAAGTAAGATAATAAAATCTGTAATTAGCAACCAAGTTGACTTTTATTTTTTCTTAGGTTTATTTAAACAAGAGGAAAAAAAGGGGGTAAAAGAAAACAAAGGAAGGAAGCAGGGAATAGTCTACAAGGTATACAGGGGAGAGTGAGTGTGTGTGGGGGGTTCCATTTGCATTATAATAGTTGGTAATAACTCCCTCCTTGATCCTTTCCTCCGTCACTCCACTCCATTGAAGCTGCCTTGACCAAAGTACCCAATTTTCTTCTTTCGGCCAAATCCAAAGGCCACTTCTCCCTGCTTATCCTTCTGGATGTCTCTACAGCCTTTGACATCATGGATCACCCTTTCCTACTGCACACCCTTCTTACCAGTCTGGGGAGGAGGTTGGATGCCTCATGAGAGACACTGCAATTGGTGACCAGTATGTCTTTTATTTTTGTATGTGTCTGGGACAGAAGGTCCCTCACTGGAGAGAGGGTGTTCCTGAATGTTTAGTTAGTGCTGGGCAGGCAAGGATTTTGTTTCTGTTTATTTTTATGACTGAAAAATAACATTAGCTGTGGCTAGTTCAACCAAAACAATTGAATGGTGTGATATCCTTGGTTGGTCTGTCTGAAGAGCAGCCGTCGATCCCAGAAGACGGTAACCCTGGTCTGATTAGCTCACAATAGGCTCAAACAGGATCTTAGTGGATTTGGAAACATCACAAATGGTGCTTACAATACTTCATCTACTGTGACCGCACTTACCAAGTATCCACAAGGATAGGATGCAAATAAAATCAAGCAATGTGTATGAGCTTCTTGGTTGTAAAGATAAAGAAATAATAATACATGAGGAAGAAATAGTGAACTTCACTGTGAACATGGACAGGGCAGGGCTGGCAAATTTCAGCCCAGGGGGAAAAACACTTCTCAGCAACCTATTTTGAAGGCAAAAAAATGCAGGTGACTCTGTGACCCATCCCAAAGTAGCACGCTATGGGACCAGCCTGGGGCGCAGATGCCCCCCAAACCAGCCTGCCCCTGAACATTGAGCTGTCCCATGTCCCTCCCTATACCATTGAATTCACAAAGAAAATCAGGACAACATATAAACTCCATTGTGGAGAGGAAGATTCTTGTAAGGCAATCTCTGATGATCTTTGAGAGAAAAGCCAGCAGATGGTAAATGACCAATTATGTCACAAGAACATCCTAACTTAGTACCCCTCACATAAAACCTCCTAATAAAATACATACATAGCTCTGTTCCTGCAATGACCCTAGACTCCTGGGAATAATGGGAAGCCTAGCATTATTTATTTAATGTCACATAGATAACCACCAGGACCAAAAACAATGCATCCATGTAATAACTGTAGCAAGAGCTACCTGGGAGGCCATTTTTTCGAAGCCAAAACTGTCCGTGAGAGCTTACTTGGGAACGGTCTTCTCATTGAGGTGTTTCAATCAGACCAGTTGCCAGAGATGTATAAAATTCAGCACCCAGCCATGCAGTCTCCATTTGCAAACATTTGTGATACAAAATGGGTAGTTCTGAAGAGCTCAGTGACTTCAATCGTCTACTGTGATAGGATGTGTGGTACTGTGATAGGATGTCACCTTTGGAATAACACAGTTCATGAAATTTCGTTCTTGCTGTATATTCCACGGTCAACTGTAAGTGATATTATTAGAAAGTGGAAGCATTTAGGAACTAGAGCAACTCAGCCACAAAGCGGAAGGCCACGCTAAGGTGAATGGTGCGTAAAAGTCACCAATGCTCTGCTGATTCCATAGCTGAAGAGTTCCGAACTTCCACTGGCATTAATGTAAGCCCAAAGACTGTGCAGCGGGAGCTTAATGGAATGGGTTTCCTTGGCCGAGCAGCTGCATGCAAGGCTCACACCACCAACACCAATGCCAAGCGTCGGATGGAGTGGTGTAAAGCACACCGACACTGGACTGTGGAGCAGTGGAAATGTGTTCTGTGTAATGACAAATCACGCTTCTCTGGCAGTCAGATGGGTGAGCCTGGGTTTGGTGGATGCCCGGAGAACGTTACCTGTCTGACTGCATAATGCCAACTGTGTAGTTTGATGGAAGAGGGATAATTTTTCAGGGTTTGGGCTAGGTCCCATTTCTCCAGTGAAGTGCACTCTTAATGCTTCAGCATACCAATTAATTTTGGACAATGCTATGCTTCCAACTTTGTTGGAACAGTTTGGGGAAGGCCCTTTTTTATTCCAACATGATTGTACTCCAGTGCACAAAGCAAGGACTGCAAACACCTGGTTTGATGAGTCCGGTGTGGAAGAACTTGACTGACCCACAAAGAGCCTTGACCTCCACCCCATTGAACACCTTTGGAATGAACTAGAACGGAGATTGTGAGCCAGGCCTTCTCATCCAACATCAGTGCCTGACCTCATAAATGATCTACAGAATGAATGGGCACAAATTACCACAGAAACACTCCAACATCTTGCGGAAAGCCTTCCAAGAAGAGTGGAAGCTGTTATTGCTGCAAAAGGGGGACCAACTCCATATTAAAGTATATGTATTTGAATACAATGTCATTACAGTCCCTGTTGGTTTAATGGTCAAGCGTCCAAAAACTTTGGTCCATACCGTGTAGCTAGGCCGAGCTGTATTGCCTTGAAATGCAGCGAATCCTGTTTCTGGTGGGCCATGGGGCCTGACGAGCACTGGCGGTTAGGGCACTGAAATAGTAGGCCTCAGCTTATGGGAGCTGGCCCATGGTGCAGTCATGTAAGGGCTCAGATTCACATCTTAGTGTTGTTGGCAGGAGACTGGGATGTTGCTGGAACACCAGAGTAGCCTAAGTGATGCTTTGGGGAGGCTCTGGAAGGGGAGTAGATTAGGGGCTAGGCAGACATAGTTGGAGTGGCCTAGCTCGAGATAGTAGCTAGTGAATAATCTCTTGTGGTGCTCCTTAGTGGCCAATATTGGTGGACTGAAATTCTCTCAACCTCTATAATGACATTCAAACAGAAACCAAAATTTCCCAAGAATTTCAGAAGAGATTTCATGAGGATCAAGTTGCACTAAATACGTGTCTGGGAGGGACAAGACTCCTGGCCACAAGAGAACCATTGGTTAAACCTTTATGCAACAAGTTATTGTGTGAAGGTCTCTGAGCAGTTTTATAAAGCTGGATCAGAGTTACCTGACATAAACTGAGCAGGGCTGTATGGCTTGGGAAAAAGATGGTCACTCAGTGTTTCAGAATTGAATAAGTTACCTAGCTGATGTTTATTATAATTATTTCTAGACAGTTGACCTGTCAAGAGCCAGAGCGTCTTTTATTAGAAGTCACATGAGGGTGGCCCTCTTCCTGTATAAAACACTGAGGATGGACATGAGCAGGAGTCACATGACTGATAGGATATTGAATCTAACCCTGGAGATCATCTACCTGCTGACTGGAGAGGTGAGGACACTTATCTTTATTAATAAAACAGGCATCTGAAGGGAGAGATTATGGATTCTGGGAGAGAGGCTTCAACCCCTTGTAATTCTGGTCTCTATGATGCCCCTGATAACTCCAGTGGCTTTTAGCTAATTATATTACAACCTTTATATCATGTGGCTCATTTTGTGTTTCTTTATAAAATGTACAGTGATATCGCATTGCAGGTGTTACTCGGGGGATTTTCTTTTACATGGGGGCATCTATAACATTTTCACAATGATATTTTAAATAAGTTGAACTTAAGTTATATTTGTTATCCTGTATTATACTGTATTCACAGTAGATCTTTTATACACTGTTCTGTTTGCAAACTATAAACGTTTTGTAGTAACCTTAAAAGGATTCCTTCTTGGGTATTCTTTAAAGTTTATTCCCATTATCTCTCTGGTACTTTCGGCTCTGCGTCCGTCTTCTCATCTGTACAGCTGTAAACAAGCAGCAGGCAGATGGCTTCTGATACAAGTATTAGTCCCAAAATATTCACATGAAGTCGGAATATATTATATTAATATGGAATGTAAGTAGGGGGAGGAAAAGGGTGAGAAAGGATGGGGGGGGGAAGGGATGGATCACAGGATGGATAGGGTTCTCTAAGCTCCTATGTAACAAAACAGCAGAG
The DNA here is from genome assembly GCF_038048845.1 of Mixophyes fleayi. Classification (NCBI taxonomy): domain Eukaryota; kingdom Metazoa; phylum Chordata; class Amphibia; order Anura; family Limnodynastidae; genus Mixophyes; species Mixophyes fleayi. The sequence continues at coordinate 220,642,956 of NC_134407.1, read as the reverse complement.
TGGGTAGGACCTCATGTATCAAAGTATTCTGTGCAGGACTGCCAAGTCGACAGGAATTGGTTTGGACGGTCATGAAGTATGCACTATTTTATATATCTGCCAGATACTGGGATTATGGGGGAATCAGGGTTTTCTTTTCAGTTTCTTGTAATTAGACACCTATCCACAGTAAGAATGTGGCCAGAGATCTTCCAGACTAGTCTGTGAACTCCAGGTGGTAGATGAGGCAGAAGGAGAGATCAAAAGGAAATAATAAGTGGGTGACCTTACTGATGAGTTCTGACACTTCTCGCCAGAAGGGTTCAATTTCAGGGCAACTCCAGCAAACGTGAGACAGGGTACCTCACTAACCACAGTTTCGCCGGCAAAATTATGACAAAGCGGGAGAGATTGCTTTCAGCCTGAAGGGGCCAGATACCAGTGAAAGAAAAGTTTGTACGAGTTCTCTTTGATTCAAGTGCATTTGGAGGATTCGGCAACAGCCTGACGAATGGAGGCTCACTCCTTCAGCTCAAGAGGTTCCCCCCATGTCCTCCTCTCATCGCAGCTCATGGGGCTCCTTAGAGGGTAGATTCTGTTGCATTAGTATGGAGTAAAAGGTGGAGATAAGTCCATTAGAGGACGACCTGTTGAGACAAAAAGTTTCCAGGGGGGGAAGGACAGCAAGGGGTTCGCAAGTCAATCTGGTGGTTAAAAAGGTGACAGATATGGAGATACTGATAGAAGGAGATGGTAGAGAGGTGTAGGCGACCATGGAGCTAAGAGAACTCAGGTGGAAAAAGCCCATTGGGACAATATCTAGTAAAAATTTTATGTTTTGTCCAATCAGGGAAGGCCTTAGGATTGTTACCGGGTGGGATTGATGAGTTATGCCACAGGGGGACCATTCACTTGGATTATCTATCAGCTTGAAGGCACCAGTACAGTACCTCCAAAGCAAAAGAGAGAAGTGAACTGTGGGGGACAGATGGTGGAGGTAGAGCTTTGGAGCCTAGCCAATAGAGGGCATAGGACGTCATCATGCATAGTAAGTCCGCTTCTACATCCACCCATAGCCTAGTAGTGCATGGGTTGGCATGCGCCAGAACAGCTTGAGTGAAGTGTGCAGGTAAGTAGTATTTATGTAAACAAGGAAGACCCAGGCCCCCGTTATTGGAGTGTTGGAAGAGTACCTTCTGCTTGACCCTCAGGTGTCATTCTGACCTGAGCAATCGTGATACACTGGATTGTATATCCTTAAGAAAGTAGGAAGGGACCCAGACTGAACGCATTTGAAGCAGGTAGAGCAGTCTAAGGAGCATATTAATTTTCACCGCTGCCACCTTGCCCACCCAGGATATGAAATGCAAGTTCCAGGAGGTCAGATCCCGTTTCAGGGTAGCTAATAAGGGAGGAAAATTAGCCGCAGACAGCGTGTCATATTTTTGGGTCAGGTTAATGCATAAATATTTAATTTTGTGAGCTTGCCAACTAAACTTTAAGGTTGCTTGCAAGTGTCGGAGAGTGTCCGGGGGGAGATTGAGGGCAAGGACTTCAGTTTTATCTCAGTTTACTTTAAAATTTGAAAGGAGGCCGTAGAGCTTGATCTTAGCCATGAGAGATGGGATCGAGACGTGGGGTTACGTGAGGGTGAGCCGGACATCGCGTGTGTAAAATGAGATTTTGAGGATCGGTAAACCGTTGGGGACGCCGTTAATATTTATGTTGTTGCGTATTATGGCTGCGAGTGGCTCCACCATTAACACAGAACAGGGGTGACAAGGGAAAGCCCTGTCTTGTGCCATTATGGATCTGGAACGGGGAGAAAGAACAGCTGTTAGCCAGCACAACAGCCGTGAGATTACAGTACAAAGATGCTATGCCCTTGAGAAAGGGGCCATAGATGACGACTGAGCTAAAGACACAATGCATAAATGGCCAAGAAACTTGGTTAAAAGCTTTTCAGCATCCAGGGCCACCACCAGAGCTGGGGCTTTGTTCCTGTTGGCAGCGTATATTAAACCGATGGCCTTCCTTGTGTTGTTCGCAGCCTGGCAGTTGGGAATAAATCCTACTTGATCCTGGTGAACCAATGAGGGAAGGACTTGGGCGAGACTGTTATCCAGTATTTTGGCGAATAGTTTTAAATCTACATTTAAGAGGGAGATGGGTCTATAGCTCGGGTATAGGCCAGGGTCTTTACCCTCTTTGGGGATAACTAATATGTTAGCTCTGGTGGTGGCCCAGTCGATCTTCCTGCCCTGGAGGACTGAGTTAAATAGATCTAATAGCATGGGAGAGAGTTTAGGTAGCTTTTCTTTTGGTAATATATTGCCATGTAGCAGTCAGGTCCCGGGGCAGAGTCATTCTTAAGGGTCTTGACAGTCTGCTTAAGTTCCTCGGCTGTGACTTCTGCATTAAGAAAAGTAAGTTGGAGTTCTGATAGGGAGGGGGAACGGCACTCACTGAGGAATGCTTGGTGTTGTCATGTAGTTCGTTGGGGGGATGGTGACTTGCCTCTAGGTCATACAAGTGAGCATAGGATTCGCAAAAGCGGTCTGCTTCTGGGGCTAATAAACCCTATTAGAGGCTGCATCCTGGATAGAGTTTATTCTGTTACGTGTTCGTTTAGATCTGAGACGATGAACTAAGAGTGAACCTGCCTTATTCCCCTCTCTTGTAATACCTATGATGGAGCCACTGCAGGGTACTAGCTGCTTTGGAGGATAGGATTTGTTGGCCTTTGAGAGGTAACATTTTTAAGTATGTTTTCCGCTTGGGATAAATATGACCCCTGTACAAGTAACTGTTTACTGTATTCATTCTCTGGTTGAGTATATGTAATGCTCCTTCCCTCTCCTGCCATCTTCCATTGGTTCTCTCTACTACTAGCTTTCACCGCAATTTCATCTTGGTGTTTGTACAACTCTGGCCAAAGTAGGTGATTCTTCCATCGGGGCCAGCCGTAGACAGAGGCCTTGTAGCAGTGGGCCCACTGAAAACTGTGAGAAGTATGGTCTATATACAGTCCACTTTCCTGTGTAGAGGAAACATTTACATATAGGTTAAGTATTGTATCTGTAAAATAGACTGTTATTGTATTTTGTACACTTAGTCCCTAAAATAACACTCAATGGCTCTCTCGATACATAGGATAACACAGTAGAGAAGAAGACATCCAGTGAGTGTGAGACACCCGGTTGCCATCCCCAAGTGTCAGGAGGATTGAGCAAGACTCAGAACCCAATCGCGGTGCCTCCATCTCACTCACTGATACATTATAGAGACAATGACCAGAAGATCCTGGAACTCACCAACAAGATCATTCAGTTGGTGACTGAAGAGGTGACTGCTGGGAATGGGACGTTATAAAGTAGCACCAGAGGATATATCAAATTATGACTGTTTCTTTGTGTGTCAGGTTCCTATAAGATATCAGGATGTCACTGTCTATTTCAGCATGGAGGAGTGGGAGTTATTAGAAAGACACAAGGGTCTGTGCGAGGACATGATGATGGAGAATCACCGGCCCCTCACTTCACTGGGTAAAAAAAGGTGACGTTCATTGTAAAGGAGAGAGCAGTTTTGAGGGCCACCTATGTGCACACATTATCTCTTATTACCACATATAAACAATGTATTCAGTCACTGCATGTTTCCTACAAATGGACCCAGTAACAGAAATACCTCAGAGAGATGTCTCCGTCCTGTTTATTCACAGGATTGTACAGAGGAAAATCACAGGATCACACAGGAGTATCAGGTAGATGGAATTTAAGACCTTGCCAAATACCAATATACCAAAGCACTGTCTAATCTGTGTGGAGACTCAGTGTGAGTATAATACATTGATATGCTTCTATTTAATCTCATTTAATGAAATCATAAATTATAAAAGTGTTATTGTCTTATTGGCTACTTAGGGTGATAACCTCACTGATATTAAGATAGAAGATATAGAGGGAGAAGAAGAGATGTATGTGAGGGGTGATCAGCAGTGTAAGGAGGAGGAAATCCCTTCAGATATCAGCACAGGTGAGTAATAAACACTTATTACAGAAAAAGTGTCAGAGGAGTGTGTGGATAGGCATTGTGAGTGACAATGTCACTGGCTAATGAGGCTTCTTGTTATACATCTATGATGCTGGCTGGGTAATGTGTATGCTTGGGAAATGTCACTCGCCAACGTCTGCATTTTAGGTGGAGTTGTTCAATCTGGTTGTGCAATCTGCATGTCACTGTGGCTGGGTCTATGGAGTGTGCTTGGTAATTAGATATTGTTAAAGTTAAGACAATGTTTTATCTTTTTTTATCTTAGCAACCAAAGGACCACATTTGATGTTTGTACATTTTATATTTGTGATAAATTGTGACAATTTACTTATCAATGTAAAGAACTATGTTAATTTCCATACTTTTATTTCTAGCAGATCGACGCAAAAGCAGGAGTACCTTGGCGGGATATCTCACTTTGTCTCCAGATTTTAAAATAGAAGATAACATCATACAAGATTTTCCAGGAGAAAACCCCATTACCCTAAATATACATCCAGTACGTCACAGTGCAGCTATATCATATGATCCCTTTCATCATGTGGAATTTTCTGCTGATTATTCAGATGTTACACATAGTACAGCTCCTACAGCTGATAAAATATTTCCTTGTTCCGAATGTGATAAATGTTTTGTACGACAGTCAATCTTTGTTAGACATCAGAGAACTCACACAGGTGAGAAGCCATTTCCATGTTCTGAATGTGGGAAATGTTTTACACAGAAATCAGGTCTCGTTAAACATCATAGAACTCACACAGGTGAGAAACCATTTCCATGCTCCGAGTGTGCATGTTTTAAATATAAACCAATTCCTGATACACATCACAAAATATTCACAGGGGAAGTAATACGCATGAGCTTACAGACATGAAAAGGGGTTGCGTCATTACGTAAAATATTGTAAAAGATATTGATATTATTAAGTTATAGAAATCGGCATAAATACATTTACTGAGAGTATACTCAATCATCTATTGACATTAGGTCATGGAGGAAAATTCACAACTCCATTTATACAGTATATTAACATGTAATAACTCTGTTATCATCTTCCGACACGTGAATTGTGTGTCAACCAAATAAGACTGGAACAGATTTCTCATGTGTTGAAACATAATGAGGTTATTGTATTATATATCGCATACTTGCCAACCTTCTAAAGTTGGCTTCCAGGAGCCTGCCGGGGAAGGTGGGCGTGATGGGTTCTGGGGCTCCAAAATTTGCGTCATTTTGGACCTGCCCCCGTAACGTAATGACAAAAACGCGTCATTTAATCACGGCGTTTTGGACCTAATTCTGCCCACTTCACTTGAAGAATTGCAGGAGAATTGCGGGAGATTGCAACACTCCCGGAAGTCCATAAGGCTCACGCGAAATGCGGGAGTCTCCCGGACATTCCGGGAGAGTTGGCAAGTATGATATTTCAGCATAACTCCACAGTAATAACAGATCACATCGTTCTAGAGCAGTGTTGGCTAACCTGTGACACTCCAGGTGTTGTGAAACCACAAGTCCCAGCATGCTTTGCCAATATATAGCAGCTTATTGCTGGAAGGGTATGCTGGGACTTGTAGTTTCACAACACCTGGAGTGTCACAGGTTAGCCAACACTGTTCTAGAGGGTCCTAAGTAATATATAATCCCAGAAATGGGCTAGATACATAATGTGGGATCCTGAACACTGTTACGGTATGTTTCGTTATAATAAGTAGTAAGATGGTTACTGTAATCCGTTACTGTCTCACTAGGGGTCATTTACAGTCCATTGTGCTAATTGCTACATGTATATTTACATCTTAGCTCCCAATGCAGACTGTGCTTTGTAAATTACATCCAGTGAATCCAGCAATTCTCTGGTTGGGTAAGCGGACATTGTATCTCCTTTTAGACAGTAAGAACTTATATGAATCCGGTGACTGTCGTTCTTGTTCTTAATCATTTAAATGCTTCAAACTCCCAGTATTTAGGCAGCAGGGAGATTGCCTATTTTCTATCCAAGGTCACAAGTTTCGTTAAGGAGGGTTTGATCTTTGCCAATGAGTCTCTATCATTATGACGTACATAATGAAGTGGACAGTTCTAATTTTCTTAAAAACAGTGTCTTATAATTTGAAATCTCCACTACAGCTTCGTTAGAGGCTACGTCTCACACACACACACGTAAATCTGTGTCCGGTGATTTAACCTTTTTCCTCCAGCTGTGACGTATTAAATAGTTACTAACTGCCCAAAGCCAGGAACTAACATAATGACTGTATCCACCAACTAGCCCAGAATTAGCACAGTGGATGTATTCATGAACATGTAGGGCCACCAACAGCCACAATTGTTTTTAATCTACCTCTAAAATGGTAAGCTTAATTATGCTGGGTAAGCTCTACCTTCATGGCATTGTTTATTTGTTGTTATCATGATCCCCTCAATGTACAACGCTGAGTAATATGTTGAGTTCCATAAATAAAGAATGAATACTAGGGGCTAGATTTACTAAGCTGCGGGTTTGAAAAAGTGGGGATGTTGCCTATAGCAACCAATCAGATTCTAGCTTTCATTTATTTAGTACCTTCTACAAAATGATAGCTAGAATCTGATTAGTTGCTATAGGCAACATCCCCACTTTTTCAAACCCGCAGCTTAGTAAATCTAGCCCTAAATGTAGGATTTTTTTTTTATATAACAGTTACAGCTTAATAAACAGTGGATGCGGCCATTTGGTGGACTGAAACGCCATCCATGAGAATACCGGCTACCGACTTACTAGGAACCAGTGACGTCACAAAAGATACTTCATGAATCGTTTCACTGTATTCTAAAATCCGACATGGCTGTCTGCACTGTGTTACTGACAATTGTGCTTTAACTGATGTGATGTCAGAACACTTGTAACACCTTAAACAGAATATTGTTAAGAGTCCTGTGGTTGAGGCTCTCTCTATGCAAGTTAAATTTCATTAATGGCCTATGTTTTAGAATGCCTAATAAGTATCTTCCAGCTGCCCTGATTTCAGCGGGCAGTCCCGATATTAGAGTTTTTTAGGGCATTGTGTGTTCCGACTCCTGTCTATCATAGCCAGCATTAACTATTTCAGCAATTTGTGTGGGATTGGCCCAGACGGGCTAGTCTTCACTCCCTACACACATCAGTGTGCCTTGGGCGCCCATGATCCTGTCGCCTGTTGACACATTGTCCTTCTGTGGACCACTTTTGGTAGGTACTAACCACTGCCTACCAGGAACACCCCACAATACCTGCTAGGTTAGAGATGCTCTGCCCCAGTCGTCACAATTTGGCACTTAATCAAAGTCGCTCAGATCCTTGCGCTTGCCCATTTTTCCTGCTTAAACACATCAACTTCAAGAACTGAGTGTTGCTGCCCAATATACCCCACCCCTTGACAGGTGCCATTGTAACAAGATAATGTTATTCACTTCACTTGTCAGTGGTTTTCATGTGGTGGCTGATCACTGTATAATTAGCTATTTTTGTATTGCAGAATGAGAAATGTAAAGAAGTTATATAAGTATATAAAATATCAATTAATAAAACCAAAACTAGCTGACATAAATAAGTGCCTAAATATCCATCTGTATAATACAGTACTCATAGCAAAATTGCCTTTATTTATCTGATTTGAATCCCCATGTTGGACAAACAATTCACAAGTGTAATATATTTATAGAGGGGTTCTGAAACTGTCCTTTGCACTTGGGCAATTTTGCTATGAATACTGTATTATACAGATGAATGTTTAGGCACTTATTATTCACGTCAGCTAGTTTTGGCATTTTTGTTCGATATTTTATATCTGTAAACAACGCTCTTTATATTTTATTTCCTATATGTGTACAGATTCAGACTCCTGTTACAGGGAGCAGCAATACATATAGGCACTGTTATTTTATATTTTGTGTTGAGCACCTGATATCTTACTGTTTTTCTATATTTTCAAAGGGACTCGTTCAATCCATTCAGTGCAAGAAGTTGTAGAATAGTTTTCTTGCTTTTTGTACGAGCCAACTTTGGAAGCTTGTATAATACATCCATTTAGACCTTATTGTCACTGAGGTAGAGTCAGAGGACTGCCCGTACAGCCGGCTCACGTGATATTACCTCCTGAGAGGCGCGGATTCTATCGGTGAGGGAGGTGTTCGCCAGGGACTTTCTGCAAGGGAGTTTGGAGTTAGCTGCTCCCAGACCGCAGGTCACGGTCCTCTTAGTGGGGGGGATAAGCGAGGCTGTATTGAGAACCAAGATAATAACTGAAGGTGCCACGGATAAGAAGTAGCTCAATGACTAAGAGACAGACGCAGTTTCAGAGGGCAACGGTAGAGCCAATGTACTGAGAGTAAGGAAAGCAGGCGAGTATGCAGGTTATACTGGAGACTGGTAGCGATGATCTGCGGGTAGATAAGCTGGAGATTGAGAGAACAGGTAGCAATAATCTGCAGAGCATTACCACAGGTTAGTGGAGTAGACAGAGGCTGTAATGATCTGCAGATAGATGTGCTGGAGACTTCAGAGAACAGTTAGCAATAATCTGCAGAGCGTTACCACAGGATAGTGGAGTAGTCACAGAGGCTGTGATGATCTGCGGATAGATATGCTGGAGACTCAGAAAACAGGTAGCAATAATCTGCAGAGTGTTGCCACAGAGTAGTGGAGTAGTCACAAAGGCTGTGATGATCTGTGGATAGATGTGCTGGAGACTTCAGAGAACAGGTAACAAACAGGCACAGGACATCTGAACAGGAGAGTAGACCTGAAGATCTGGCAACTTGGTAGAGAAGCAGGTGCTTTAAATAGACGGAGCTGACAGGCAATTAGCCAATCAAGAATGCAGGAAGTATTGAGCAGACCAGTTGTGTGCCTGCTCAGTTCACACCAGCAAGTGAATGCAGGAAGAGGGAAACAGGTGAGAACAGTGACCATAATGCAGGTTTAGCTGGTGAAATGTGTGACACTTATTCATGTGAACATATTGCACTATATACACCTATTTCATGTTGGACATAAAAAACACACTCAGAAAATATCTGTGTTCACATTTTTTTACATGTGTGTTTTTAAAATACCAGGTTATAGGTGCGGCCAACGAGTGTAAAAATGGGCTAGTGCAAAGATATGTCAATCATCATAAGCAACTAATAACAGGCCTAAAGATGTTAATGAAGCAACAGAGTTGACAACAATGAATGTTGTATGTTATATTGTAAAACAATCATCCAAAAAATTGTGCCTACCCCTAATCAATAAACAGCACATGCAGCTGGATCCTGCTAAAGCAGAGGTACAATGAGTGTGGTTTTTCCTGATAATATGGTATACCAGGCTCTGCAGGGCTTGCGTGGTCACTCTATAACAGGGAAAATAGTTTCTGATTGGCTGAGCAGATTTTGACCCTCCCAGTCGATTAAGGACAATGTCATTCAGGGTTGTGATTCCAACTGAAGTATTAAATGTGGATTAAGGATTTTTATTTCCCCCCTATATCTGTAAGGAAAATACTCACTGTACTATTTCTGGTAAAATGATTTTGCTGTATGATTAAATGGAAAAAGAACGGTTATGGGTGTCTTAAATAAAAGTTTAACTCTGCGTTTGTGGTGTTTTGTTTTATAACATAGTCATGAATTCTTACAGAGAAAGCACTCTGAGATCATAGCCCATTAAATGTACTCAAAACATACACTGATTGTTGATATTGTTCAGCCAACATGCATATTCATGACAATGTAAATACACATGTAACAGAAATGCTAACACAGTCTGTTATCTCAGGAGAGCTTAGTAAGTCAGTAAGTGCATTGGATTATTTCTCCGTTTCTAAGCACATGCTAATATTATACTAATATTTGCACCAGAGTGCAGTACGAATAAGAATATATATTATTAACCCAGCTCAAAACAGAATGTGTTAGTACTTCTATGAATATGCATGTTGGCTGAACTTTATTTCTTCATTGAACCAATTATACAAGAGTCCATACAATACCCACAATGAGTGTATTCTTTGAGTACATGCAAAAAGATCAGGTGCTTATAAAAAGATACATACATCTACTTTGGCGACTTAATTTTATTGTCTCTAATATCAGTGCAGCCCAGTTCCACTTCTACTTATGACATTTCCATGCTGTACATACAGACACTGCACAGTACCACTTCTCTATGTCATTTTATACTGTATATATGGACACTGCACAGTACCACTTCTCAATGTCATTTTATGCTGTATATATGGACACTGTACAGTACCACTTCTCTATGTAATTTTATGCTGTATATGTGGACAATGCACAGTACCACTTCTCTATTTCATTTTTATGCTGTATATATGGACACTGCACAGTACCACTTCTCTGTCATTGTTCTGCTGTAGATATGGACACTGCACAGTACCACTTCTCTGTCATTTTATGCTGTATATATGGACACTGCACAGTACCACTTCTCTATTTCATTTTATGCTGTATATATGGACACTGCACAGTACCACTTCTCTGTCATTGTTCTGCTGTAGATATGGACACTGCACAGTACCACTTCTCTATTTCATTTTTATGTTGTATATATGGACACTGCACAGTACCACTTCTCTGTCATTGTTCTGCTGTAGATATGGACACTGCACAGTACCACTTCTCTATGTCATTGTTCTGCTGTAGATATGGACACTGCACAGTACCACTTCTCTTTATGCCATTCTCATGCTGTCCATTTGGGAAATCTCCGCTGCGCATGCACCGCCAAAAATCCGGCAGCTGACATGTTGTTTTTTTTAAGATAATAAAAAAAAATATATTAAAATAAGTTCGAGTTATCAGGGTTTCATGAACTTTTCCTGATTAGGGTCAAAAATAAAACCTGCAAGTGGTGCAAACGCCTCAGTAGCTGCTTCTGCCCCAGTTGTTATTAGATTACGTCTTACACTCCGCAACTCAACCAAACTTCTTATCTACTGTCAAACGATTTCATTACAGAAAATGTCTGTTGCCGGCTTGTTGCTGCAAGTTTGTTTTTGCTGTGCTCCAAAATCTAAATTTAAAAACCCTCCTCTAGAAACCCCGCGTTTGCCCATAGTAGTCTAAACAGAATCCAGCCCAAGGCATTGGATATGGTGCTGACCAGGTTGGCCCCCGGGGCGTTGTTATGACTTATATGTAACAGGCTACTCACAATGGTGACTGTGTTAAATGAATACTTGGGACTGTCCTGAGCGGTTCTCAGTGGGGCATAACTATTGGATGACCATTGGCATTTAATGTTTCATGGTGTGTGGTTTGGGCACGGCATCTGTGACCCTCTGCCAATGAGATGACAGCTTGATTCCTGTCCTTACAGTGTTGACCAATAAAGTCTGTGACCATTTTTTCTCCAGGTGACTGTGCTATGTAGTTGTTGTCGGGGGTGGGTGGTCCTCATGAGGTTGGCTGTGGTTAAGAGGGGCAATCTGCAAAGTCAGCGAGTGCGGAACCTAACCCGGGACCTATGAACTGGGTGAAGCCTCACTGGTATGGATGTCGGACCAATGGGCTGTCCAGTTATTGGCTAGTACTGCGGGATGTATAAAAATTAATAAATTAAAGTGAAACTGAGAGCAAGTCAATACAATCTATAATGATGTTAAAATATGACTATGGTCATGAAAGATATAAAAATCAGTTTATAAAACTAAACAATGTCTATTTTATTAAATAAGTTAGAACAAAAATATTGCAAAATTGACAAAAGTAGGTAAAGGGGCATTTATTTTTCCACAAAGATGATAATCATTATAAAATGTTTCTGATACTGCTATATTTTAAAATGTTGTTAAGGTGAGCTGTGGGGGTAGTATGATACTCTGCTCGGTTTGGTTGTACACTAATGCTGCACCGTAGAAGCTGCTATATATCTAAGTTCCAGTACTTGCTGTGCACATTCATCATCATCATTTATTTATATAGCGCCACTGATTCCGCAGCGCTGTACAGAGAACACATTTACATCAGTCCCTGCCCCATTGGAGCTTACAGTCTAAATACCCTAATATACACACACACACACACACACACACACACACAGGGACACTAGGGTCAATTTTGATAGATTGAACCAATCTGCGTATACATGAGCATTTTACTATGCATGTTCAGTGCTGACACACAGGGCTGGGCAGGAAGATACGTCTTGTCACTGTAAGCGGCAAAATATATCATTGGGGCAAAAGATTTTGCCAGGAAAGCCAAATTTCGGTGGCACGGTCACAGCTAGACTAATTTGATAAATAGCTCAGAATATTCATTTCTTATCGCTACCGTGAACGACGACCAAATATTGTGAACTGGTGCGCTGGCACCTGTTATGTGGCGGATATTCACATGTTGCAGTTGTCAGGATGGCGTAAGAGTACCTGGTCTATGGGGTGCAGTGAAGCCAGAAAGGCTTTGTTGGATCCCTCGTTGGGTCAGATCACTATGTGCCTGCATGCACACATCACTTCCTCCATTCGCCGGCAGCATTAGACCTCAGTGTAAATAAAGGGAATATCCTGTTTATAGTATAGATCTAGAGGTGAATCTCACTCTTGTATTATGTGTACAGGACAATCTCATAAGCCAGTTAACCTGAGAAAACAACCTGTGCTTGACAACCGTGGCCATTTTCTTGTAGTACAGATGTTTTTCCTGCAGGATAAATATATCGCCCTACTCTCACAATTGTATGGCAATTGCATGACAAAACTGAGAGTCTATCATTGAGAGGAAACACTAGAGAAATATAATTGTAATAACTGTATTTTAACGTGTCCCCGCTTATGGGAGAATAAGCCATTTTCTTGTAGTAAATGCTGTGAATATGTTATTCTAGAAATGCTATACTTTATTTCTGTAAAAAATATACAAAGGATGACTTGTAAATATCAGAGACTACATCTATCTGGTAACAATTTAGTCATTATACTACATATCTATTAGTGTCCCCAGTGGTGACCATTTTGTTAAAGTCTCCCAGAGATGTCTGTACAGTGAGAGGTGTAATGTGTACCTTTCTAGCTACCAGTCGTTCTTATTGAACCCAATGAGGAAGCAACTACTAACCTCTATGCAACCAAAACAGTTTTCCTAATTATTTATTTTAATATATATTTATTGACTTATTCTTTATTTATTTAGGTTTATAAAGGATTTATGTTATTTATATAGATTTATGTTTGGATTTTAATATTCCAATTATAGGTTATTCACTATATTTAATTCCATTTAAAACTAAAATTGTTTTCCTTAGATAAAATATCTAATGACAAATTAATTATTTGATTATTCTGCCACATTTTTTTTTACAGCACCGGGGTCATGAGTTCAATTACCGACCATGCCCTTATCTGTGAGGAGTTTGTATGTTCTTCTCGTGTTTGAATGGGTTTCCTCTGGGTGCTTCAGTTTCCTCCCACACTCCAAAAACATACTAGTAGGTTAATTGGCTGCTAATTGACCCTAGTCTGTGTGTGTATGTCAGGGAATTTAGACTGTAAGCCCCAATGGGGCAGGGACTGATGTGAGCGAGTTCTCTGTAAACCCCTGCGGAATCAATGGTGCTATATAAATAAATGGTGATGATACCTCTTCTTTTTCGATTCATCATATGTATATCTCAACTATGTGAATCATTTCTTGTGTAAACACTTCCTGCTCATCCAAAGTACTTTAATCATACATTATTCACCCGCTGCGTTTTCCATCTCCCCTTATACTACTACTTGTCCCAACCACATTTATGCTAATTTCCACAGCATCATAATTACTCATACTTGCCAACTTTTCCCCACTGGAAGAGAGATCAGGTGGGGTGGGAGCGCGATGACGCATTTTGCGCCACCGTGGCCGCGCCCCCTGCTGTACAATGGCGCCATTTCCAGCGCCACTCAGCGCACATGAATCACATGACTGAGCTCTGCTCCGTGATGGGGGTCGGCACTTCCCGGAGGACTCCCTGAAATTCCTGGGCCTCACCGACATTACAGGAGAGGAGGCAAGTATGTAATTAACTATTAACTCCCTATTACCAATAATAAAGATAATATAAAAAAAATTAAAAAATAGAAATAATGTAAGAAATATACTAAAATAAAGTAAACCACAAGCATAGGTATCATACCTCCCACTATGCCGATTTACACAGGACAGTCCATGCCCCATTTTGGCACTGTGTCCCGATTCTCCGCTCAGTAGAGATATGATAATACAAAGCGTTACGATGTTCGATACAATTCATATTGCGGACCTCAGAGGTGGCCATTTCAGGCGGATCGGATTCTGTGAATATTGAGCCCAGATTTAGCATGTATAAATGTTAGACGGTTCAACTAACAGCCAAACCTGTCCACTCATCATTATAACCACTACAGACATGTATCTCCTCATTCATTCCTCTAGCACAAAGTATAAATCACAATGTAGTATCTTCCTTACCAATCCCTCAGCTAGACCTAGACCTATCTATCTGTAGAAATATATAGTAAGAGACAGATAATCATCTATGAACACATTACATGTCTTGAATTACATATCACATTATATCATCATAATCATCATATCACATTACATATCTTGAACACATTACATGCCCAGCGGCGGCCATTTTGTTGAAGATATGCAGGGTACAACTGTTTCAGAGACCCTCCCAATGTCTGCGGCTGTAACGTTACTTCTCTGCCCGGCGCCATGTTATATAGGGATAAAACGATGTGTCTCCAACGCGGCAGTGCTTCAACAAAATGGCCGACGCATTACGTGCTGCTGAGTGGTCCAGAGATCACATGACGTGCTGTCACATGACTGATAAGTGTCACATGACTGGGAAGTGTCACTGACTTATATTGTGATTGTCAACTTTTCCTGCAGACTCAGCCCTATGTGTATATATCTGTAGAGAGAGTGTGGGGTGAGGGTCAGACATCCATGTCTATATATCACCTACATCACACAGGTATGTACAGCAGAGAGACGAGAGGGGGGTCATATATACATAAATATTAATATAAATATATATATATATTAGATATGTATGAGTATATATATATATATATATATATATATATATATATATATATATATACATATGAAAACAGGGATACTCTGCACTCTCCAAACACATAATTAATGCTGTACCAAGTACTGTTCTATATTAAAAACAGGGAATGTTAGTTCCACATATTGCAATATATGTTAAGCTGACCAACTCACGCCAAAGTATATATATGTGTATATATATATATATATATATATATATATATATATCAGTGGCGCACGCAGGGGGTTTCGGGGTCTCCAGAACCTCCCCCCCCCCCCCCCCTCAGCTAAAAAAATGCCCTACATATCGGCACTGTACTATACAGCAGCCGCGGCGCTGTCTACGAAGTGTCCGCGGCGGTGCTGTATTGTATACTGCACTAGGCATACAGTGCAGCCAAAACGGAGCTGCTGCACAGCTCTCTAGGGTTTTTTTTTTTCAGGGGTGGAGGAAACCCTCCATGAAAAATCCTCCGTGCACCCCTGTATATATATATATATATATATATATATGTGGGTATGTGTGTGTGTATGTATATATATATATATATATATATATATATATATATATATATATATTATATGTGTTGCTGCATCACACAGATATGTGTCTCCAAATAATCTTCCTTTTTTTTTTCTAGGATACTTCGAGCCTGATTTCATCCTGTGTGATGGCCTCCTCGAAAAGTATGTTATACATACTTACAAACTTTATATTCTTCTTTTCCGGGAGGCTGCGGGGGAGGTGGGTGTGGCGGGGAGGGGGGGGGGTGGGCATGACTCCAAAATGCGCTGCATTTTGGACCCGCCCCAATGACGTAATGACGCAAAAATGACATTTACACAATAAATTCAAACATATATAGTGAAAAAATTATATTTTACTTAAATTTAAATGACGGGTAGATCCATATATCACAATTTTGTGATCTTTCCCACCATGTTATTTCGAAGTGATGTGTTGCATGTAAAAAAAAAAATCAAAATATAACATAGTGTGACATCGTTTAAATCAAATAATTATACATAGATTAGATGAAATCTTTGAAGAAAATTTCTTAAACGTGATTCAATCCGTATGATTTGTTCCATTACAATATCTTTCCTTTGTGGTTCTACTTACTATATAATCAATACACAGTCGCCTTCAATGCTCAAATAATCTCAATGTGATATGATGTCTGGTCCTTCACCACTCAAATTCTTAAGTGAAGAGATTGAAAAAGAGCATGGTATCAGTATTCTTTAGATCTTCGAAATAACACAAAATTGTGATATATGGATCTACCCGTCATTTGAATTTAGGTATAATATTATTTTTTCACTATATATATGTTTGAATTTATTTATTGTGTAAATTGATTTTGAGTTAGGTGTTAATTTATCCATTTGTGGTTTAAACACTCACTAGTCTGCAGAGGTATGTGAGTACATTCAGTGGCGCTGAATATTCCTAAATTTAAATATGGTGGTAAAGTCTGGCTTAAAATTGATACTTTTCTTGATTTTCTTTGATAAAACAAGTTATTCCCACATCTGAGAGGTACATTGCTTATCAGTTATTGTACAGTAACACCCAGAGAGCTGTGTTACCTTCTTTGTGTGACAATTCATACTTCCTCCTCCCGGAGTCTATATACAAGGATCAGAGAACATATGATTATCTCACTGTTGTACTTTAAAAAATTGGGATTTTGTCCCAGCATGCCCCGTTCTTCAGTACAGCCAGAGGGCCATACACTGACTAAACTGCTGGAAGTGATTTTGTTTTATTTACTCTGACCAAACAGTCAGTATTAATAAATGTGACTATACTCAGGTTGTCAGTATGCAATGACTTAGACCAAAATGTTTTATATTTTATCTCATGCCCAATTATTCTCTTCAATGGGTCATTAAGGGGATTTTTTTACGCTCTAGATGAGATGACTTTCATTTAGTAGCTTGTATGTGCCCTTCTGCAACTTGTATTAATTACATTGCTCGTTCTTTCTTACTTCAGTGCTTTTCAGCCCTGCATTTATATTATCAGGAGAGAATGTGATCTCCATTATACTGAGATTAGAGACCACTGAGATTTGATCTCTCCTGTGACTGTTGTGTCTCTTGAGGTAACACAAATAAACAAATCAGCCTGATAATATACTGTGTATGTATATATATATATATATATATATATATAAATAAATATATATTTATATTTAGTTAAAACATACAGAAGAAGGACAGGAAGCTATATGTACTTAGTAAAGGTTGCAGGAGGGAGTGAATGAGGCTCATGAGAAGGTGAATGATACATTCTCAGTGGTGAAGGTGATTTTCTCTGTAACAGTTATAGGACATTACTCTGTTCTCATCAGGGGCTCAGTGTGAGGAGAGCAGGACACCAGGAGATCTTCTTTATGAGTCTCTGGAAGATCTGATGCAAAACGACTTCATACGATTTAAGGACAAGTTGTCTGATTTCTCCTATGGAGGGCGATCCCCCATCCCACGTGGTCCTCTGGAAAGGGCAGATCGCATTACCACAAAAAACCTCCTCATAGACATTTATGGGGAGGAAACCGCGCTGGATGTGACCATAAAGGTCTTCAAACTGATTAGTCTTATGAGACCTGCTGAGGATCTCCAACACAACGTGACACAACATGGTGAGTTCCTGTGAGGTGGAAAGTGGGCGATTCTACCTTGTGGCTTGTCAGTGATTCTTTATATAAGAGTAAAACAACCCATGTAATCACATGTGCACTTGACAATAGTAAGTTCACTCAGTGTTTGTGGCTGCCTGGGTGGTGTTTCTGCAGCCTTCCAGTACCTCTACTCCTACTGTCACTGCACTCCTCTTATACTAACGGCAGGAGGAAACATCACACACAGGGTAATCACTGTGCTCTTCCTCTTATTCTGAATGCAGGAGGAAACATCACAAACAGGACAATCACTGTGCACTTCCTCTTATACTAACGGCAGGAGGAAACATCACACACACAGGGTAATCACTGTGCTCTTCCTCTTATTCTGAATGCAGGAGGAAACATGACACATACAGACAATCACTGTGTACTTCCTCTTATACTGACTGCAGGAGGAAACATCACACACAGGGCAATCACTGTGCACTTCCTCTTATACTGACTGCAGGAGGAAATGTCACACATACATATATTTATGGCATCTCTTTTACTGACTGCAGGAGGAAATGTCACACACAGGGAAATCACTGTGCACTTCCTCTTATACTGACTGCAGGAGGAAACGTCACACATACATATATTTATGGCATCTCTTTTACTGACTGCAGGAGGAAATGTCACACACAGGGAAATCACTGTGCACTTCCTCTTATACTGACTGCAGGAGGAAACGTCACACACAGCACTGTACACTTCTTATACTGACTGCAGGAGGAAACATCACACACAGCGCAATCACAATGCATTTCCTCTTATACTGAATGCAGAGGAAACATCAGACATATAGGGCCATCACTGTGTACTTCCTCCTATGCTGATTGCAGAAAGAAATGTCACACACAGCACAATCACTATAGGTTTCCTCTTATACTTACTGCAGGAGGAAGCGTCACACACAGGACAATCACTGTGCACTTCAGCTTGGACTGCCATAATTAATGGGGGTACTATTGGTTTATTTAATAGGGGCATGGTTGCTGTAATCCATACATAGGTGCTAATGACTTTTGTGTGTGTATAAGTTGTAATTAAACAGGTGTGGGATGTTTTATTGAGATAGAATTGAGATAGAATTTACAGTGTCAGAGATGAGTGGAGGTGACATTACTGATCTGTCTCAAACTGATAATATAATACACAGAAGTGTTTTATGATCTAATATAGAAATACCATTACTATATGTATCATAAAGAAGTGATGTTAATATATATATATATATATATATATCTAGAAATAAAATAAGAGGAGGCGCACAATAGTGTAGTATGGCGAGTTATTTTGGCCAAGTGGAAAAAATTCAAAGAAGGAACCAAACCACCAGGAATGGATAAGTCAGAGCTTCCCACCATGTGGATATCAACAGTGTCTAGGGTAAATGTGATTAGTTCATAAAATGAAGAGATCACACAGAACCAGATAACAATCAGGAAAATGTATACATATACAGGTCACACCAATGAAGGTATATGCGTACCAGAAGCCAGAGATTATATGGCTTATCTGTAGAATTTTCCAATGGACTGCGAGGGTAAAGTCAATCTTCAGCCATTTCGTTTCTAACAAGGACCGCGTTCCCTGTTAAAGAGGTAACCAATTGGATAATCAAGGTTGGCTGAAGATTGACTTTACCCTCACAGTCCATTGGAAAATTCTACAGATAAGCCATATAATCTCTGGCTTCTGGTACGCATATACCTTCATTGGTGTGACCTGTATATGTATACATTTTCCTGATTGTTATCTGGTTCTGTGTGATCTCTTCATTTTATGAACTAATCACATTTACCCTAGACACTGTTGATATCCACATGGTGGGAAGCTCTGACTTATCCATTCCTGGTGGTTTGGTTCCTTCTTTGAATTTTTTCCACTTGGCCAAAATAACTCGCCATACTACACTATTGTGCGCCTCCTCTTATTTTATTTCTAGATTTATCCCTGCTACACCGCTTGGTACAGAGGATTGGCAGCCGCCCGCACAGGGGAAGTGTCATTTAAGAAGGACTGATTTCAAGACATTGGACTCTAATATTTATTTACTGGTGCAGTATCTTAGCGCCATCTGTATCTATTTGTGTTATATATATATATATATATATATATATATATATATATATATATATATATATCTACTATATAAATGCCTAGTGGCGTGTGTGTGAAAAAAAAAAAAAAAAGCTGCAGCGCCACCTGCTGGGCAGAGTTATACACTGACCTATATATTTCTTGAAGGAGAAGTGACAGTTGGTGGTTGCCAGGGGTGACAGTAGGGAGTTTTTAACACCTTAAGTAGCTTGATGAAGGATGTTGCGATGAAGATGAAGGATGAGGTGATGGAGAAAAATGATGAGGTGGTGACATGTGGACAAAACCACGTTAAAAAAGGGCGCTTGCGTCGGGAAGTAACGCTCTTCCCCTGAGGAGGCCTGGGCTAGGCCAAATGCATGACAAGAACCTTTTTAACACCTTAAGTAGCTTGATTTGACTAGAATGCATGGGTATCATGCACAGGTTAACTTGTATATACATATATATATATATATATATAAAATATATTTTATATTTATATTCTTATATAATATTATATTGTCTTTCAGCTTTTTTCTTTTCAGGTCATTCAGAGAGGATTTCTTCAAATACAACACTTGAAGGTTAATAACATATTCTCTTTCAATAACTTAACAAGGAATTAAAACTTATCAATATTAATAAGAAAAGGGGAGGGGTCTTGGGCCGGTGAAAGGAGCAGATGTCACACAGGTTAAGATATTTCTACCAGGTGATTGGCTAAGCAAGGTTCCCTGCACACACCAGGCAGTCACCCGGTTATAAGCCAGGCACTATGGGAGTCTGTGCGCTATCTATGCCCGCAGAGCAAGATCAGCTCAAGGTAAAGTTTCACACACTATAACATATTCCCTGCGCTATCTTCAAATATTATATATATATTATTCAAGCCATTGGTAAGCCCCTCATTGATCATGTATGGCACAATGTATTTGTGAGGTTTACGTTACAATGAGGAGAGTCCCCCATTTCTCCACATATCCGCACACATCAAAATGTATCTACCCATGCTCCATTCCTTTCCTCCTGCCCCCAGGTCATCTCTGCTTTCCCTAGATGCCCTTTAGTCATTTTGCGCTTACCCTTTCACTACCAGATTTTACCTGTACTGTCCTGTCCAGTTGTCAGTACTATATTTCTACTCCCAGCAGAAGCAACATGCTCTATGATATGGTACGGACCTCGCTGCCCCTCCCACCTCAGTGGTGTCATAATATGTCTCACGAGAGTTCTGTCCCTTCACAGGTCACCTAATAAGCTTTGCTGTTAGTGGAGCATGTAGAATTCCTAGAAGTCATGTTTTACTTTATTGTGAGTTAAATGAGTTTGTGTCCTGCGGGGGTTTTAAATAAAGCTGTCTTGTATTGTATGTAGAAACAGTGATAGGCTGTTTCAATTGTCAATCTGAGCATTACACTTTTGATTATTCTTATTATTATTATTATCGTAGATTTGTAAGGCGCCACAGTGCTCCGCAGCGCCGTACAGTAGGGAAAAGGAGGACAAAATACAAGGCAGACAAAATAAATGCAGACATAAAGGCTGTGGAGGACCCTGCTCATTAGAGAGCTTACATTCTAAGTGGTTAGGTTGATCATTGGGCAAGGACAGGGCTTAGATCTATTGACACATGTTAGGGGTTGGTGAGCTGTTCTTTACATAACAAAAGTTTTTTTGATTTTTTTTTTTTATAGGGGTATTTCACTTTTGGACAAGCTCCGCTGCTTGGCTTCCCTCACTCCTGTGTAGCAATTAGCAGGAGTTAGACAAGCCAGCCTTCAGTGATGAAGGACAGAGAGCTGTGACCACTCAGCCATATGCGGTATTCACTGTATACCTCCCGGCTGAGTCACCAAGACCACTAGTTCCCAACCTACCTGGTATTCAAAGATGCCAAATCATTCATTTTTTCATGACATCCCATTGTTTTGTAAGAAATAATTAGATTACCAGAATCAAGAATAGGCAAATATGTATGAAAAGTTAGTTAATGCTAAATGGTTTTATTTACAGCTACAATATAGTCCACACATAAACACTACGGCATATTTGTATCATATTTTAAGAACTTTCCCCTTTTACCATTATAAACGTGTGACACAGAAATATGTTCTGATAGCTTCAATCCTCCTGTCCCAAAGAAGGGCCTACAAACCTAACTGCGACCCAGAGTGCAGGTGGATAGGACCTAACGTGTGGATTCTAGTTAGTCATGTATCAGTTTTATAGCCCAATTCTCAGCACTTTTACAGATTAATGCAGAATGACAACCCGACTCCCACAGCCCATTGCCACCTATGCTGTAATAGGGACGGGTGCGTATAATGGCCATGTTTATTACCGGCCTTCCGTCTCACACTGCCAACAGGAAGCAACCATTGGATGTTCCACCACTCTGTGTCCATTATATACAGGTCTACTCATGCGGCTATGAAGATATAATGGTTGTCCAGTTAACACCATGAGATGGAAGGTCAGTAATGGCAGAGGCCATGCTTTATTTAAGGGCCATATTCATTAAAAACATCCTGCTTGTCAGCTGGGGTTTGCGGTGCGACCCCTCCCCCCATTTTCGAACACTCCCCCTCCCCCCCCCAAAAAAAAATCCAGGACCCCTGTTGCAGTCATGGATTTTGCACCTCTGATATGTGATAAGTTTATAATATACATAGTGGTACTACAGACTTATACCTTAAACATTATGTAAGATGCATCTATGTATATATATCATCATCATCATCAACATTTATTTATATAGCGCAAGCAAATTCTGTAGCGCTTTACAATTGGGAACAAATATTAATAAAACAATACTTGGTAACACATATCAACAGAGAGGTAAGAGGGCCCTGTTCGCACGCTTAGTCTATGGGACACAAGGGTAAGTGCTACATCACATTGCACATTGGTCCAGGTAGAATGCAATGTTAAAAAGTAGTGGGTTTGCTGTATAATCAGTCACACAGCAATGTTGGTCAGAGGGTTGTTGTCTTGTGTTAGCTGTGTAGAGGGTGGTAATAGGGTAACCTAGGGAGATTAAGATGGTGGTAGAGGAATATTATAATATTGTCTGAAGAGGTGGGATTTCAGAGAACGCTTGAAGGTTTGAAGACTAGAGGAAAGTATTGTGGTGCGAGGAAGTGAATTCCACAAAGTGGATGCAGCCCGAAAACAGCCCTGTAACTGGGAATGGGAAAATGTGATGAGAGTGGAAGAGAGATGCAGATGTTGTGCAGAACAGAGGTGTTGAGTTGGGACATATTTTGAAACAAGTGAAGAGATGTATGTCGGTGCAATTTTGTTGATGGCCTTGTATGTTTGTTGAAGAATTTTACATTGGATTCGTTGAAATACAGGCAACCAATGTAGAGACTGACAGAGTGGCTAGCAAGAGGAAGAACAGTTTGCAAGGAAGATCAATCTAGCCACTGCGTGCAAAATATATTGTAGGGGTTCAAGTCTGATTTTGGGAAGACCAGTAAGGAGGGAATTGCAATAGTCGATGCAGGAGATGATAATTGCTTGAATTAAGGTTTTTCCAATGTCTTGTGTGAGATGTGTGCGTATTCTGGAAATGTTCTTTAGATGTATGTAACATCATTTAGATATAGGGTCGATACAGATATTTGTCAAGGATTACACCTAGGCAACAAGCTTGTAGTGTGGGATTTATGGTCATGTTAGCAAAATAAATAGAAATGTCACTTAAGTAACTTCTGTTGGTGGGTGGAAATATTATTAATTCAATTTTTGAAAGATTGAGTTTGAGCTGGCGAGAGGACATCCAAGACGAAATGACAGAAAAACAGTCAGTAACGCGAGACAACACAGATGTCGAGATATCAGGAGAGGATAGATTGATTTGTGTATCATCCGCATAGAGATGATACTGAAATCCAAAGGAACTTATTAGTTATACACATATCAGAGATACAAAACTCGAGATTGCAACAAGGGTCCCGGATTTTTTTTTTTTTTGAGGGGGTCCCATGTTACACAATGTTTAAGGTCTGTAGTTCCTCTAAGTAATTGTCAGTCAGTTAATAAAGGCATATTTTTATCTCTGAATTCTTGCAATTATTTTTATGTATGTTAAGACCATTTCTTAGTTTAATGTATAAACTCTGCTTTCATGTTTGCTCAAAGCATCATTGTATTTAAAGAGCTTCATCGAGGTTGGAAGCCTTATAATTTACTATTTATTAGGGTTGTCTGAGTATTTCCTATTTATTAATAATTTCTACGTTTAAATCCTATACAGACTACAGATTAAGATATGTGGACTACATTAAAGATAAATACCATGTTATTGAAGATCATAATGCAAGGTTAGGGGAAGCTATCAAATTAGAGAGACGTTTCACCAGTCTTTTACTGATCAAGAAGTATCGTGACGAAGAGGAGAGACAACATGAAATAACATGTACAGGCCAGAGGCATCTACAGATTTTAATAAATAGATCCTCTGATGAGTATTGCCCAACCACTATTCAAGCTTTATTTGATTCTGATGAAGATGGAATTATTCCCAAAATTGTGGTGTTACAAGGACCTGCTGGGATTGGAAAGACTATGACATCCCAGAAGATCATGCTGGACTGGGCCTCTGGGAATCTGTATAAAGACCAGTTTAATTTTGTGTTTTACATGAGCTGTAGAGAAGTCAACACCATTATTTGTAAAATGAGCCTTGCCAGATATTTATCCAACTTTTGTGGATTGGAATATCAGTTTGATCTGTTGCGGTCAGTCTTCATTAACTCTAAAGGAATACTTTTTATTGTAGATGGTTTTGATGAATTAAAATGGTCTTCAGTGAATAACAATGAAGTTTGTGAAGATCCATTTCAAGAGATCTCCAAAGAAACCCTTCTAAACAGTTTATTTCGGAAAAAAATGCTCAATGAATGTTCAATAATAATCACCACGCGACCATTCTCATTGATGAAGTTGAAGGACCTTGTTAAATTTTCTCGATATGTGGAAATTATAGGGTTTTCCGGCTGTGACCGTGAAAAATATTTCTATAATTTCTTTAAAACCAAAGAGCACGCAGACCTGGCTCTTAGTACAGTGAAGGACAATGATACTCTCTTCACCATGTGTGCTGTCCCTATAACTTGCTGGATTCTATGTACTGTAATGAAACCACTACTAAAAGAGGGATTACAAGTGATTGATTCCAAGACATCCACTTCCATTTACCTGCTGTACCTAAAGAGTTTAATAAAGTATCATGGAAGGACCTCTGCCCAGTCCGTAAACACATGTATAAAGAAGCTGTGTACTTTGGCCAATGAAGGAGTTTGGGACAACAGAATTCTATTTGAAGAATCAGATCTTGTGAGACATGGACTATCTATGTCAGAGCTTGAGTCTGCGTTTCTGAATGAGAACATCTTTCATAGGGACATTGAGATCTCCACCTGCTACAGCTTCATACACCTGAGTGTTCAGGAGTTCTTTGCTGCTCTCTACTATGTCCTCGATAAGGAATCTGTGAAAGAACCTTTTGTCAACTTAAAAATTAGGAAAGCGGAAGATTTATTGGAGGCATCAATGGTTAAGGCACATCTCAAATTAACTGTACGATTCTTATTTGGCCTTTCAAGTGAGAAACAAATTCAGGAGACTCAGAGAACGACTAACTGTACCGTTTCCTTCAGAGAAAAACCTGTCTTGGAGGAATGGTTGAGGAGAAATCCATCAGAAAACCACAACGAAATACTATGCTGCCTTTACGAGACGCAGGATAAAGTCTATGTGGAGAGAATGATGTCTCACTTTCTTAATGTGAAAATTAATGGTCTCTTTTATGGTAAAAAAAGTGACCAGGAGAACATTGGTTGCCGAGCAGTAGCCTACTGCTTGGAAACAAGTACAATAAGGCACATTGTGTCTTTTGAGGACTACATATTGGGACCTAAAGCTCGTAATGTTCTATCTACAGCACTTTCTAAATGTGCAAAACTTTGGTATGTATTTGGCACAAAGTTTTCCTGGTGACCTGATACTATTTAAGTTACTTCACGTTGTAGAGTTGAAATCTTTATGGGAACAGAATAATGTTTAGGAGATCATTAACTAATAGAAAGTGTTAAGCTGTTAAGCTGGGTACACGAAACAGGTTTTTCAACCAATGATCATTCCAATCTCACGATAAACGACTTAGGTCTGATATTGCACTAGTGTGTACGCTCCCACGATCATGTTTTATCGTACCAAAGCACATCGTATCGTTTGGTATGATTTAATAACCGGACTAAAACTCTGCATGGAATGATGTCGGGCAAATTCTGAACTCATAATAAAATAAAATAAAATGGCAAATAGGAACTCATGACCAGCAGTTTAGGCAGATCGCCATAGAGTTTATAGAGTCACCATCTTTTCAGCTGATGGTTATGACAGATGAAGATCACAGATCTGAAGGTAACTCGTGTAGGTGTCTACACATGAATTGACATACTCAGCTGGGCTTTCAGTTGTTGGTAAAATCGTTACAGGTTTTCTCATCGGGAGAAATTTTCTGTAATGTGTACTCAGCTTAAGAATAAAATCTACAGTGAGCCACCAGTATAAGTCATCTACCACAGTACATGTTGCTTTTAATTTGATTCTATTCTATGGCACACAGTATATAAAATAAATAGCTTTGTCAAAGGTAAAGGGTTATAATGGGAGTGGATTACAGAGAGGAAGAACTATCAATAACTGCTGTGAAAACTTAAAGAATCTATCCACTATATTTTTACTTTACTAAAAATAAATAGTAATGGGTGTTTCAAGTAATCAATTTAAATAATTCCAACGTTCTGTCTCATTTAAATATTGCAAATCACAATCATCAATGTGTCAGTGGTGTTTATCATTTTATCTTGGCATATGCGTAAAAGGTTCATTTGATTTTTTTTTTTTACAGTAAATTATTGTTTTTTGTGTGTTTTCCAGTTTCAGGAGATGCAGATTTCCCGATACAGAGGAAGATCTAAATCAGGCTGGATCCAGTTTGTCCGGGTTGTTTCAACAGAGTCAGATGCAGGAACTAAAGTAAGTAGATTATATAGTAAAACTCTTATAACCTCTTCCCACTCCAGAATCCAAGACTTTTCCCGTGCAGCCCCCCTTCTCTGGAATGACCTCCCTCGCTCCATCCGTCTCTCTCCTACTCTGTGTTCCTTCAAACGTGCACTGAAAACCCACCTCTTCCTTAAAGCCTACCAACCATCCGCATAACCCCTTCATCTCCTTCACTCGCTCTCCCTCTATCCTCCTTGTCTCATCTGGCTCCCCTTGTGCCTGTTCTGTCTACCCTCCTTTAGGATGTAAGCTCACATGAGCAGGGCCCCCTTCCCTCCTGTCTCCTTAGCTGTTCTTCTGCTCTGTGTTTATTGCATTACCCTACCTGGAGTTTCTGAAGTATTGGTATTTTTGTTTATTGTTTTGTACTGTTTCACCCTGTATAGTCTACTGTTTGTACTGTGTTCGGCGCTGCAGAAACCTTGTGGTGCCTAACAAATAAAGGATAATAATAACAAGGCCAGCAAATAAACCTATCACAGTAGGCTCCATAAACTTGTGACGTCATGTATATTACGGGTCACACAATACAGGAACTTACATGGGCCTCATCGGTTTGTAAACCTCTGCCCCTGATACATCTATGGATGCCAAGGAACATACACAAATATTTTATTCTCAGCTAATTCCCCAGTAGATACATTTTTCCACCAGCTTCTGTTAAAGTTGTGTATAATTGTGACCCTGTTGAGTTTGTTACCTGGCCTGGAGGGATATTCATCATTATCCTGAACTGCACACCCTTGGACCCAAGGTCGCTAATTGATAAATTGGGCACACATTAAATATAAGGAACCCTGGCCTGACTTACATGGTGGTCGCACAGATCCACTCTTGGACGTTTTCTCTGATGATCTAGCCTAGCGTGGCATCTATCCTTCTAGTCCACCATCATTTAGCTTCGCTTTGGCAGTAGAAAACCAACTCCAACACTAATCCAGAGTCAGCCTCTCTATCGGGCAGTGCCAGGGCATATGTGCGTTTGGTTTACTTTTCATTCAATAATGCCACCAATTAGTGATTTGGTGGGGACCCCTACACTGCCGCCATTACTTGCTTCCATTGGTTGTATCTAAGAGAAGAAGCAAAGCTCTTAAACTGCGGCAGCCAGGTCTTGGTGGGTAATCCAAAGCTGCCAAGAGTAAGGTATATAAGTAATGCATAGGACCCATGGCCATCCCAGTCACATGCCATATTTGTTACACATCTTCCATTCATAGCATGGAATGCTGTGATCACCGAAAGCATTGGACCTCCTCCTCTTGGTGCCAGGGGTCTGGGATTCCCACAAAATTACTAATGGGTAGGGGTACTACTGACGAAGGGAAGGGACCCGAAATGTAATTTTTTCTTGCTTGGTTTGACGTGATAATATTAATAATATTGTTTATTAAGGAAACTAATCTATTATTTAGGGTTTAGTTTCTGTACATTATAAATAAAATATCTAAGCATAGATTATTCTACTCTGTTGACCATGCTTGTATTTAGTCATATATTTTGTGTGTAACTTGTCTTTATTACTTCCTTATCTATTTTCAATAAACTTAGTGGTCCCCAGGTGTACAGTTTGCTATGAAAATGGTACAATTTGTACCTTTCAGACAGGAAAAACATAACTTATTTAATTTTGTTTTCTACTGTTATATTAACCATTTTTTGTTTAAGAACCAAAGGAGTTAACTTAGCTGTGATAATTGAAGTCCTGTTCTTTAAAAGTTTAATTAGGGATTGCCGGATATGCAAGTCCCAACAGTCTAGTTTTTTTTAGGTCAATTATATAAATATCAATTAACACTACACAAATATATCTAAATTACAATTTTGTATTATAATTATAGACCCAATATCAGTCTGACCCTATGAGATCACTTTAGCTTGGCAGTATATAATTGGATGTTATTGTTGTTAGGATCACATTTGATTAGTCTGTTGATTTTATTAATATATTACAAAATTGTTGTTTAGATTTGTCTAATTTTTATTGATATGCTGAGAGTGACATCCATTTATGTGTGGTGCTGCTTATTCATTTAATGGAACGAACACAAAGTTATAAGTTTTCTCTATTGAAATATTTGAATGTCTTCTTTATTAGAGAAGGTCGAGGGGGGTTCTGAGATGTTGTAGCATCACTGGGCTGGATGGCTTCTGACTTACTTGGGGCCTGTTAGTGGCATGGTCTTCCGACAGAGTTTTCCAACATGTCTGATAATAAAATGAGCAATTTTCATCTGCTTATAATCTGATATTGTGTTCATTTTAGAGCAATACACATTGTAATATTGCCTAATGATGTAGCAAGTGTTGTCAGTTTTAAGGTGCTCATGAATGGATAGGTTAAGTCATTCGACCGATAATTTGCGTACGCAGGTGCAGGTCATAATTGAGCAGAGCTCAAACTAAAAATGGAATTATCTGGCTGCTGGTTTTCCAATGACCCAAAACACGGGCTCATGGGGATGGTAGTCTGGCCTGACTTTTTCTGTTCTGAGTGATCAAAAGTTTTGATTTTAATAGTTCAAAATGATAGCTTTGTGGCCATGCACAGTACAAGTGAGAGATATAAATCCAAGATTAAGGGCGCCTATAAAGCTACACAACAAAGCCCTGCTTGGTCTAGGGGCTAATGTGGGCGGGAGCTGCTAAATTGTGGAGTTCTCCAGACTCTAGTGAACTTAGTAAATAGCGGACCACTTATCGAGACCAATCTCAATTAACCACATTCAAGTACAGCTATGTGGCTAAATCTATTTTTTTCGTAAACCACATCTAAAATAAAAAGTGGCAAGTGGGATAAAATATCA
Source organism: Mixophyes fleayi (assembly GCF_038048845.1). Classification (NCBI taxonomy): domain Eukaryota; kingdom Metazoa; phylum Chordata; class Amphibia; order Anura; family Limnodynastidae; genus Mixophyes; species Mixophyes fleayi. Next base: position 220,613,222 of record NC_134407.1, on the reverse strand, counting down.
TCTTTTGTGTCCCTTCCAAGGACTCACGGCCCAAACCCTAATAACTCCTCCCACAATTGATAAACGCTGCATGGACACAGATCTCTGAGAGGCTGAATCTGAATACCCACAGACATTGCAAGTTCCTGCTCTCCAGGACGTTGAGTGCATTCCATTGTGGAAAGCAAAGCGCTGACAATAGGGGACAGAATGAAGTCCTCTCGGTGTAGCTAGCGTGCAAAGTGTAATTTTCTGACTTTGAATTTACTAAATACTGAAAGGAATTTTATTCATCAGTTCACAATGTTTTGCAAGGTGGATGAACCCACAAACCCAGGAGTTCAGGAGCACCACACGAGTGGAGGCAGACCCAGCAAACACTGCCAGTTTAATTTTTTACACTTTTGTTGTGGGTTCTGTACTTTATATACCGGTATCTGAAGAAACGCACTGGAGGTTGACACTTGAAGCCCCTAGGATATAAACATCAGAGCACTCTGAACTGTCAGAGTGTGTGTTATATGGATTTTCATAAATCAGATTAGGCTGTGAGTCTTTAGAAAGGACCCAAAAATGATATAAATCCGGGAAGCTGTGGTGCTGCGTCATGTGAGGTACATAGAAAGCTCCGGATACTTGTTTATGAACTGTAACTTTTTTTGCTGGTCCTGAGGAAAGACCCTCATTTTGCAAAGATCTAAATAGTGGATGTGTCTTATCCAAAGCCCATGACTTCTCAAAAGGATGATGTCTTCTAGGACGTCATGACAGAAGTAATATCCATAAAACAAAGCTAGACTCCTCTCTCATAGGAAATCATATAGAACATCATTTTGCTCGATAATTACTGTTTCAGTATAAGTTGTTATAAGCGGTTACTGTACCAGAACACGGGGGACAGTGAACATCAGTTTATTTTCAGTTATGAGATGCTGAGTGTGTGGCTGACAGTGATAAGAATAGAAGTAATCTAGATATCTCCTCTTTCATCAGGTTAAAGAGCTGTGGTCTGAAGTCCTCCTGCTGTGATGACCTCCGCTCTGTTATTATTACAAACCGGTCTCTGATCAGACTGAAACTGACAAGGAACAACCTGGAGGACTCTGGAGTAAAACTTCTGTGTGAAGGACTAAGACATCCAGCTTGCACCCTACAAGACCTTAGGTAAGAACCATCCCAGTATTTATATAAGTGCCCTCTCAGTACAAAGCATAGACCACACAAAGCAAAATCACAGAAACATCAGCCGCTGTCATTTCCTTTTATGTCACCATTATGTAATTATAATACCAGGCATTTTGAACCTTTCAGTTAGAATTTTTTTAGGAAACGCGCTTCAGTGCAATACAGACCTTGAAGAATACAAAAGTGCCAAATGTAATGGAAACAGATTTATGTCCCCTGGCTCTCATGGTTCCTGTAAGATATAAATGAGAGTCAACTGAGCAGTATTGTAAGAGAAAAACTTTGTGTTAGATTGGACTTTGATGTGATGTTGTCACATAACATAGACAAACCGAGGGGGGTTCCTAGTGCCTGGAAACCCCCTCCAAGCCTCGGGATTTTATAATTGAGGTGGCTGGACCCTGCTCCCGCTTCACACAGCTCTGCTTGAAAAGGGAGAGCTGTGTGCACCTAACAGTAGTGCACACAGCATTGCCCATGTATATTATGGAGATAGGAAAAGTTGGAGAGCAGCCAAGTATTGGCTAAAATTATAGCTACGCCCCCATGCATGCTGGTCACGCCCACTGGTGGCGTGGTGTGGAAACCCCCGTCTACAAATCTTGCGTTTGCCCTTCATAATATGATAAGAATATGTTGTGAGGATTAGATGATTAGATGTCTTCATTGGTAAATGTCCAGGCAAAATGGGATTTTTTAAATCATCTATCATTTAATATGTTTAGCTTTTTATATTTGTGATTTAATTCATATAAGAAAGTCCCGTCTTAAATATATGATCGATTTCATTCTAAAATGAACGATAACAAGGGGTCTGTAGTTTATGGAAAGTTATCCTGCGGTAATCTCAGACCACAGGATCTTTACTGATCAATACTCTAAGGAGACATTATTCTACAACACGTCCACCTACCCCAATCTATATTCAGTCAATCGGTGACATAATCCTACAGCCTAATAGCTGAAATACCCACCAACAATTATATCTACTTTACACCGGTTTATTCTTTCATTTCTGGCTTCATGCTGATTGTGAGGCTGGAAATGATTAAAAAAAAAAAGACATAATCCAGATACCTCCTCTTTCATCAGGTTAGGTAGATGTGATCTGACCTCAGCCTGCTGTGATGATCTCCGCTCTGTTGTTATTCTAAATCGATCTCTGGTCACACTAGACCTGTCATGGAACAACCTGGAGGATCCTGGAATAAAATTTCTATGCGAGGGACTAAGTCATCCAAACTGTACCCTGCAAGAACTTACGTAAGAACTGTCTTAGTATTTATATGACTGTCCTCTCCATAAAAGACATAGACCATGTCTCGATGCAGCACTGTGGGACATATAGTTAGTCTAAAAATAACTACCTGATCTATCTAACAATTAATACAATTCTCCTTGTCTACCTCACACACTATTTCTTACCTTACTAAGCTTGCTAACCTTGTCACCACCAAGGTTTGTTTGAAGAGCTGACACTCTTGCTCAAGAAGCCTGCTGGTGCAGAGATCACAGAGGGGGAGTTTGGTCAGATTGGGGGTGTTCCTTTCTCAATGTGGATTAGACACGCAATTGCGCCTACATTCACACCCATACTTTAAAGAAAAATAAATGGAATTTGTACTGTGGGATTAGATTATTTAAATCAGATAAAGGGGGGAGGGGGTGAATGTATTTGGGGTGGGTTCCTGGTTTGCAGGAGAGCGCATATTTTTCTCCTTTCAAAAGGACTTAGACCTTTCTGCCTGCTCAAAGGAAGTGGAGAAGAGGTGATAAGTGTGGAGGAGAGGCAGCGGTCGTTGGCCGAGCGCAGAGAGCGGGCAGGAGTGTGAATGGAGAGGAGGTTAGAGATATAAGGGGCAGTAGAGTTGGAGAGAGCCTTGTAAGTGGTGGTGAGGAGTTTGAAAAGGATTCTGTAGGTGAAGGGGAGCCAGTGTAAGGCAAGGCAGAGAGGGGAGGCGGAGGAGGAGCGGCGTGAGAGGAAGATGAGTCTTGCGGCCGCATTGAGTATAGAGCGGAGGGGGGAGAGACGGGAGTGCGGGAGGCCAGTGAGAAGGAGGTTACAATAATCGAGGCGGGAGATGATGAGTGCCTGGATGATAGTTTTGGCGGCATCCTGAGAGAGAAAAGGACGGATGCGGGCGATGTTGCGTAGTTGGAAGCGACAGGCTTGGGCAAGGGAATGAATGTGGGGGGCAAAAGAGAGAGAGGAGTCGAGGGTGACTCCCAGGCAGCGAAGTTGGGTGACAGAGGAGATGGTGGTGTTATTGACAACAATAGAGAGGTCAAGGTAGGATGGGAGTCTGGGCGGAGGAAAGACAATGAGTTCAGTTTTTAGAGATATTGATTTTGAGAAAGCGCTCGGACATCCAGGAGGAGATGGTGGAGAGGCAGTCGGATACCCGAGCGAGGAGGGTGGAGGAAAGATCAGGAGAGGAGATATAGAGTTGAATGTCGTCAGCATAAAGGTGATACTGAAGACCGAAGGAGGAGATGAGAGCACCAAGGGAGGAAGTGTAGAGCGAAAAGAGTAGAAGGCCAAGAACAGAGCCCTGCGGGACTCCCACGGGGAGAGGGTAGGGGGAGGAGGAAGAACCAGATGTGGATACAGAGAAGGAGCAATTAGCGAGGTATGAGGCAAACCAGGCATGAACAGAACCAGAGAGGCAGAGAGAGAGAAGAGTTTGCAGCAGGAGGGGGTGGTCCATGGTGTCAAAGGCTGCAGAGAGGTCAAGGAGGATGAGAACGGAGAAGTGACCCTTGGATTTGACTGATAGGAGATCATTAGTAACCTTGGCCAGGGCAGTTTCGGTAGAATGGAGGGAGCGGTAGCCAGATTGGAGAGGGTCAAGGAGGGAATTGTCCGCGAGGTGCCTGGTTAGGCAGCTGCAGACAATCCGCTCAAGTAATTTGGAGGCATAGGGGAGAAGAGAGAGAGGACGATAATTAGCAAGAGATGTGGGGTCAAGATTGGGTTTTTTGAGAATAGGAGAGATAAGAGCGTGTTTAAAAGAGGAGGGTACTACACCAGAGGAGAGTTATAGGTTGAAAAGGTGTGCTAGTTAAGAGCAGGCAGTAGGAGAAAGAGAGCGAAGGAGGTGAGAGGGGATGGGATCGAGAGGGCAGGTAGAGGGTGGAGAGGAAAGAATAAGGGAGTGAACTTCTTCACCGGTTGTAGGGCTGAAGGAACTGCAGAGTTGGTTGATGGGGGGAGGTGAAGCGATGAGGGTGGCGGGAGAAGGGGATGAGGAGATGTTCAGTCTGATGGCCTCAATTTTGGAAGAGAAGAAAGTGGTGAAGGCAGAAGCGGAGCGGGAAGGCGGGACGGAGGGTGGGAGCTGAAGGTGGCAAAGAGGCGGTGGGGATTGGAGGACTGAGAACAAATGAGGTAGCAGGTATCCAAGGTTTGAGCCACGGATGCAGGGAATGATTAATAGTTCGGTCTATAGGAACAACAGATTCAAGGTTGGGTGTAATGCCAGTTGTGGCCTGTGTGGAGATGGCGCTGGAGAGCAACACAATACAAGGGATGGTTCAGAAGCCAGATCGAGCTGTAAATCTGGATGGTGAAACACAGTAAACACAGGTATGTCCAATGGAGCATACAGCGGGCACCACAAACCTGAAGCTGGGAAGTGGAATCACAAACGAAAGGCAGAGTCAAATACCAGGCAAAAGGGCAATCCAGACAGCAATCAGGGATGGTCAGGTCACAGGCAGAGGTCAAAACTGAGTATCAGACTGGAGCAGAATATTCACAGGGTATACAGACAACAGCAGCAAGGAAACTGCATGGAGCAATGTTTGGGGCAGGTATATGAAATAGTGGAACAGGTGCAATCACTAATTAGGGAAGGAGGTTAACTCCTGCAGGTGAGGTGGAATGTTCAAAGGTAAAACAGCAACACCTCTGGTGGTAAAGAGGTACTGCAAGCCATATACAAAATACTGGCAGTATTTGAGTCCTAACATTACCGTTCCCACCATGTAGATCTATCCAGAAACCTGCAAAACTAGAAGCAGATTTATTTTACTCCATTTGTTATTTTTCATGCTGACATTCGGATATGGATGATATTTTATATCCTCTACAAATCATGCTCATATGTTTTACTGTTACTTATTTAAGAAAGCTCTGCCGTTCATGGAATGTCTTTCTGAGGACACAAGATAGTCTAAGGAGGCTTTATCCAACCACACATCCAACTACTTTTATCTACAATATATTCAGTAAATCAATAACAACCTTTTCAGTGACATATACTTACAGCAATCAGTGATTATATCTACTTTACACAATTTAATTCTTTCAGTTATGACTTCATGCTGAGTGTGAGGTTGAAAATAATAAGGAAATTACCTAATCCAGATACCTCCTCTTTCATCAGGTTTTCAAACTGTGGTCTGACCTCCTCCTGCTGTGATGACCTCCGCTCTGTTATTATTATAAACCGGTCTCTGATCAGACTGAACCTGTCATGTAATGATCTGCAGGACTCTGGAGTAAAACTTCTGTGTGATGGACTAAGACATCCAAGCTGTACCCTGCAAGAACTTGCGTTAGTATTTATATATCTCCTCTATAGATCACACAAGGCAAAATGACATAAAAATATTATCCTTTTATGTCAACTGAGTATATTTTTAAGAAACTTTTTCTATTCATTGTCAAATTACAACCATTGTTTTGCATTATTATCACTTTTTTTTTGCATTAATTACATTCATATATGCACCACCAAGTTATAACATTATGAATTGTGTCTCAAACAACTGATTGCAGTTTTATTTGACTCTTAATTACCTAAAAACACGATTGACCACAAAAGGCAGAATTATATATTTTTAAGATTTATTTTAGAATTGTTAAATTACAATCATTGTTTTGTGTTATTTATCACTTTTATCTTAATATTTTTTTTACATTAGTTATTAGTATTACTAGTTATAATGCCCATTTTGTGATGCCGCAGTTGCACAATTTTACATGTTTTACTGGGAAGCGCATAGATACAGATCAAGATGGCAGCATCTGTGGAGGTGAAAACGTGCCTGTCCAACAGCAGGAGTTGGTCAGTTTGGGGCTGTCCTTGCTGAGTAATGATTAGACCTATACGTTCTCTTGTTTTCAAATCCATATTAAATAAAGACAAACTAGAATTAGTATTACAGGATGGGATTATTTAAATGAACTAAAGAAGTGAAGATGTTTTTGTCACGAACACGCTCCCAGCTGCCGTGACTTTGGGGTATTCGCTGTATGAGGACACACACGATTCTCACACCTATCACACAGTTTATAGACCTACTGAATCACCCCCAAACAGCGCTCTAACACCCTCCACACACTTCAGGTTTGCCACTACCTATTGAATACGGGCAATAGGACCCCAATCTACTGTACCACACTCAGGGCCCTCCTAACCACATTATGGGCCCCCAGGCAAAGCAGTGCTCCGGGGCCCCTATGTATATATATACTCGTAAAAAAAAGAAAATAAGTGATATATCTATCTATCTATCTCACTTTTTTTTTACTTTTCTATTATACTTACCTTGCAGTCAACTGGCGATCCGGCTCCCTCACTGGTCTCCTCTTCCGTGCTGCGCTCCGCAATGGATGTCGGACGGGCTTGATGACGTCACGCCCGACATGCACTGCGAGCGCCGCACGGAAGAGGAGACCAGTGAGGGAGCCGGATCGCCAGCTGACTGCAAGGTAAGTATTTTCTAGGGTTTTTTTTGAAGGATTTTTTGCTTTAGTGCTGCCTCGGACGGGCCCCCTGGCCCGCGGGGCCCCCGGGCACCTGCCCATTGTGCCCAATGGAAGAGACTGCCCTGCCCACACTGGCACACAAGGCTTTTAGCTATCACAGGCTAACAAGGTCCCACCAGCAAACAAAGGGTTAACTCTTCACACCTCCAGACTGTTACACAAATGTAAGTGCAAGCACACACTAAGCTTGTTAATCAAATGTATCAACAAATCACACACTGGAATTCAAAGGGGGGTATTCAATTGTTAGCGAGTTTGGAAGTTCGAGCGCGTTAAGTCTTTTTTTTGCTATTTTTCCCTATTTTCGAGCGCGAAATCTTCTCCCCCAATTCTAATCTTTTTTTTTTTTTTACCGAAACGGTGTTATCGCGCTCCAAGCATTTGTCAATGTAAAAGTATAGAATGGCTGCGAACCCTTAGCGGAAAAAGCTATTCAATTGTTTTTTAACGCTCAGTGTGAAACAGGCAAATCTGCTGTTTTATCTCGCACCTCCTTGGTCTGCTCAAAGAAAAAAAATTTTTTTGTAAGTTAATAAAAAAGAAATTAAACTGAGAAAATAGGTGTAAAAGTTCATAAAAGTAACCTAAAAAAAGAAAAGTACTAAAAAAAGTGTATAATAATTAATAATTTTTGGAAATTTCCCCCTTTAGAAATAACCATAGTGCTGCATGTATTTAAAACTTTTTTATATTATTTTTTTTTAAGGGGGGGTGGTTGTGCCAAAAAGTATCATGTTTTTTTATTTATATTTTAAAAGCAAAATCGTTTGCTCCCCCACTCTATTTATAGTTCCACAAAGCAAAATGTTAAATAAAAGCACAACACCCTCATTCTAACCACAAATCTTTATTAAAAATAATAAAACCCCAAGAAATACAGTAAACACCCTCATGTACACCATAGATTTTAATAATAAAAAAAAAAAATACAAAATACTCACCATGGACGAAATCCTCAGTTTTATGATGCTTTACTTATACACACTCATTTACGCAAAGTCGCAACAAATATTTTTACCTTCGAAGAAAGGTCCGGCTTGCCCACTGTCCCACAAATATTTGTACCTTACAAATGTCCATGCTTGGCCAGTGTTCAAATGTTTGTAAATTTCAAAAAATGTACCTCCTTGTAAAATCTTTAATTCTGCTGTACAGGGGGGGCCATTGTTGCTTGCAGTGCTGGGGCCCTTCTTCATTGCAGTGTGGGGGCCCATTCTCTTGTGCAGTGCTGGGGCCCTTCTTGATTGCAGTGTAGGGGCCCAATCTCCTTTGCAGTGCTGTGGCCATTCTTGATTGCATTAATTTACTTTTATTTTTTAATAGTAAAATGAGTGCCTTAACCATTTCAAACTCGCTATGACCAATAATAGAGCGCGAGGGGGTGCATGCAAAAAAACAATTGAATTGAGGGGTTGTTTTTTTTAAACGCGCGCTCGAACAGGAAAAAACGAGCGCGGGTTTTTTGTTTTTTTTCGAGCGCGAAATTTTAACGCGTCTCTCTAACAATTGAATACCCCCCAAAGGGTTAACTTTGTCGAGCTATATTCTTCTTAACAGGCTAATGGATTTGTTAGAGTATCAAGGATGTAGCTTACTAAATTTATAGATTTAATATACAGAAGTACAGGGTATTCAGATATAAAAAATAATGAATAAACAATTAGTAAGTTGACTTTACACAAGGAAAAACAGTTAAAAATAAAAGGAATTGAATTCAGAGCATAACTTACAGATAAGTGCTATATTCTGGCCAAGGGAAATTGGCTTGGAAGATGGACAGCTTATCAATGTAAATTGATTTCCCACAAGTCTGACAATTTGCTGTACCTGGTCTCAGCTTTTTAAAGACACTTCCACACCTCTTCCTACCCCCAGGGGTTGTGGTCTGTGACAATTTTTTCAATTACCATTTGCATGTTGCCTCATTTACTAACCAATTCTACTATGTGACCTAAGTTTTCTGTGGAGCATCACACAGATCCAATTTTATTCTAAATAAATCCCCATAAATTTGTCTGGGCGTATTTTCATTTTTTTTATATCAAACACGCCCAGATACAGTGAAATCATAGAGCTTATACTCATTTCCTTAATTTCTCTGTGGGGCAGAATTATGAATTTGACATATGAGCTGCCCTTCATCATGCTATGGAGGAATATGTGGTTGATCACTACTTTTATTGATTTGAAGTGGCTTAATTCTATTTATCTATGTAAAGTATAGCCAAGTTAGCACATGGCCTCTGTGATCCAGACACCATGCTGAGTGGTTCCTAAAAGTCTATTCAGGTGTCAAACTCCATCCCAGGCCAGGCTATATCTCACAGCAGGGGCTCTTTGAAGCTACCACAGGCGACACTCCTATCTTCTCACCCTGGAACATACAACAGACTTTCTGTCTTCCCATTTTACACTTTACTATCTCAAGAATGTAAATGAATGAAGGGGGTGATAATAAAGCGTTAGTAGATTGGACTTTGATTAAACATTTTTACTGCTGCCAGCATGTGGATTTCAGGTATATCCACAAACCACAAAGCTAGACACAGATTGATTTTGTACAGATAGTTATTTTTTATGTTGGTGATCAAATGTGGTACAAGATGTAATATAGGTCCAGATGAATAACCTATTTAACTAGAAAAATGTACATTTTAGTATAATGGGAGTGGCTGTCATGTCATATTATAAGAATGGGAAAATTAGATTGTTCTAATCCTCTATAAATAATATTTGATATCTCTTATATGTGTGCCTTATATGTGTGCTCTGTCTCAGATAGAGATTTGATTTATTTGATTCTAAAGTGAATAGTAGTAAAAGTGCCTGCAGTTCATGGAAAGTCATTCTGAAGCCACATGATCTTAGTGCTCAATACTCTAAGGGGTTGGGACTTGGATACACATACAACTATTATCCTGTATATTCAATACACCAATAACGATATTTTCAGTAACACACCTACAGCTTAATAGCTGAAATATACTGCAACAATTGTGTCTACTTTGCACAGTTTTATTCTTTTTATGTTGATGTGAGACTGAACAGTATAAGAAACAAGCTAATACAGATACTTCTTCTTTCATCAGGTTACATTACTGTGATCTGACCTCGTCCTGCTGCGATGATCTTCTCTCTGTTCTTATTACAAACCATTCTCTAATCAGATTTGAAATATTATGGGATGATTTGCATTAATGTGAAGTAAAACTTTGTCAGTTTGTGAGGCTGCCTCTGCAGATTCTGGTGTAAGTTTATGGAGTTAAATCCTTTAACCGTGTTCCATTCTGATAAAACCAATAACTGAATTTTTACAGCAAAGGAACTTTAAGAAAAAGTATAAAAGGTATATTAACAAAAGAAAAGCTAGTGCTGTGATAATATCATCAGATTTAAAGTCTGAAACTTTTGTCTTCTGGAGACAAAACATCCCTTTTATAAACAATTAACAGTAGGCTTTGTTGCAATTCAAATGTCATATTACAGATGGTTGAAGTAGTATATAGGCGTTCCATAGTCCATTGAGCTCCCAAGACTGCAATGGGAGTTAAGAACGTCTTTATTCATCTGGAGTTAATTGGCAACATCTGTTCTTAGAATTAAATCTTACACTGCTGCTCTTATCTCTCTTCAGCACACAAATAAATACAATTGGAGTAATAAAAATTCCACATCAAATAATATGATAAAAATAAAGTAAGGAATCAATGTAAATATATTTCATGCTAATATATTGGCGTCATCCAAAAATACATTTGACAAGTCCCCCATTTGATAGTTACATCAACTCACACTATATTTTTATAAGTCTTTATTTGTTCATACAGTTCTGTAATATCTTCTCCTGTATTACTAACTTTTTAAATATTTCTACTCAAAATTTTCTTTCAAAATTTCAACAATACTGGTATACATTTTAATACAAAATAGATAATCAATAATACTCCTAATATAAAGAGAAGAAATATTCCTAATGAATGCAACAATGATTGAACCATGTACCAAAACCTGAAAAAACTATTTTTTGGAGCCAACTATGAAAACCATGTATCTCCTGTACATAATGTCATGTATCTTTACAAAATCTTTCTTCTTTTCCACTACTTCATACATAAAGTTATCAATTATTTCCTCTTGATTATCTGTGTACTTTTTCAGATACGGCATTATGTTCCATACTTCATCTGTAATGTTATACAATAGCCTCCTGTTTGTGTAGTAAGATAGTTTAAGATCAATCTATGTTGTATTAACTCTGTTTTGAAAACTTGAAGCTCTTTTGCAACATAACGGAAGCTTTCATCATACACATTAGTTATCTTATCTATCAGTGTAGCTAAACCTTGGATATAAAATTAATTTATATTTCTATGTGTAATACCTTAAAATTCTAATGCAATCAATACATGTACACTGGTTACTTCACTAATAAGTTGTGATACTCGTTGTTTTCCACTCTTTTCATCACTTCTTTTCTTTCTTGTTAATTGAATAATCTATTAAATACTTTTGCTGTATAAGTGGCTTTAAATCATTTTGTGTAAATATATATATATATATATATATATATATATATATATATATATATAACAACTAGAACCACCTTTTCTACATAACATCTTCCCCCCTGAATTCAGTGGTAAACACTTATATGCCTTACTTCCACACATATATTATCTGGTAGAATATATGGCATTGTTACATGTAATATATATATATGCAGAACATATCTATAAGCTTTCCATATTTATTATTCTCTAATTGCTCTTTACCATTTTGTAAAGTTATATTGCAATATTTTTATGCTACTGTTGCCAAAGACCTCTTTGGTCCAACAGATCTAAATTTTGATTTTTAAAATACAGGACTTTTCCCAATTTTACCTAGAAAGTCACGTCTCTCCTTAATAGGTCTATTAAAAGCAGTTACCATATACATACATTACTTTCAGTCAATATATGTGACAACAATTTTAAGTAAGGAGGCCATGGTTCATTTTATTTCCCAGCAACTGGTCTTCCCTCCAGCAAATTAAGCAAATCTATAAAATGTGAAGGTTATGCCAAAAATCCAACATTTTGGTGTCCATGTGGTGTATGTGTACATATCCAACAATTAGGGGCATATTCAATTGTTGGGGAAAACGCCAAAAATCTTGCGGCGTGGTGACGGTAATAGTGCTCGTAAATACCGTTATTACGGTAGTTTTCTCGCTGGATGTCAGCTCGCGGCATAGGGAGCTGCGAGTTGAAATTTGAGTAGAATTACTGTAATAACCTCTTTACTTTTTCCGCTGCGGAAAAAGTAAACAATTGAATATGCCCCATAGTTTGTTTAATTGCTTGTCCTTATCATACTATTTTACACATCTTCAGGAGGGTTGTTACAATATTGACATATACACATTTCAGTTAGCAGTTTCTCACCACAAACTTCAGGTTCATCTCCAGTTACTTCTCTTTTAATTCTACCATTATATGTGTCATTATTGAATGTGTTATTAATTGTAGAATGAATGACGAAGACAGTTCTGATTCTCTATTTTTACGACTATATGCCCCCATTTCCTCAGAACCACTACCAGATCTTACCTTCAGGTCCTCATTAAAGAAATGTCCATGAAAATTAATATAAGGTGTAAGAACAAATCATGCCTATAGCGATGGCAACAGTAATAAGGATATTTTTCTTTGACTTCTGGGTCAGATTCTTCTCCCTGAACCGCATCATTGCCAGTGTCCTGAAACAAATTTGTTATATCTGGCTCCAAAACTTTATTAGTCTCTGTGTTTTTCCAGGTTGGATCGACTACCTTCTTGCAGTGGGATGTGTGAATCAAAGTATCTATTTCAGCAACTTTCAGTGCTGTGGTCATTCCTATCGATCTGTCAAATTAAAAATGTATGACCATAACGTATTCTCCTGGCTTTATATCCTGACAGTTCTCAATAGACATTTGTCATACAATCAGTTTCAAAGTCTCTTGTTGCTTCTGTAAATACTCATGTCAATCAGGCACTTAAAAGTTACATCTTGAGTGCATTTTGAAGTCTTATAATAATATTTATTTGTCTTCTGAACAAAATCTCATATAGTGAAAGATCAAATTGAAGACTGTGGGTGGTTCTGATACTATGCAATACTAGGGATAAAGCCTGTAGCCAAACCATCACTGTATCCTTCATTACTTTACTCAGCTTATTTTTCATTATACCATTAAATTGTTCCAGTAACCTACTCTTTATTCCTTGTAAAAAACACATTGGGCCTGATTCATTAAGGAATGTAAGTGGGAAAAAAGAAATGTTTTCTCCTGGACAACTTGCAGCTGGATATGCTTCTATCCAATTAGAAAACATGTCGACACACACTAATACATACTGTAGATTACGATATTTTGGCATTTGGAGGAGGTCAATTTATATTACCTGGAATAGGCCCTCTGTAGGAGGGTTGGTTGTGATGTACTACAGATATGGCATTACCTGGATTCTTCCTCAGGCAAATAAGGCATGAACCAGCCATTTTCACCTGCATGAGAAGAGAAGCCAGGTGCACACCAGTAGGCCTCAAGTCCACACATACCATACTTATCTAAATGAGGCAGACCATGGACTGTAGGTAAGCCTTTGGGGACACTGATCTATCTTTACTATCTCTCTACATACCATTGGTATCTTGTACATGTCCCTTCAACTTCCAGAGGGCCACTTCCTGGGGATAATAAAACTTTTACATTCTGATTAATTTCTGATCAGCAATTAACTGAAACAACAACAAATTCAAGTCTTGTGAAAAAATGTTAATTAGTAATTGACTTCTTACTACACCTAGTGCAACTTCACCTGCCCCTTTATTACCCAGTGCAATTGGATCAGTATTACTTGTGTGAGCTTGACACTTAATCACTACCTGCAATGACATCGGAATAGCATCTAGCATCTTCTTCACACGTTGAAAATGTGCTATCAAAGTACCTACTGCAGTTAGAAAGTCACCACATGCACTGAATATATATCTACTATCTGTGTACAGTAGATATTTACCCTTTTACCTTGCGCCAACTCACACACTGTTGTGAGCGCTACTTACTCAGCTATCTGGGCAGAATGTGGGGCCCTAGAGCCTTCACTTCCCCAAAACAATCATCTGTTACTTTACCACTGCATATCTTATACATATCTCTCCAATCTCATTTTGCCTATGATAACTACCCTCTGTATGAAAAATGAGATATGTTTCTAGTAAGTGTGTATCCTTAATGTCAGATCTAGCAGTAAATGTTTGGTCCAAAAATTTCATACAGTCGTGAATGCCTATTAATTCATCAGGAATCATGTACCTATCAGTACTCTCCTGATATACCTCCACCTCTTGTGCATGCTCATGTACACTAGGTAAGAACATAGCAGGGTTAAGAATAGTACACCAACATATGGTACAATGAAAGTGAGCCATAAAAGCGAATTTCCATTTTGTAAATCTGGCTGCAAAGACATGTTGTGTTTGTGCTAAATTCAACAAGGTCAAAACAGCATACGGTTTATATAGGGTTAATTCATAACTAAGTACTAGATATTCTGCTTTTTGCACCAATAATGTTGCAACTGTACTTAAACAGGTTGACAAGGAATGGACAACTGTGTCTAATTTGGCAATATAATAAACAATAGGCCTTTGATAGTCACCATGTAACTGTATTAAAACTCCAGCTGCACATCCCTAGAAAGGTGCACACTTGTGATATATTTAGTAGCAAGTGCATATACAGAATAACTTGCACTCTGTCCGATGAAAGATATGTTAATCCTTGGGTCAAGCAATGGCCCAAATACTTAACTTGAGTCTGGCAAGGTTGCAAATTATTTCTGGAAACCTTGTGGACAGTTTAATACGGGAATGTTAACAGCTAAAACTAGTATCTGCAAGGACTGTAAAAAAACAAAACAAAACACAAAAGTAAGTTATCAACATATAGGATCAATACAAAACTACAGTATGGTATAAAAGCCTCAGGACAATCAGACAATAAAATTAATGGTTCAACATATGAAGTTTTCAAATTGGCTACATTCAGCAAATTACAGGTATGATCATCAGATCATTATGAACAAAACAAAACAAAATTTCAGCTGCTGGTCAGAAATCTGCAGGTGTGATTTTTTTTCAAAACCCATGCCCCCACCCCCACCCCCTGCTGGTTGTAATTTGAAGACACAGAAGCCCTTCCATTAGAAGTGAAAGATTTGGGGGATGGGTGAAGATGATAAAGCTGTAGTTTACCAAGCCCCCTACTCTCCAAATGTGGATATGGGTGAGAACCTAATCCCCTCGTCACCATAACACCCCTTTCTTACTCTGTTTCTCCCTCTCCCAAAAGGAGAACAATGATTGGAATAATTCTTGTCCACTTGTAAAATAGAAATAATTTTTAGGTGTGGTTTACAATCAAACTGAGTATCCTAAATCCTTGGCAGTGTTTGATTCTCTAACATTCTTAATTGAACAGTCAATAATCTATGCTTCAAATCTTCCTTTTTTCTTACCAATATTAACATCTGATTAATGATTAATTGTTTAATCTCTTCACTCTGGGGTTGCAATTTGAAGCCGGTTTCTCAATGTTTCTGCTAACGTTTCAATCAAAACTTGAACAGCAATTTAACTATGCTTTGCTATGTCCACATATATTCCCAAGTAATGTCACATTTTAATCACAACGTTTGCAATGCAATCCTTAGCAGATTCAATATTCTTTAGCTTAATTATGAAACATTTCTACCAATCAACTCACAGGAGAAAAGACACCCTCAGCTGTGCAATATTAGTAATATTAGTTTGATTAACAGCATCAATCATGCACAACATTTATTATTCATAAGTGCTACCTTATTCCTTCTTAATAACCTGATCTGTTTTCCTATATATTGGCCATGTTACAGGACCATACAATTGAACTGTTTGCCTATTCACTACTATTTGTAATATACTAAGGCATATTGTACTTCCCCCACATCACCCTGCTCTATTGCAGCCATTGCACCATCTACTGGTTACTTCTAGTACTGCAGCCACTCCCTATTCAATTATTTTCATCTTAAAAAATATCCACTGACTTGCTAATTGATTTTCTGTAAGTATGTTTAGGTGACTGTAAAACACTTTTTTAAGTCCCTAACAGCTTCCAGTGTTCAGCATCAGCCCTCCACATTGCCAAACAATACTTCATAAGTAACTTTGCTTTCTGATTTTTCACTTTGTTTGTACATTATCAAAAATATTTGTATCAAAGGACCCTGCACTTGGATACTGCTTATCACAATGATTAGTCATATTCATCCAGTCTTGCACAAATCACTCACGACAAAGTTTGTAGCCCAGCAGTTCTTCAAAGATATATTAGCAGTTCTGTCTTTGAACTCCATTTCTATCTAAACCTTTGGACATTTATTTCTTATAATTCACTGATGATTTATCCCACGCAGTACATAAATCACTCTTCATTTTTTTTTCAATTAGAAGTCGTCCACGCAGTCCGCAATCTATGGTGGTCCCAAAGATCCACCATTCAGAAATTCCACTTAGGCCCTTTGTGTGGGAAGATAGCCTCAATGCCTCAATATCCATACTGTTTCTCAGTGACTACGTAGATTTATTTACTCTTTATTTTTATCCCTTAACATCTCAACACTTCTTGCCACAGCACTCAAAGATACATACTCTGATAAACCGTTCACAAAGCAGCACACATGAATCAGGCAAATATCATATATATTAACTACACTCCAATAACAGAAATATATATGATGTACTGTTTAGCAAAGTAGATGACATAACTATGTAACACTTTAAACTCTGAATTTTCAATTGCGAAACAGTTACTATAAACAAAAAAATTATAATTAAATAAAAGTTCATATTTTCCCAACACAGATTTCAGTGGAAAAAACAACTATGCTAAGCATCCAGACATACAAGGTGTATACTTTGTAAAGGGTAGCATAGCTTACTTTTCTTCACAAAACAAGACATCAACTTTGCACCAAGCATTGCAAAGCTAGCAGCCCAATGTTTTTCCTAAGAAAACCTATGTAGAGAAAACTCAGCAGTGCCTCCACTTGATAAAAGCAATAACTGAATTTCTACAGCAAAGAAACTATAAGAAAAAGTATAAAAGGTTTATTAACAAAATAAAAGCTAGCACTGTGATAATATCAAATTTAAAGTGTGAAGCTCTGTCTTCTGGAGACAAAGCATACCCTTTTATAAACAATAAATACTGGTAATTTAAGTGTCATATTACAATAGGTTGAAGTAGTATATAGGCGTTCCATGGTTTATTGAGCTCCCAAGACAGCAATGGGAGTGAAGAATGTCTTTGTCACCAGCAGTTAATTGCCAACACCTGTTCTTAGAATTAACTCTTCCACTGCTGCTCATATCTCTTCAGCAAACATATAAATACAATTGCAGTACAAAAATACCACATCGAATAAAATGATAAAAATAACATAAGATAAAACAATGTAAATATATTTCATGCTAATATATTGACTTCAATCTAAAAATACCTTTGACAATTCAAAAGTGTATTTATATTTGCACTGAATGTGTATTATGTTTTACTTTCATCTATACATAATGGTTTGTCAGCTTAATGTTGATGTTAGACAGGGAATTTGTAAGCAGGTTCTCTCCTGTCCCACTTATTGTTACCTAGCTCTTTTTGGTGACTACTGATAGACCTCCTATTTGTTTTTACTCCATCCTGTGGTTTACCTCCCTCTTTTTTCACCTGCTTTCAGGTCATACATATTTTGAGTGTGTTTATTACCATTTACTGGATGTTGCACCAGAGGCTTTGCATTGGGATTCAGCTAGGAGATTCCATGCTCTAAGATCCAAATCACAGTTTTTCCATTCTCAATATAGCTATGTCGGGTTACGTGTTTAAACGCTTAATCTGCTGGGTGCCGACATTGATGCTTTAAATTAACATTCATAGAGGTCGTGATGACATGAAAGTGTAGTGCTGAAGAGCTGTCCATTCGGAATAACTTGCGGTCAGCATGCTGGTGCGATTGGAGATCTGCAGCGTTGCTTTTCAGGTAAGTCTGTTTAAATTTAAATCATTTTTTCATAAATTCAGATTTTAGTTGTAGGTCTCCTTGGTGTCGAAATTTTCAGCACCGTTAAAGCGTAGCCAACCCCATAGATGGCAATGTTAGATATATAATCCTAGTAGGGATGTTGTGTCATGGTCATCTGTATTTCTTGATCCAATTTGGGACCCTTGGGTTGGCTGAAGCAAGAGCGAAATGAAATCTGGAGGCCTTGATGAGCTCTCTGTTCATCTAAAGTCCATCTAGAGTAGCATTTGCAGTATGGGAGTCTAGGGCCGGAGTCTGTGCCAGAGTACGGAACTGGAATAAGCTGTAATAAGGCTCTGGATCTGTTCGTGGGAACTCAATCCTGGCATTTGTAACCAGGCACACGGGACTGGAACCTACTATCAAGAACTCAGAATGTAAACACACAAACTCAAGACAGAATGAGCTATAACTCAACAGCTTCTTTGTCTCCGGACTGCTGAGTCACCCTCTTCATTCCTCTACCCACATGGTAGTGTCTGACCCACTTGCAGCTGAACCTTTGTCGCCCTGTGACCAATCCAACTGGAACCATAAACCCGCATCGGCGATGTCCAGGAGAGAGGTCACTGCCCTGCATCTGCGTGTTTTTAATCGCGGATGGGAGGTCCCTAGGCCCATACACTACACATGGGATTAAATTTCCACAACAGGGGGCTGTTTGTGGACCTCCCCAATCCTAACTCACTTGCAGGCACCCGGCAGTATGTGTGGTTCCAACATGTTTTCTAGAGCAGGATGCAATTCAGTGGGACCTCTGCTGCCTATGCATATACACACATATGTATGCACAAAAGCCAGGAGGTATATTACACAACTATCAGTAAACAAACAAAATACAGCTTAACTGTTTCTTCTTATCCTCTCCAGTTGACCTTTATGTATGTTTTTAATTCACAGCTTTCAAGGCTGTCTGGAAAAGTACAAATAATTGATAGTATCTACAGGACTGAAAAGTCTGTTTATCAATCCTTTTATCCTCTATGACCAAGAAGGTGATATCCAGAAATGGAGTGCAGTGCAGTGCCTGATATTGGCGAGTCAATTTTAAATTAAATGTGTAGGTATTAAAGTAACAAACAAAATCAGTGAGTGAACTTAATATCCATATCACAAATATCAAATCAGTCATGGAACCAGATATGCCCCTAAAACCATCCATTCTGAATAATTTATTGATCAAGTAGACCCATGTACAGGCTGGTAAAACTAGGAGTGAATCTGCTCCCCATGGCCATACAAAGTGTCTGTAAATAGTAGCATTTACCAAGAAAAAAATATATGTTAAGATAAACACAAAAGTAAACTCTCGATCTCTGTCTGAGTTCCCTCATACTTTTAAAAGAAAAAAAAATATCACTGCCTGGGGAATACTGGTATATAGTGATTCAACATCACAAGTCACCCAATAACAATATTCTTTTTATTTGCTATTTCTAATTTTGAGAGGGTATACAAGGATCCATTATAACTACAGAGATTTTGACCTACAACGCCATTTAAAACGGACTTTAACGCCTTAAGATCATTAGTTTAGATTCACACCAGTATCGCTCATCTCATACACACTGATCACTAAAAACGTGTTACACCGATATCAAATTATCCAATAACCTCCATCTTTATTTAAGGATAATATAAGTGCATTAGTATGAGAACACATCACCATAAAAAATAGAGTTACATTTAACAAGATATTTACCATATCTTAAAAATCCACACTGTAAACCTAGGGCACCGATCTGATCTATTAGAATAAGCAGGCAGGCCTCCCATTGGGTGTGGGGTAACTTGGATGCAGGGATGTCCCTCTGCTTTTCAGGTAGGCCCTCACTATGCACATATTGCAGGTCTTCATCCTGACACCTGGATGCTGGACCTTCTCTTTCTATAACTAGTTGTTTAGAGAGGTCTCCTATCTCCAGCCTAGCTTACAATGAAGCCCCACACTTCCTGTTCTGCTGGCATCTATAGAATGTCGGCAGTGGGCTTTGGTGCAGGACAAAGGAAAGCATACAGCCATCATTGGACACCCAGTAGCCATCTTACTGCTCCCAATTACCTCCCTCGGCTACTTGTTCAATATTTTGGCTGGATACGTCCTGCAGAGGCAAACAGCCCAAAACAAAAGGTCAGCTGGCAGATAAACGGGATGGGGGGGCGGTGATACCCACATACATAGAGATACAGAAATGTTAAAAGACATGCTACACTTTTTCATGTGAGCCAAAAGAACCATTGTAAGGTTCTGCAAAAGAACCCTTATTTATATAGCTCAATGCTACAGCTCTCTAAAGATAGGATCTGGATATGTCATAGGAAAATACAAATAAACCATATACGGAAAAGAGAGCGCAAAGCATAGAGTAAATTTATAAAAATAAACAATTCATTACACTCATATGTCGATGACACAAAAACTCCTATAGATTAGAAACATATATTAGAACACACTAATGATGATGATGATGATGATGATATCTAAAATAAGTCCCAATACTAATCCTCAATTAAATTAAGGATATATTAATAATAATCAACATCTATAAAATATCCAGGGTATTGATAAGCATGCAATATTCCAGGGATTAAGGCCAAAAAAATATATTAAATATAGTACCATATATAGAGAAACAGGAGACTGCAGATAAAATTAATATCCGTAGCACAGACTTGAGGTAAAAATTTATAATATTCGGCCCTTATTAGGCTCAAAAGATAGGTACAAGAAATGTCCACTGTATAGGTGTCCAGTATATAAGCACCAGTGGGTGCAAATAGCACCACTAGATAATAAGTTGGAACAAGTACTTATATTCCTGTATGAGCCCACAGATTCCAGGACCAGCCACAAACAGCCTTAGTGTAGTGCTCCACATATAGTGCAGGTTGCTTCCTGAAATGAAGAGATCCTCCTGATAATCCAAATAAACCCCGGGGTTATTGTATGACCAACACCTGGTAAGTATATCTCCTGACGCGTTTCTCTGCGTTCAGCCATTTCTTCAGAGGTAGGTAAGATGTACACGCCTACAAGCGCTTGTTAAATAGATAGAAAAAAGATCACATGAGCATCAGATGATGGCTCAGGAACTGCCCGATCACATGACCACTGGATCACATGACTAGGGAATATGTGGCTTATCTCAATAAGTAAAAAATCGAGTTAGCGATCTTCTATACAGGACAAAACAGTAATTGATAATAAAATGAATTAAGTAAATTAAATAAACCTAACACGATCCACAGGACAAACACCATAAAAAATAACATTTCTTAAAAAATAACATTAATTAAATACAAAAATTGGTTAAATTAAATGAATCAGTATAGAAACCAAACATATACAGAACAAAAATCATATATAGATCATAATATAGCATAATATAAATTATACCATCAAAATTACTCTGTGCTATACAGAAGTATATATATATCAATAAAAATCATTGTATAACTCGTATTCTGTAATGAGTAATACAGATATTTAACATAGCATAATAATATCTAGAAAGTCTCCCATCCCAGTGTGAAACCAGCCCACCCCTACTTAGCTAACAAAGTAGAACCTATTCTGGTTAGAATAGCTATAAATTACCAATGTCATCTTAAAAAAATGTAAATAGGTAACTGGAAATATTACAGTCACAAGAATAAAAGTGTCAATAAACAGATAGAACTCATAGATACACATATATACCAATAAATTCCCAGAGTGTATAGAAAAATACCCCAGAGCCCCAACAAGTGTTTTAAATATTATTTAATTCTATAGTGTCATTGAGACCAAAGGGTAAAAGAGTTTTGAGTGTAAAGATCCAATAAGCTTCGCGTTTGCAAAGAATATTGAACCGATCCCCCCCCCTCTCATTGTTAGAATAATCTGTTGTATTGCTCGGACCTTGAGACATTCAAGTTTCCCTTTTTGGCATACACTAACGTGTGACGCTAAACTGTGTGATTTAATACCCTTCATTATATTGCGGCAATGTTCCTAGTGTACGAATCGTACAACCAACGTACTGAATACCACACTTGCAATTAATGAGGTATATCACATATGAAGAATGACAATCCAGAATTTTTTCAATCTCAAAGCTCTCTCCTGTTGTAAAAGAGGTAAAGTTTGTACAATTATGATCAGCGTGTAAACAGGTATTGCACCTAATTCTTCCACATTTATAAAAGACAGTGGATCTAGTGGTCAACCAACCTCCTATGGAGGAATTTGTGGAGGAAGCTTCTCATTAATGTTGTTTTTAAAGACTTGGAAATAATCTATTTTTAAGGTTCTTGGATATTTTAAAAAAAACTTATTTTTACCCTTATTAACATATGGACCTATAAATTTGTCAAGTTCTAACAAAGCAGAATTATTGGTAACAATACGCTTGATCTCTCTCGCATAGCTGTTATATTGAGTAGTAAATACCATACATTTGTCAGAACTAACAGTTTTAGGGCGTGTGATAAGAAGACACTCCCTATCTATATCTACAGCTTCATTATATGCTTTTTGAACAAGCTTTTCTGGATAATCTTGTTCTATAAAGGCTTCAAATAGTTTGTCAGAATGTTTGTTAAAATTCCGTATATATGAACAGTTCCTCCGCATACAGAGGAACTGACTTTTGGGTATACTATTCTTCCAATAATATAGATGGCTACTCCTATAATGCACGAACCTGTGTGAATCAACTTTTTTTTAATAACTTTCAGTAACAATAGAGGATCCATTTATTCTCAGAGTAACATCCAAGTAATTAATTTCTGCTGAATGGTGAATACTTGTAAAACTAAGTCTAAAATCGTTGGTGTTAAGATGTGACATAAAAGAGGAAATATAATTAGAATCCCCATCCCAAATGAAAAATAAATCATCTATGTAGCGACCATAGAGGACCAGGTTCATATCTCCAAACATTTGGGTAGGAAGAGTAGGGACGGGGGATGTGACTACGGCGTGATGGGGGCGTCGTCCCGATGGATGATAGGATTCTGTCCACAAAATGGCAGCTGGCTGTTATCTTGTTACGAACTTATCCCTCACCGCTGCTGGTCCGGATGCCGCACTTCCGGGTTCGGAGGTCACATAACCGCAACCCATAGGCGGGGAATTCAAAACCCTGTCTGTATAAAACCTTCACTCTGACACTCGGTGAGTGTTAGAGCAACTTCTCCTGTTCCTGGCTCCTGTTCCCTGTGGATTTCTGCTTCCTAGACCCCTGCTGATTCCTGTGTATTGACCTCTGCCTGTTTGACCATTCTTCATCTTCAGTCCCAGTGTACCGACCCGGCTTTCTGACTACTCTCCTGTTCTGGTGACCCGTGTACCGACCCGGCCTGATTGACTTCGAGCTTGCCCTCTGATTCTGTCTGCATTTCCTCTCTGTGTACCGACCCGGTCCGTCTTACTACGTTACTCCTGCTCCTACTACGCTGCACTACATCTAAGGGTGAGCCTGAGGACCGCGACCTGCGACTCCTGGCAGCAAAGCCCATCCCGCCTTGTGGCGGTTCTTGGTGAACACCGGGGAGATCGTTAGACTTCGCACCTCAGGTAAGCCAGTTATATTTAGATTGTAGTATATCCAGTAATCCATTACATATCTGTAGTGCCACAGACTCTCACTTTTAGTTTAGGGGAAGTTTGGACCTTCAGATGGTGTACGCCGGGTATAAGGTTCTGCCCAGTGTAGACCAATGCGTGGTTCGACCGAGACCCTAACCCTTCTAAAACCTGGCCAGGATCCAACTGGGTGTCTGAATGCATAACCAACAGACCAATGATTTTTATATATGAGATGTACCATTTGTGATACCCCGCTCCACGAGGTAACACTTCTGGACAGAGCAGAGGGGCCGGCGGCCATGTTGTTACATGTCCCAGAATGCAGTGGAGCAACAGAATGTCAATGCAGAACCGGACAAACAGACCATTGATTTTTATATATAAGCTGTAAAAACCAGGAAGACACAAAAATCCCTTATTATCATGAGGTGGGCTCTGTGTCAACCTTTCAATATGCAGCCTAATTTGGTATAGATTCATGTCCGTACGGAAGTTCATCTGTGTGCCGTATTGTGCCTGAATTTGCTCTGCACATGCTCCGAAACTGAATTTATGCCAATGAATACAACTGTATGCAATTTATGTCCAAACTCAAATAACACTTACGACTGCCTATGACTTAAAGGTTGGAACAGGACGGAGGGAAGTGGCAGACGAACATAGGCAATGTATAGTGAGCGCTTGTTTTAGCTGTATCACTTGCACCAGCTACATGGCAGGTGTAAGTGCCGACCAGGGCCGCCATCAGAAATCGCAGGGCCCAGTGCAAATGAAGCAGGCTGGGCCCCCCCACCCCGATTAACCCCCCCCACTAACTCCAGTAGCATTCAAAATGGTTTTTAATTATTAGTTGAAACAAACAGAAAAATCAGAAAATAAAGGTGATAATAAAATTTCTTTAAAATATACTTACCCGGAGGTTTCAGCTGCCGCTCCTTGCTCCTTCTTCAGCAGCGGCGGGAACATCAGTGTGACGTCAAGTCACAACACACCATCACTTACCGACAGGGAGAAGGGAGGATCACATGATCGCAGGGGCGGAGCAACGATTCACATGCCATCACGATTGACAGCTGCCTCGCTGTCACAGGAAGATCACATGATCGCAGGGGAATGATTGCTTCGCCCCTGCGATCGCATTCTGCTGCCTGGCTGTCACTGTGACAGCAGCGGAGACGCCGGGACTGGAGGACAGCGGGCCCCCTGGTGAGCCCGGTACAAGAGTACCTCTTTTACCCCCCTGATGGCGGTCCTGGTGATGACTACGCGTATGCGTGCCACTAGATAGCAAAGAACATGTGCGTGCAAGTATAAAAATGCATTATATGTATAGTACGCATTTAGAACATCCTGATTTACAAAAACATTAAAAAAAAACAACACATTTTTTATTTATTATTTTTTTCTAACATTTTTGTTTTGTTTTGCATTTGATGTGACTTTATATTGCACATATACATGTATGTATCCTGCACTCTATCGAGTCTACATACGTCAAGTAACATTTAGGCCGAACGTACTTACACCCAGATTCCTCTCGGGATGGAATGCGCCCGAGTTCTGAGAGTTGAACTTGAACTTAGACTTGAATCAGACCCAGTGTAACCTCCTCACTATTACCAGGTGAATTGCAGATCATGTGACCCACAATTAGCCAATCCTCAAACAGTATTAAATTTACCAGGACTAGGCTACAGAGTGCAGTGTTTATAACACAGGAGGATCCTCCAGGCTGGTGAGGGAACCTCTGCAGATGGTGAACAGCAGTTCTGTCACTATCACTGGTTGAGAGTCTGTCAATCCATCTGACACTTCAGTTCTCTAAAATAAAACACTGGAGGAAAATAAAGTTTAGTTAAAGTATCACAAACCCGTCGCTATTTATGAGAGCGATCGGCCATTTTCCTGTAGACGCTGACGATCACCTAGGGGAGAAACACACTTTATCTCTATAGCCACAGATAAAGGACGCCGTGTAAAATAACAGGACCTGCACCTGACAGCTAGCGACTGACTCTCCAGAGTAAAACGACGCCTCCTATTACCAAGTGTCCTCGATGGAGAGGAGCGGCGGCCATTTTGGCATAGTCTCCCATGCAGAGCGCTCGTTTTACATCACATCCTCTGCCTCTAACGGGAGGGGGCGGGGCCACGGACTCTTGAGCCGCCATTTTTTCTTTGTGAATCGCATAAGAGTCGGAGGTAAGACAGTGCACACTGTGTGTGAGGCAGAGAGGGGGGTATGTGGAGGAGAGGGGTATGTGCAGTGCATGCCATGGGGGTCATCGCTGATATACTGCCTGTGTATAGCAGAGGGTGGGGGGAGGGACAGTGCAGGGGGCCTGGGGAGGGGAGTGGAGAAGTGTGGCTGGGCAATAGGACAGGGGGAGTAAGATAGATATATATATCTATATATATATATACATACATACATACATCTCTATCTATATCTATGGGTGGTGATAGTCTGGGGGGGATAGTCTGCAGGACATGTGTTATGGATAGTGAGCTGGCAGTATGACAGGCTACACCTCCCCTTCACATTGTCAGCTCCAGTAGATAATTGGTGGGTGTGTGCAAGAGACTTTGCTCTGCCACCACCCCCTGGGTACCCCCCACCCCCATTTATACTCCAACTATAGAACCCAAGAACCAGTGGTTTTATCTTATTAATATATTTCCTCTTTGCACTGCATTAGCATTTAATATTTTGCACAATTTCTATTTAGAATATAACATGTGAATGGGGGCCCTCTGTTCTTCGTTCAGCAACAGTTGTACTGCATTATTTTGAGGAGCGCCTGTAACCGAAGCGGTGCCAGCGTTTGTTAATTACAGCACGCACACTATCCATCTGTACTGCGTCTTCCTTCCTTTTACGTGTTATGTGCCTAAAAATTACTTTTTGAGTTTTGTGTCTGACATTTATTATTCTACGTTTTGGTTTATTAAATGTAAGATTCTAAACTTTTCCTGTATTTTCTTTAAATTTACACACATGGATTTACCCTTTCACTGATTGCAAGCCTGTTACAAGCCTGTATCATTTACAAACTCATCACATACCCTGATGCGCAAACATTACTGCAATGTGGCACTCAGACCTATCTCTAGTCTCCTAGGGGGAGAGCTAAGGTCATCATCATTATCACCATTTATTTAAATAGCGCCACTAATTCCACAGCGCTGAATGAGAGGACTCATTCACATCAGTCCTTTCCCCATTGGAGCTTACAGTCTAAATTCCCAAACAGATAGACAGACACACAGACTAGGGTCAATTTGTTAGCAGCCAATTAACCTACCAGTATGTTTTTGGAGTGTGGGAGGAAACCGGAGCACCCGGAGGAAACCCACGTAAACACGGGGAGAACATACAAACTCCACACAGATAAGGCCATGGTCGGGAATTGAACTCATGACCTGCTGTGAGGCAGAAGTGCTAACCACTAAGCCACCGTGCTGCCCAAGAATGATTCACGCTCCTTCATAATAAGCCCCCTGAACATTCCCTGGTTTTGTAATACCTAGCTACCATTATTGCATCTATGCTAGTTCCTGTACAATGAATGATGGCATATATAAGGAAATAGGAGTTGACCTTGGTGTAAATTGTATTTTGTGGGAACTTTGGTAAGAGCAGCGATGACTTGACAACAGGTGTGAGCTTCTGAGAGATCTTCTATAGAAAACCATATTACAGTCTTTGTGTTTCTTTATAAAATGTACAATGATATCGCCTTGCTGGTATGACGTGGAGAATTTTCTTTACATGTAAGATCTATAAAAGTTACACACTGGTATTCTAAATAAAATTTACCTTAATTAAAGTTATATTTGTTTTTCCTGTTTTATTCCTGTCTATACTTACTCACAATAGATCCCATGTGTGTCCAAACTTCACACAAAGTTTTGTAGCAACCCCCAAATGTTCATTTTTTGGGTCTTCATTTTTTTTTAAGGTTTATTCCTCTCTTTGGTACTTTCTGTTGTGCCTCCGTCTGCTCCTCTGCACAGCCGTAAACTAGCTGTAGGTAGATGGTCACATATAAAAGTATCGGTCCCACAGTGTTAACAGAATGTAGGATATTTTGCTTTGCTCATATTAAGTTGCTTTTGTCTATCACTGATGCATTAATCAGATTGTACAATTTTTAAGTTTTACAAGTGGAGATAATTTTCACTTTTGTAAAAAAAAAATATGTACAAATCAACAAGAAGGGTTTCATTTACAAATTGTGCTACCTCTAACAGCTTCCAACATGCATGGTCAAGTGGAGGGTATTTAGCATTTATCTCACCTTTCCTCTTTAGTGGACCATCCGTTCCCAGTCCTCTATCTACAAGATGACCCCACCACCCCATGATCTTGCTATTTGCTCTAATCAGATGATGCATCATCACCTGCCGCAGACAGAGGACGCAGAACGGTGGGCCCACTGAGGATGGCAGGAGAGGTAAGTGCTACATACACTGAACTTTCTTTTATATAGGAATTAACCCCTTCGGAAACGACTCAAAATGGTCAATTTACCTTTCTGTTGCTGTCTCTCTCAGTACACCGGCTTACACAGTAGTATAGGACACATCTGGTGAGCATGAGACACAGAGAAGCCATCTACATGTGTCAGGAGGTTTGAGCAGGACCCTGTTCCTCATCGCAGTGCCTCCATCTCACTCCTTGATACATGAGAGAGACAATGACCAGAAGATCATTCAGCTGCTGACTGCTGGGAATGGAACATTATACAGTAACACCAGGGGATGTGTCTGGATGATGACTGTATCATTGTGTGTGTCAGGATCCTATAAGAGTCTGTACGAGGACGTGATGATGGAGAATCACCAAACCACCACATCACTAGGTAAGAGGAGACTTTAATTTATTATAAAGGAGAGCAGCCACCTAGTTGCAGACATCATCTGATAATAACATGTAAACAATGTATTCAGTCAGTGTGTTCCCTACAGATGGATCCAGTAATGGAAATACCCCAGAGATATGTTCCCATCCTGTTAATTCACAGGATTGTACAGAGGAAAATCACAGGATCACACAGGAGTATCAGGTAGATGGAATTTAGGGTCTTGTGTGTCTTATACACTGATATGTTACGTTTAATCTCAATTAATGACATCAGACATTATTAGAGTGTAATTTTATTGTTTGTGGGTTAAATAGGGTGAAGATTTGACTAATATTAAGGTAGAAGATACAGAGGGAGAAGAAGAGACGTATGTGAGGGGTGATCAGCAGTGTAAGGAGGAGGAGACACCTACAGATATCAGCACTGGTGAGTTATAAACACTTATTACAGAAAATAATCATATATTCTCCTTGTTCAGTCACTACATCAATCTCTTATTCTCCACCTTCATCTGTCAGTACAAACTAATGAGGAAAAAGTATCTGCTCAGTGGTGGAGCCAGGAGCCATCAGCCCCTATTAGACTCCTGCTCTCCTCCTCACATCCTCACATCGTTGTGCTACCAGCCCAGAGATCTGACCAGTCTCCTCCCCACACTCTGGTGATTCTCATACATCAGGAGCCATCAGCCCCTATTAGACTCCTGCTCTCCTCCTCACATCATATCATTGTGCTACCAGCCCAGAGATCTGACCAGTCTCCTCCCCACACTCTGGTGATTCTCATACATCAGGAGCCATCAGCCCTTATTATACTCCTGCTCTCCTCCTCACATCGTTGTGCTACCAGCCCAGAGATCTGACCAGTCTCCTCCCCACACTCTGGTGATTCTCATACATCAGGAGCCATCAGCCCCTATTAGACTCCTGCTCTCCTCCTCACATCATATCATTGTGCTACCAGCCCAGAGATCTGACCAGTCTCCTCCCCACACTCTGGTGATTCTCATACATCAGGAGCCATCAGCCCTTATTATACTCCTGCTCTCCTCCTCACATCGTTGTGCTACCAGCCCAGAGATCTGACCAGTCTCCTCCCCACACTCTGGTGATTCTCATACATCAGGAGCCATCAGCCCCTATTAGACTCCTGCTCTCCTCCTCACATCATATCATTGTGCTACCAGCCCAGAGATCTGACCAGTCTCCTCCACACACTCTGGTGATTCTCATACATCAGGAGCCATCAGCCCCTATTAGACTCCTGCTCTCCTCCTCACATCATATCATTGTGCTACCAGCCCAGAGATCTGACCAGTCTCCTCCCCACACTCTGGTGATTCTCATACATCAGGAGCCATCAGCCCTTATTATACTCCTGCTCTCCTCCTCACATCGTTGTGCTACCAGCCCAGAGATCTGACCAGTCTCCTCCTCACACTCTGGTGATTCTCATACATCAGGAGCCATCAGCCCCTATTAGACTCCTGCTCTCCTCCTCACATCGTTGTGCTACCAGACCAGAGATCTAGCTAGTCTTCTCCCCACACACTCTCTGGTGTTTCTCATACATCAGTACGAGGGATGGCAAAATAGTGATCGATTAGATAAGAGGTTGTGTGATATTACCCATGATGCTCCCTGTGTAATTCTACATATGACATTGCCCACGATCTTCCCTGTTTACTAATCGTTTTTAATATTTGTACTTGCAGTGCTCAGTCATGTTTACATTTTCTTAATTTTATTTGAGGCAAGCTGTATATTAGCACTACAACTAGCCATGTTATTACATGTATAATTATGTACATTATGGGTCAGTGATATGACGTGAAGCTATTAGTTCACAGGTTGTTTGAGTCAATACTTGTCCTTATTCTGAAATGCAGGGGAGGCAACACCTATTACTGCCTAGAAAAATGATCTTGCTCAAGAGGATATTCAATGAATTCCTCTGAAACTCCAGGGAGTAGAGGCATCTTGCCAACAATCTAGCTGGAACCAGAGAAATTCACGTGTCCTCCGTTTTAAATGCTCCCTTAGCGATGGCCTTGGCATAGTCAACTCATAATTAATAGGCCTCTGAGGAGGATATCTCTTCACATAGAGAGTTAACGCTCAAAAAATAGAGGCTTTTGAACTTTGAAAGGATCACCGTGAGGTTGTGGAACACGTTTCATAAGGTTAAGGGGACATGGGACTTTTGAAGATGACGTCCCTTATTTTTTCATTTGGAGTAGAGTTACAAATAATTTCCATCCACACTACTCAACCAGATTTTGACAACTTGGAAAGTGGCACAGATAAAACAATATTAGCATGCGAGGGCTTCCTTATGTATGGATCTGGAAGGATTAGTCCCTTCCTATTAAGCATCTTTAACCTCCTGTAAAGCTAGCTATCTTCTGCTCTTCCACCATACCATGCTGCGATGCAGAGCTCTTTGCCCTTTAATGGAAATGGTCTGGTACAATGAAGGTACTGCTGGGGGCTCTCATTTTATCTCCTGACCTGTAGAGTTGATGTCGGCCATTCTGAATCCACCACCCTTTAGTCACTTGGATCACTTGGGATTTATTTCCTTTAGAGAACAAGGGTTATCATCTCTAAAGCACTTAGTCTAACCTACGTTGCATTTTCAAGGGGTTTTCCTGTATTACCGCTTTCAACTCATTGGGAAAAGTAATTTAATCATAAAAGGGGCTCTCTTGGAAGCTATTAAGACAAGTGGAAAAGTTCAAAACCTTACCCACTTACCTTACGTCTCGGTGTGAGTAAATGCCAGCCTGTCCTATAGAACAGCAGTATCCATCCACAATGGTACCAGAAAGGTCTGGCTGCTATCTCACTTAATCTTTATCTTGGTTGTTGGGGTGTCTCTATACCACTCCCCATGCTGATCAGAATACCTTATCCTACACAGAGGGCACCAAACAACACTGAAACCGGATGTCTGCAATTTACTTGGTATCCGTTCCCCTATTGGAATTGCTTCTTTCAGAAAAATAGAGACAATACAAACATTAGAGGGATCAGATCGGGCCCTACCCACCATAATGTTGTAGCTCTTACGGGAGGACCTCATGTCCTGTTTTACTTTGACAGCCATCTCACTCACTAACATTACAATCCAAAACACAGTCATCCCCTATCAATGTAATGTGTATAATATCACTGTGTTTCTCCTACAGATGGATTCAGTAACCTAAATACCCCAGAGAGATGTCCCCGTCCTATTTTTTCACAGGATTATACAGAGGAAAATCACAGGATCACAGAGGAGTATCAGGTAGATGGAATTTATGGTCTCACCAAATACCAAAGTGACCTTTTCACTATATGATATGCAGCTGGCTGGGTTTTATGCACTGATATTCTTCAGTTTGATCTCAGTTTATTAAATCGGACATTATTATAGTGCTCCTTGTATTGTTTGTGTTATTTAGGTTGGAGACCTGACTCATATTAAGATAGAATATATAGATGGAGAACAGGAGATGTGTGTGGTGGAAAATCAGCAGTGCAAGAAAGAGGAGATCCCTACATACACCAGCACTGGTGAGTTATAAACACTTGCAGAAGACTCACATATTCTCCTTATTTAGTCTCTACAACAATCTCCTCTTTTACACCCTCAAACCTAATTTTGATAGTGTCTGTCAGGAGCCATCAGCCCCTATTAGACTCCTGTTCCACTTACATCTTATCATTGTGCTACCAGCCAATAGATCTGACCAGTCTCCTCTCCACACTCTGGTGATTCTCATACATCAGTACAATGGACGTTGCCATAGTGATTATGTCACTGATCAATGGGATGACATTACCCATGATCCTTCATGTACACTACCCATGGTCCTCACAGTGTATTATTAATAATAATTTTAATGTATTCAGTAAGGATTACATTGTCTGAATTTTATGTGAGGCAAGCTGTATACTATCACTGCATCTACTGTGACGGAGCGACCCTGCTCCTATGACATATCCCCCATGATGACAGTCTATCATGGTCAGCCACAGCACAATCCCTATTGGACTCCGTAATGTGGCGGCTGCACCGTGTAAGCACCGGCCAGGTGTGATAATGTCATCACACCCACCCCACGAACAGTGTGTCCACGTGTGTGTTATCATCATCACACGTGGAAGCGGAGAATCTTTTGAGCTCTGGACTCTCGCTTAAATTTTGCACTCCCTTCTCCATTTTACTCTCGGTTCCTCTCCCTTATCCCCTTACCATAGAAGGCTGCAATGGGTCACAGGTGAGGCCGAAGGGGGTTAAATAGGGATATGATATGGAGTAATCCATGTATTTAAATTGCATATGGAGTATGGTGTTTATGATGATATATGTGGCTGCAGAGCGGGGTGTATGATATACATATAGGATGATAGTTGTTTAGTCTATATATAGGAATATATGACAGTATCATATGGAGTAGTTTGTGTTGCATGTATAGGAATAATTGAGGATATGTTTAATGGTATAGTTTTTGCATGTAGCGTAAGGATATGATGTATAGTATTTGCATGTAGCGTGATGATAGAAGTTAGTACATTGCTGTGCTTAATAATGGAGTAGTTGTGTTAGTGCTATGTGTAGTACTTTAGTTAGTTGTATACTGGCAGCAGTACTATTGTATTGCACAAGACTTAAATGGCAACTGTGATGTATATGAATGCTGAGATAATGCAGTTAACATGGGAATTGTAATGAAATCTGGAAGACACAGACAGAGAGTATTGTACCATCCATGCTAACAGTAAAATGGTTTTCTATTCTATGTAAGATTATTATTGAAGATTGATTAATGAGAATACATAATATCTTACATGAAGATTTGCATCTGCGTGCAATCTTTCTTGATATAAGTATCATTATCCATGTTTTGTGTATCCTAAATTAATATCTTTGTGTATGGTATAAATGTATAGCAGAATCTTTGTGTAATTGGCTGGAAAGAAATTTCACATATTGTGTGTGTGATTATTTGTCCCACGTCTAGGATATTTTCTATTGTATGTGTTTGAATAATATATGGTGATACTTATGTCTAGCACACTGTTGATTTTGAGCAGAAAAGTAACTGTAGTTATAGTTAAATTGGAAACTGCCTTTTGGGAGTGTAAATTAGTTTATAAAAGATTAGTTATAAAATTATATTAAATGATTTTTAACGTAATTGCTTTGCTATTAGCCTTTCATTGACTGAACAACGTCCTTTTACAACTCTGTACGTTTTTAAATATGAAATTCTGCACGTTATGGGAGTGTGATTTGACCTGTAGCTGTGACTTCACAGGTTGATTCAGTTAATACACCTGTCTTGACGATGAAATGCTTTTAACAGGACATCACATACTACTCGATGCGGCCCCGTCATCCATTGATAGAATATTGGTAGAAGCTGTATTATATATATATTCTATCAATGGATGACACGAGTAGTATGCGATGTGGCCTGCATGGGCTGCCTGCACCATGTATACCACTGGAACACCACACTGCCCAAAACAGACATTGGATGCCCTCTGTCCCCGACCTAGCCCGCTCCTGTTTTTCATGATAAAATTAACTTGTTCAAAATATTTTGAACACACATTTTAAGTAGAATACGTTAATAAGTTGGATTATAATGTGTTTGATGTAAACTTGCAAATGTGTATGGTAAAAATTCCCTCTAACACTCCCTATACTCCTGCTGCATCCGTACATTCGGCTGCTGGCGGTTCAGAGCGCTCCACCCCCTCTGGACTTGAAGGACGGAGCAATTCACCCCCAGTCTTCTTATCTTGTGGCAGATGAGACTATAGACCACCTGCTTCATTCAATTGCACAGCTCGACATTAGTAAAATAGTGAGCTCTCACGGCTGCAATGTGTCCTCTGTTGATATTTCAGTTAAGTGGCTGCTACGAGTAACATTCTTTTCAGCAAGGAGTCTGACCTTTCTTTCAACCCACCTGGGTAAAATATTGTGACTAATAGCAATTATCCTTTTAAAATGAAAGAATAAAAACAATTCTCGTCAGTAAGGCAGCTGACCTGGGTAAAATAGCGCAACTAAAACACATTTGGCCAAGTAACTCACCTTTGCCCAATTCTGCCCGTCATTATGGCTTAAAAATAGCGTCCCTAGCAAAAATTTTGTGCCAACAATATGCAATTTTACAAACACAAAACATTCAACACATAAAGCCAGGAGATAAAATCATTCCATTATTTTCAGGGAAAGAAGCAACATTACAACATGGAAGGCTGAAAACGCACAGACAACATGAAAGTCGTGCCACACAACCATCAACGGCCAGCCAACCAGGTCATTTAAGCCAACTCGCCACTCCACCAACTGCTGCCAGCCAACCAGGCACTTCAAGCCAACCATTTGGGAAACGAAGACGGCCTAATTTTTCTTATCACGAGGTGGACATTCTGGTGAACAATGTTGTTGACATACTGTTTGCAGCAAGCAAAAACCTCACCGCATCTGGCAAGCTGGCTGTTTGGCAACAAATCACACAGAAAGTTAACGCGGTGGCCCCCATAATAAGGTCTGTAGAAGAAGTAAAAAAAAGATGGCAGGACTTCAAGCGCCGCCTCAAGGACAAACTCCGAGAATATCACAGACATGCCAGGGAGACCGGCAGGGAGCCTTGTTCCCAGCTACAACTAACAACATTGGAGCAGAGAGCCATGACTTGCATTCAACCAGAGCAGATTCATGGACTCCATATAGTGGACACTGATAGACCAATCTCTTACCAGCAACACACCGCACCTGAAGGTAATATTTTTATAACTACTCCCATTAACCTCTTTGTAGCATGGTTCTCTATCTTACTGTTTTCTAGTCCGCTTCAGCATGTTGAGGTCTATGCTTTCTGTTTACAACATTTGTTACATAGTTAAATATTGAGGACTAGAAATGACCCTAGTTGTGTTTTTTTTTGGTATAAGATGCCTGTGTTACTAATAACATTGTATGGATTATGGCTAATTTCTTCAGGTTGTAGCATTTAGCCACCAGGAAGTTTCAACACTTGTCTTTAGCTTTGTCTCTTACTAGATGAATTTCTCTCTTTTATGTGCTAAGCTCCATTTGGACAATGTAAGTTGTGGTGTAATGCCACTTCTAGGTTAGGGCAAGGAACATATTTCTCATTCCTGCCATTGGTGGGCTCAGTGTCAATGGGGGTATAGAAGGTGTCCCATTCGGAGCCATCCTCAGTTTTAGTAAAGTGCCATTTGGAATAGGGCATTTTTTATGTTTTTTTAGAGCTCACCCCACGCAGTTCGGCAGCCTCTTCCCCATCTCTCTGTTACTGGAGAATTACAGGGTCAAGAAACACTGCAGTGTGGACGGGTTACATAAAGATAGTTGCCGCACTGAGGAGAGGAGCGCTAAAATTAGATGCTATTATATATACTTGGCAATGAGCAGTTCTTCTGAGGGAGAGTACAACTCAGCCAGGGGAAGTGCCGCCAGAGCAGACCTCCCTTGTGGATAGAGCGGTTTCGGTGCTCGGAGAAGCAGGCTGCATCAGATGCCAGGAGCATGGATCACTTCCTAGATGACATGTCAGGGAGTGTGCTCCTCCCTTCTTTGCATTATTATTATTATCATTTATTTGTTAGGCGCCACAAGGTTTCCGCAGTGCCGTACATAATACAAGCAGGAGACCATACAGGGTGACATAGTACAGAGCAATAAACACAAAGTACCAATACTTCAGAACTCCGGGCAGACATATGAGCGAAGATGAAGCAGAAGAACAGGTATGGAGACAGGAGGGGAAAGGGGCCCTGCTCATAAGAGCTCACATCCTAAGGGAGGGTGGACAAACAGGCACAAGAGGGAGCCATTAACGTAAGGGAGAGAAAGGCGGGGCTGGTGGAGAGAAGGGAGAACGAGAGAAGGAGGTTAGCGAAGGAGCAACAAGGTAAGGGTTAAGTGGATGGTTGGTAGGCTTTGAGGAACAGGTGAGTTTTAAGTGTCCGTTTGAAGGAGCACAGACTGGGTGAGAGACGGATGGAGCGGGGGAGGTCGTTCCAGTGGAGGGGAGCAGCTCGGGAGAAGTCTTGGATTCTGGAGTGGGAAGAGGTGATCAGAGTGGAGGAGAGGCGACGGTCATTGGCCGAGCGCAGCTAGCGGGCAGGGGTGTGAATGGTGAGGAGGTTAGAGATATAGGGGGCAGTAGACTTGGAGAGAGCTTTGTAAGTGGTGGTGAGGAGTTTGAAAAGGATCCTGTAGGGGAAGGGGAGCCAGTGTAAGGCAAGGCAGAGAGGGGAGGCGGAGCGGCGTGAGAGAAAGATGAGTCGGGCAGCCGCATTGAGAACAGAACGAAGGGGGGAGAGGGGGAGGCCAGTAAGGAGAAGGTTGCAGTAGTCGAGGCGGGTGATGATGAGAGCTTGGATGATGGTTTTGGTGGCATCTTGTGAGAGGAAGGGCCGGATGCGAGCGATGTTACGCAGCTGGAAGTGGCAGGTTTGGGCTAGAGATTGGATGTGGGGGACAAAGGAAAGAGAGGAGTCAAGGGTGACACCCAGGCAACGGAGCTGGGTGACAGAAGAGATGGTTGTATTATTAACCACGATAGAGAGGTTGTGGTGAGAGGGGAGCCTGGGGGGAGGGAAGACAATTAGTTCAGTTTTTGAGATATTAATTTTGAGAAAGCGCAAGGACATCCAGGAGGAGATGGCAGAGAGGCAGTCAGATACACGGGAGAGGAAAGTGGGAGAGAGATCAGGAGAAGATACGTAGAGCTGAATGTCGTCAGCATAGAAGTGATACTGAAGACCGTAGGAGGAGATTAGAGTCCCGAGGGAGGAAGTGTAGAGCGAGAACAGAGCCCTGGGGGACTCCAACCGGGAGAGGGGAGGGGGTGGAGGCAGAACCAGATGTGGAGACAGAGAAGGTGCGGTTGGCGAGGTAAGAGCAGAACCAGGCGTGGACAGAAACCAGAGAGGCCGAGAGAGAGAAGAATTTGCAGAAGGAGGGGGTAATCCACAGTGTCAAAGGCCGCAGAGAGGTCGAGGAGGATGAGTATGGAGAAGTGACCCCTGGATTTGGCTGAGAGGGGGTCGTTGGTAACTTTGGCCAGGGCGGTTTCGGTAGAGTGGAGGGGGCGGTAGCCAGATTGGAGAGGGTCGAGGAGGGAATTGTCTGAGAGGTAATTGGAGAGACGACAGCAGACTATCCGCTCAAGTAATTTCGAGGCGTAGGGGAGAAGTGAGATGGGGCGATAGTTGGCGAGGAAGGTGGGGTCAAGATTGGGTTTTTTGAGGATAGGAGAGATGAGAGCATGTTTGAATGAGGAGGGTACAACACCTGAGGCGAGTGATTGGTTTAATAGGTGTGCAAGGTAGGAGCAGGCAGTGGGAGAGAGAGAGCGAAGGAGGTTAGAGGGGATGGGATCAAGCGGACAGGTGGAGGGTGGAGAGGAAAGAATAAGGGAGCGAACTTCATCGCCAGATGTGGGGTGGAAGGAGCACCAGAGTTGCGTGTTGGATGGGGGTGGAGCAATATGCGCAGGGGGAGAGGGGGTGGAAGAAGAGATGTTAAGTCTGATGGCCTCAATTTTGGAAGAGAAAAAAGTGGCGAAGTCAGCGGCGGAGAGGGAAAGTGGGACATGAGGAGGGGGGGGGGGAGAAAGGAGGGAGGCATTAGCGGGATTTCCTTAGCGGAGACCGCCATTTCCTCTGCACTTTGTCTCTGGCACCATAACTATTGTGTTCCCCCTCATCTGGTGCCAGTTTCGTACAGACTGAGAGCTAGGCTGCAATCCCTTAGTATCTTACACTGTTCTATCTTGTAGTTGTTGGTGTGTTTCTGCATACATTTAATGGCCTGATTGTTTGTACTTCTGTTACATCGTCAGGGTTAACTAGAGTGTTGATGGATCTTTTCTTTGCTAAAATAATACCTTAGTATAAATCTTTAAAGTGTTATAGATGAGGACCGTGAACAGCGCTCCTCAGATAGTTCACTGGAGGCTGTGGAGGAATGGGTCTGGGCTAGGTCATTGGTGATCTCCATAGCTCAGGCTAGAGAGGCATGTGACTCTCCTCCTTCTCAAGAGTTATCGGCCATTATTGTTAACCAGCCAGTGGCGAGTACTAGTGCGGAATCTAGGACAGAGACTGTATTGGCTTTAAGTTTAGAAAAATCTGCTCAGGGTCTTACCAGGGTCTCATCCTCACTAGACCAACTCTTGCGTGCTCCCCGTAATAGGCAAGCACCATATTCATGCCAAGTTGCAAAGCATTGTCTCAGACTCTGATCTCTGATGTGGAGCTGGTACACGAGTCTGATGGCGAGGAAACGCATAGCATGGAGGAGGACTAGAAAAGAGTGTTGATTACCTAATCCTTGGGGGTTTCGGCAGACGTTAGGGTTTGTGGAACCACAGGTTCCAGGGTTTTCTGACTTTTCTCTTTTGAAAGAAAGAAGCAGTCTGTTTTCTGCCATCTCCTAAATTCACAGAGATGGTTTTGCAGGCTTGGCAGAAAACAAAGATAAAGTTCCAGGTTCCCGGGAAGATTTAGATCTTTTTACCCCTGAGCAGTGCAGGAGTGAAACAAATGGGAGAGTCTTTGCTAGGTAGACCCTCCCATTCCCCGCTTATTGAAGATTACCACTATTCCAGTGACGGCCTCTCTCTGGGACGGTACAGACAAGAAGTGTGGTTTTCTTCTTAGGTATGCTTGTGCAACAGCAGGGAGCTTGATCAGACCGGTTCTGTCTGCTGTCTTTGTAAACAAAGCAATATAAAAATGGGTAGATCAATTGGCTACAGGCCTGCAGGACAATAGGCCTAGAACTGAAGTGTTGGCGTTGGTAGAGCATATTCAGGATGCCACTGACTTTTGGGCCAGACGTCTTTGGATGTAGCTTCTGTCACAGCCAGGGTATCGTCGTTTATTATAATAGAAAGGCACTTCTTGTGGCTACACTTCTGGGTGGTGGATCTAAGAATCTAAGTGATTGTTAAAGTCTTTGTCCTTTGATGGTAACACTTTTTTTTGGTTCTAAATTGAAGTTGATCTTTAATGTGGCCACGGCAGATAGCAGCTCCTTTCTTCCTGGTACGTACCAGGAAAAATAAAAAGACAAGGTTTTGTTCCTTAAGGAAAACGAGGATCTTCCACCACAGGGCAACCCATTTCCTCTCTGAAGTTTTCAAAGAGGAAGGGGATCTACCCAGCATGGTGCTTCCGAGCCGGCAGAGAAACAGACAGCATGACGAGGTGGTACACCACCAATTGATGGGGGTCTGTTTTTGGTAATTTCAGGAATGATAGTTGGCTTCAACCACGGATACCTGGGTGCAGGGAGATAAGGTGATAAGGGGTCATAAACTTTGTCAGTTTTCCCCACCACAGGTTCTTCACCACAAGCCTACCTGACTCTTAGGGAAGCTATTAGGAAACTAATGTCTTCTGGAGTAATGTATCCTGTTCCAACCCAAGAAAGAGGTTTGCAGTTTTACTCCAAACTCTTTCTGGTAGCAAAGCCAGACGGGTTTTTAAAAAAAATTTAAAATCTCTAGTCCCTCAACAAACAAGTTTGGGACTTGGGATTGAGGACGGAGTTGTTGTGATCTGTAATTACATGGAAAATAGGTGAATATCTTGCAACCCTGGACATAAAAGATGCTTGCCTTCATGTTCCCATATGGGTGGGGCATCAATGTCTGCTCTGATTTTCCGTGCACAATATCAGTTTCAGGCCTTACCCTTTGGCCTAGCTACCGCCCCAATGGTATTCACCAAAGTTATGGCCATCATGGAAAATCTCTTGTAAAGGGCTTTAGAATCTGCCCTTCGGCCCAACATTCAACGGTTTCCCAAAGTCATTACTGATCCCAGCCCAACAGATATATTTTCTTGGATTGACTTTCAACACAATGTGTCGGAGAGTGTTCTTGTTCTGGATTATTCTCTTGGAATACCAGTTCATTTGTGGCCAGGAGGGGAGTGTATCTCATCAAGTATATGAAATTGATGGGGTTCGTGGTGTCTGTTTTCAAGGCGGTGCCTTTTGCATCGTTCTACTCCAGACTGTTTCAGCGGGAAATTCTCAGGAAATGGTCCAAGTCCACCCTACAGCTGGACAGACAGATCATCACTTTGTCAGTCCCTCACTTGTTGGTTGAAAGAGAGACCAATCTAGGTAGAGGTCGGTCCTTCCAGAGGTGGGAGTGGACCCCAGCAACACAGACACCAGTCTGTCTGTGTGGGGTGCTTCATGGGTCATCTACGATTCCATGGACTCTGATCTCACCTGGACTTTTTATTGCCTGTAGGTGACCTGGAATTGAGAGTGATTTACATGGGACAGGGGGTTTTGGCCCAAGGTCCTCAATGGCCTTTCTGAACTATCAAGGGAGGTATGTGCGGTGCCATGGCCATAGGGAAGACATATTATGTCCCTGGAATGATGTCAGGTTCCTGTTGGCCACAATCATTCCGGGGGTAAACAGTATCCATCTGGGGGGATTCACCAAAAGGTGTTTGCACAGTCAGAGTTAGACCTCATGGTCTCACTTCTAAACTTCAAAGTTTATCAGTTTTGTGCATAGTCCAGGAATCCCAGTGTGCGGGTACACGGATGCAAAGATGTTCCCATGGGACTTTCACCTGGTGAACCTGTTCCTTACGGTCCCCATGATCCTTTGGGTGATAAAAAAAAACAAAAAGAGAGAGAGTGAACAGGTGGCAGAGCATGGTACTTAGCCGTTGCTACCTGTTGCTTCCTCCTCCGTTTTCTTCTGTCCCAGGGTCCTCTTTTGTGCCACTCTTGAAGTCTTCTGGCTTTGACAGCATGGCTGCTGAGACTGTGATCTCTCGTGCCGAGGGTCATTTGCACTGGGTGGTGCAGATTATGATACGAGCAAGAAAGCTGTCTTCTTCAGCAAATTATTACCGGGTATGGAAAGTTTAACTTCACTGGTGTGAAGGTCAGAGGTATCTCACTTCTTTGTTCAAAATCTCATACTTGTTATCCTTCCTACAGGATGGTTTAGAAAAGGGCTTAATGCTCTTCTTTAAAAGTATCTACTCTATCCATCTTCTTTCAGCACAAGTTAGCGCTAATGTGGAATGTGCAGACGTTCCTGCAGGGATTTCTTCATGTACAGCCTCCCTTTGTACATCCCTTAGAGCAGTGGTTCCCAAACTTTTGCAGTTCGCGGCACCCTTAGAGTCTCCAAATTTTTTCAAGGCACCCCTCCAAAATAATTATTGAGCAGTCCTGTTTTAGAAGTAGTTGGGTCACAAATTGTAATAAGTATTTAGGTCAGGACAGAAATACTTATTTAGTTGTATGCAAAAATGCCCCCTCTGCATCCAGACACTCTGCCCCCTCCTCTGCTCTCTGTCACGCTGTCCCCCCTCCTCTGCCCTCTCTCACGCTGCCCCCCCTCCTCTGCCCTCTGTCACGCTGTCCCCCTCCACTGCCCCTCTCACGCTGTGTCCCCCTCCACTGCCCTCTCACTCTGTGTCCCCCTCCACTGCCCCTCTCACGCTGTGTCCCCCTCCACTGCCCCTCTCACGCTGTGTCCCCCTCCACTGCCCCTCTCATGCTGTGTCCCCCTCCACTGCCCCTCTCGCGCTGTGTCCCCCTCCACTGCCCCTATCGCGCTGTGCCCCTCCTCTGTCCCCCTCCTCTGCCCCACTGTCACCCTCCTCTGCCACGCTGTCCCCTCCTCTGCCCCTCTCACGCTGTCCCCTCCTCTGCCCTCTGTCACGCTGTCACCATCCTCTGCTCTCTGTCCCCTTCCTCTGCTCCGCTGTCCCCATCCTCTGCTCTCTGTCCCCTTCCTCTGCTCTCTGTCCCCCCTTCTCTGCCCCGCTGTCCCCATCCTCTGCTCTCTGTCCCCCCTTCTCTGCCCCACTGTCCCCCCTTCTCTGCCCCGCTGTCCCCATCATCTGCTCTCTGTCCCCCCTTCTCTGCCCGCTGTCACCATCCTCTGCTCTCTGTCCCCCCTTCTCTGCCCCGCTGTCCCCATCCTCTGCTCTCTGTCCCCCCTTCTCTGCCCGCTGTCACCATACTCTGCTCTCTGTCCCCCCTTCTCTGCACCGCTGTCACCATCCTCTGCTCTCTGTCCCCCCTTCTCTGCACCGCTGCCCCTCCCTTCTCTGCCCGCTGTCCCCACCCTCTGCTCTCTGTCCCCCCTTCTCTGCCCGCTGTCCCCATCCTCTGCTCTCTGTCCCCCCTTCACCGCCCGCTGTCACCATACTCTGCTCTCTGTCCCCCCTTCTCTGCACCGCTGTCCCCCCTTCTCTGCTCTCTGTCGCCCCTTCTCTGCCCGATGTCCCCATCCTCTGCTCTCTGTCCCCCCTTCTCTGCACCGCTGTCCCCCCTTCTCTGCCCGCTGTCACCATCCTCTGCTCTCTGTCCCCACTTCTCTGCCCGCTGTCACCATCCTCTGCTCTCTGTCCCCCCTTCTCTGCACCGCTGTCCCCCCTTCTCTGCCCGCTGTCCCCATCCTCTGCTCTCTGCCCCGCTGTCCCCATCCTCTGCTCTCTGTCCCCCCTTCTCTGCCCAGCTGTCCCCCCTTCTCTGCCCCGCTGTCCCCATCCTCTGCTCTCTGTCCCCCCTTCTCTGCCCGCTGTCACCATCCTCTGCTCTCTGTCCCCCCTTCTCTGCCCGCTGTCACCATCCTCTGCTCTCTGTCCCCCCTTCTCTGCACCGCTGTCCCCCCTTCTCTGCCCGCTGTCCCCATCCTCTGCTCTCTGTTCCCCCTTCACTGCCCGCTGTCACCATCCTCTGCTCTCTGTCCCCCCTTCTCTGCCCGCTGTCACCATCCTCTGCTCTCTGTCCCCCCTTCTCTGCTCTCTGTCCCCCCTTCTCTGCCCGATGTCCCCATCCTCTGCTCTCTGTCCCCCCTTCTCTGCCCCGCTGTCCCCATCCTCTGCTCTCTGTCCCCCCTTCTCTGCCCAGCTGTCCCCCCTTCTCTGCCCCGCTGTCCCCATCCTCTGCTCTCTGTCCCCCCTTCTCTGCCCGCTGTCACCATCCTCTGCTCTCTGTCCCCCCTTCTCTGCCCGCTGTCACCATCCTCTGCTCTCTGTCCCCCCTTCTCTGCACCGCTGTCCCCCCTTCTCTGCCCGCTGTCCCCATCCTCTGCTCTCTGTTCCCCCTTCACTGCCCGCTGTCACCATCCTCTGCTCTCTGTCCCCCCTTCTCTGCCCGCTGTCACCATCCTCTGCTCTCTGTCCCCCCTTCTCTGCTCTCTGTCCCCCCTTCTCTGCCCGATGTCCCCATCCTCTGCTCTCTGTCCCCCCTTCTCTGCACCGCTGTCCCCCCTTCTCTGCCCGCTGTCACCATCCTCTGCTCTCTGTCCCCACTTCTCTGCCCGCTGTCACCATCCTCTGCTCTCTGTCCCCCCTTCTCTGCACCGCTGTCCCCCCTTCTCTGCCCGCTGTCCCCATCCTCTGCTCTCTGTTCCCCCTTCTCTGCCCCGCTGTCCCCATCCTCTGCTCTCTGTCCCCCCTTCTTTGCCCCGCTGTCCCCATCCTCTGCTCTCTGTCCCCTCTTCTCTGCCCGCTGTCCCCATCCTCTGCTCTCTGTCCCCTCTTCTCTGCCCGCTGTCCCCATCCTCTGCTCTCTGTCCCCCCTCTTCTGCCCGCTGTCCCCATCCACTGCTCTCTGTCCCCCCTTCTCTGCCCCGCTGTCCCCATCCTCTGCTCTCTGTCCCCCCTTCTCTGCCCGCTGTCCCCATCCTCTGCTCTCTGTCCCCCCTTCTCTGCACCGCTGTCCCCCCTGCTCTGCTCTCTGTCCCCCCTCCTCTGCCCCGCGCCAGCCATAAAAAACAGAAAGAACACAGAAACTTACCAATCCGCCGGGCGCCAGGACCCAGCAGCCTCCTCTCTCCGGAGGCTGCTGGGTCCCGGCGCCCGGCGGATTGGTAAGTTTCTGTGTTCTT
Source organism: Mixophyes fleayi (assembly GCF_038048845.1). Classification (NCBI taxonomy): domain Eukaryota; kingdom Metazoa; phylum Chordata; class Amphibia; order Anura; family Limnodynastidae; genus Mixophyes; species Mixophyes fleayi. Next base: position 220,568,764 of record NC_134407.1, on the reverse strand, counting down.
TCTTTTTTTTATGTCTGGCCCGCGGCACCCCAGTTTGGGAACCGCCGCCTTAGAGCCATGGGATCTCAACTTAGTGCTCAGGACACTTACTAAAGCTCTGTTTGAGCCTGTAGATTCTGTAGATCTGTTAAATCACCTAGAAAGTAGTGTTTTTACTGTAGTGTTTCTTTGGCTAGTGTCCTTGTTGGGGGTGCTGTCCTGCATCCTATTTTTTCTGGTGTTCACTCTGACAGGGCAGTTTTTCACACTAAACCTTTCTCAAATTGTGATGACTTGTTGCCACTTCTGGATGTGGTGCAGGCTCTCAAATGCTATGTGAACTGAATGGTTTCGATTCCTAAGACCATTGGCCTGTGCCAGTTAATTTAAATGGTACTTCTGCCAAGCAGATGTGCCGGGCTGCTATGTTATTTTCTGTCCACACCTTTTCCAAATGCCAGGTTGCAAGTTTTGAATGCAGAGTCTTGCGCTCAGCTATCTCAGAGCAATCCCTTCCTTAGGGGTAACTTTGAAATTGTCGCAGTGTCCCCCAATGGTGGAAAAAGAAAACAGAATTTTTTTCTCTGTGTCTTTACTGTTGTTGTTTGAGTTTTTTGTACGTGTTCTAGGTACTCTGTTGTTACGCCTAGTTAGGCCCTCTTCTGGGCTTTGTTATGAAACTGAGGTTGGCTCATGATTCAGAAGGGGGGGGGACGACACATAATGGGGGAGGAATGATGCTAGTGACGTTCAGATTTAAAGTGCCCTGGTTCCATATTCACGTTCTATGTACCTCATTGTCGCAGTATCTCCCAATGGGCTCAGGAAAATGGATTTTAAAGGAAGTTAAAAAATCCTGTGTTGTGCCTTTTGAAAGCCACACATCTACCACTATGTAGATAATTTTAACGCTATTTAAATTCAGTTGGGTAATTTGTCACTGATTGTTCAATTCCTTAGATGTTGAGGAACAGCCACAGTCTTCACCATCACCAAGGCTGGACCCTCAAAGCCCCTCACCACCACTACCAGAATCACCAGCCCCAACACCAGTTGAAATATCTCCACAGCCACAAATTCTCCAGCAGCCAGACAAGGAACCAGTGCTAGAATACCATGACCATCTCATGGAGATTCAACGCCAACAACTATCTCTCCAAGAGAGACAAGCAGAAGCTCTAGAAGGTAAGTAATCATTCCCAGATTTTCTCCCCTTTTCATGCAATTTTACATAATATATTTATATTGCTGTTTTTCTGGCTTTACAGGTGTTGGGGCTACTTTGTCTAGATTGGCGACTGCACAAGAGAGATTGGCCTCTGCACAGGAAAGGCAAAATATAATAATGGAAAAGATGGTGTCTGTTTTACAAAGAGTGACTAGTCAAAGCATGCCCACACTATATGGCCTTGGTGGTGCATCTGCTGCAGGTGAGCCTGAGCCACAGGAGCCACCTGCTTCTTCACTTCCTGCAGCCTCTGCTGCTAGGCGCATCCGTAGGCATGTACGCTCCCAAGAGCCAACTCAACGTAAACGCCTCAAAAGAGGGAAAACATAAAGTCTCAAGCATACATTTCAAAATAAAATAAGTCATTTTACACAAAAATGTCTTCACATTCTTTACTGAGGCATACATATGGCACTTTTTTTTAATGCATAAGTTATTGAGTACAGCTAGGTCCTTTTTAAATGCATTTTTAAGGTTCAATGGTTAACAGTCACGTTATGGCGCAGAGTGCGAAATGTGTGGTTTTAGCACACAATAAAAGTTCTATAAATCATAACTACCAAATATATTGAACTAGATCTGTTTATTTAATGTGCATCTGGCTGCTGACCACAAGGGTCTGCTATTACCTTAAGCTGCATTTAAAAATCAAGGTGAAATTAAAGTCAGCGCTCACTTATGCAATTCAGATTAAACCATGAATAAGTTAATTTAAATATTATTATTTTGATAAAAAAATGAATAGTCAAAACAGTTAAAAATACATATAGAGATAATCTCCAATATAAAAACACTTTCACAACGTTGCCTTGATCAGAATATTCTGAGTACCAGCTAGACTATTTTGAGTCAACCAGAGTACCAGCAGTTATTAAATTAGAGTACTTTTATACATTCCGGCTTAATCCAACAGTTAAATATGGACTGAATTCTATTTTTATAATACAAAAGTGATTATCAGTAAATGTCCCCAGTCTTGATAGACATATAAAGTGTACAATAGCACACCAATGAATTCAAAGTAGCTCACTGGTCCTGTTTTGTCTTTTTATACTAGTCCATATGTGGTGTTTTATTGCCTGCCAAAAAGATCCCACTGTGTTGTATATCTATATGCTCTATTTGCAGTTCACCATTGAATGTATATTCACATCTATATTTGTAGAGACTAGTGCGTCTATCAAAGTCATGGCATGACGCGTTTCATCGCTGCTAGGGATTTCACTGGCAGCATTGAAATACTTTAAGCTATCACTTTGAGGCCCACAGCCTCAGGTTATCATGCGCCAGTCCAAATGTCGGCTGGAGTGGTGTAAAGCACACCGCCATTGGAATCTGGAACACTGGGAACGCGTTCTCTTGAGTGCCAAATCATGCTTTAGTATCGGGCAGTCTGACAGATGAATCTGAGAATGCCTTCTGCCTAAATTCATACTTTGATGGAAGAGGAATAATGGTTTGGGATGTTTTTCATGATTTAGCCTGGGCCCCCTAAGATCCAGTGAAGGAAAATCTTCATGCAACAGCATACAATAACATTGTAGAGAATTGCATGAACAATTGATTGTTTATATTTATATTCTAATCAAATAAATAAATTAAATATGTTTATTTGGATTATTATTTGATTTAAATATTATATAAACACCACTAGTGGTATTTATGTCTATAGATCCAGTCAAACTTTTAAATCTTTTTAAATTCATTTATATGAAACACTTTTGTATTTGCTTATGTATTTGTTCCTATATTTTATATTGAATAATTTGTTTAAAGATTATTTTTTAACAAATACTGGCATGTGTAATACTTTGTTTGTTACTTTGTAATTGTTTTTTATTCATCAGGTTGTAACACTGCACTATTACTATCCTTACAGTGAAGTTTTTGCTGTATTAGTTCATAATACTCATTGGAGACTTTATTGTCATTTCTATAAATTTGGACTGGCCTATCAGGAGAAAGTGTTGGGACTATTGCAGTTTTTACGGCAAAACTGATTACAACTTATTGCTGGCTTTGTCCTCATTGAAAATTCATACTACTATTGCACATGCTTTAAAGGCACAGTCCTCTTGAGAGATTCTATATATACCATATATGCCTAATATTCTGACTTTCATGGAAATATGATTTTTATATATTTTATTATCTTTTATTTATATTTATAGGTGCCACAAAAGATCCGCAGTGGTGTACATGAAATGTACTGCAGTACAGTCATTTTGAGAATGACACAAATGTTATTTTCCACAAAGTCTGCTGCCTCAGTTTTTATGATGGCAATTTGCATATACTCCAGAATGTCATGAAGAGTGATCAGATGAATTGTAATTAATTTCAAAGTCCCTCTTTGCCATGACAATGAACTTTATCTCAAAAACATTTCCTCTGCATTTCATCCCTGCCACAAAAGGACCAGCTGACATCAGGTCATTGATTCTCTCGTTAATACAGGTGAGAATGTTGATGAGGACAAGGCTGGAGATCACTCTGTCATGATGATTGAGTTAGAATAACAGACTGGAATCTTCAAAAGGAGGGTGGTGCTTAAAATCATTGTTCTTTCTCTGTTAACCATGGTTATCTGCAAGGAAACACGTGCAGTAATTATTGCTTTGCACAAAAAGGGCTTCACAGGCAAGGATATTGCTGCTAGTAAAATTGCACCTAAATCAACCATTTATCGGATCATCAAGAACTTCAAAGAGAGAGGTTCAATAGTTGTGAAGGCGGCTTCAGGGCGCCCAAGAACGTCCAGCCAGTGCCAAAGTTGATTCAGCTGCGTGATTGGGGCACCACCAGTGCAGAGCTTGCTCAGGAATGGCAGGTGGAGTACATCTGCATGCACAGTGAGGCGAAGACTGTTGGAGGATGGCCTGGTTTCAAGAAGGACAGCAAAGAAGTCACTTCTCTTCAGGAAAAACATCAGGGACAGACTGATATTCTGCAAAAGGTACAAGGATTGGACTGCTGAGGACTGGGGTAAAGTCATTCTCTCTGATGAATCCCCTTTCAGATTGTTTGGGGCATCTGGAGAAACGCTTGTCCGGAGAAGGAAAGGTGAGTGCTACCATCAGTCCTGTGTCATGCCAACAGTAAAGCATCCTGAGACCATTCATGTGTGGGGTTGCTTCTCAGGCAAGGAAGTGGGCTCACTCACAATTTGGCTAATAACACAGTCATGAATAAAGAATGGTACCAAAACTTCCTCCATGAGCAACTTCTCCCAACCATCCAAGTTCTCCCAACAGTTTGGTGACGAACAATGCCTTTTCCAGCATGATGGAGCACCTTCACATAAGACAAAAGTGGTAACTAAGTGGCTCGGGGATTAAAACATCAAAGTTTTGGGTCCATGACCAGGAAACTCCCCAGACCTTAATCCCATTGAGAACTTGTGGTTGATCCTCAAGAGGCAGGTAAACAAACAAAAACTCACAAATTCTGCCAAATTCCAAGCATTGATGAGGCAGGAACGGGCGGCTATCAGTCAGTATGTGGACCAGAAGTTGATTGACAGCATGCCAGGGCGAATTGCTGAGGTCTTCAAAAAGAAGGGTCAACACTGCAAATAATGACTCTGCATAAACTTATTGTAGTTGTCAATAAAAGCCTTTGACACTTATGACATGATTGTAATTTTACTTCAGTATAGCATAGCAACATCTGACAAAAAGGTCTACAAACACTGAAGCAGCAAACTTTGTGAAAACCAATACTTGTGTCATTCTCAAAAATTTTGGCCATGACTGCAATGCACAGAAATGATCCATAATATATTACAGTTATACAATTGTCAGACCTCTACTAATTAACAAATTGCACACAGATAACTTGGTAATGCACATAAAGTTATTTACAGTGAGTAAGAGTGATGGAAATGTCCAATGTGAAGTAGGTATGGGTTCAAGAAAACAGAATTGTAGAAGTTGAACATGAAGAACATGGAACCTGCTCAGAAAAGCTTACAGCCTAAAGGGAAGGTGAAGACTCAAATGAGTTAGGAGGAGGTCTGATCAGCTGGATTTAACAAAGAAATGAGCTTTGAGGGCACGTTTGTAGCCTTGGGGAAAAGAGGCTAATATTAGGATGTAGAGGATTGTTCCACTGGTGAGAAGCAGCCCAAGCAAAGCCATAATCAGTTTGATAGTGAGACGTCATCATCATCATCATCATTTATTTATATAGCGCCAACATATTCCGTAGCTTCAGTCATTTGCAGACCGTATGGGTTGGAAAGGAGTGTGGGTGATGGTGGGGAGGTATCAGGCACCGTTCTTGCACTTTCCCCGCTGTGCAGGAACGAACGCCTCTTCCTTCCGGCCAGGCACATCCCATTGCTTGGTGTGAGGCGATGGTCAGTGATGTGACTGAATGCCGGGGCAGCCCAATTAAGCCCCAATTGAATGAGGACTTAGGGTGCCAGAGTATTAGATCCCCCTAGCTCCAGCAACTTACTTAGCTGTTCCTGTGTCAAGTCCGCCTCTCCTGACTCCTGTTTGGCTAGATTCTTCGGTTGTGACTTTTGCTTGGGTTCTGACTTCTGGATCCTGATTTTTTTTATGCTATACCTGTAAAGGCTTTGACCTTTTAGCCTCCCTAACCTCTCTTGAATGCTCTCTGGTACCACGTTCCTGTCTGGCTAATGACCTCAGACTGTCTGACCTCGCATTCTTCACCATCCAGTTTCGCCAGTGACTGTCTTGCCCCGACCTGCACATCCCACGCAGCAAAACCCATACTCCCTTGTGGGGTTCCTGGTGAATACCAGGGGTTATGTTAGACTCCGCGCCTCTTGGTTCAGTTGCACTAACTACTGGCCAATTGTTACCATCCTCATCTTTTCTGGCAATCGTGAAAGGAGGATTGGCAGTGGCCTTTGCAGGTGAGGAATTTATATTGAATTCTGTAGGCCACTGGGAGCCAGTCTAGCGAGTGGTAGAGAGGAACACTTGAAATAGAGATGCAGAGAAAAAAATAAAGCTTGCAATGCCTTTGAGGATAAGCTGAATAGGGGCATGGCTGTAGTTGGGTAGGCCAGAGAGGAGGGGGTTGCTGTAATCAAGGCAAGAGATTGCAAGGGAGTGAATAAGATTATTTTTTAACTTTCACAGTGATTAAGGGTCGGATCTTGGATGTATTTCAGAGGTGGAACCAGCAAGATTTGGAGAGGGACTGAATGTGTGTTTTGAATTGGAGGGAGGAGTTTTGGATGACTCTTAGCAGCTGTTTTGAGGGAAAGACATAAGGGTAGTATTATAAACCAGAAGAGAGGGGTAAATACATGTGCCCTGGAGGAGGAAAGCACAATTATTTCAGTCTAGGAATATTTTGATTTAGGAATGCCCCAGGACATCCAAGTTAAGATGGTCGAGAGAATAGCAGGAGACACAAGAGATGAGGTAAGGGGGAGGAAAGATATATTTGGGTGTCATCAGCAAGGGGGTTTGGAGGCCCAAGGAGCTGATAAGGTTGCCAAGGGAGGAGGGGTAGAGGGAGAAGAGCTGGGATCATGAACGGATTTTTGGGGAACTCCGACAGGTGAAATAAAGATGGGGTGGAGACTGCTACAAGTTTGCTACTTGCCATGTAGATATCTCAAGTGAAGATCAATATAGTGTAATTGTTGTGGCCCCAATTCATTGTATCTTTCCTCCGTGTAAAATGGTTGAGACTTATTGATAGTCCATATATGAAGGATTAACCTTGGTGTATGTTTTTTTTTAAAAAACACTTTTTATTAGTAACATCTTATATTGAAGAGTGTTACAAAATTCTTGAAAAGTACATCAGTTACATAGTTTTTACATATATAATGATACAGGATGTACAACACTCTCTTAGTGCTTTTACAGTAGGAAGTTAACTGCCGCAATTTGGTACTGTAAAGATTTCATATTAAACATTTCAAACAGTGGGGAAGGGGGTTTTGGGTGTAAGACAGTGGAGAAGAAGAAAGAGAAAAGGAAAGAGTGTGATATAGGCTTATAGAGGGGAGGGTGAAAGGATAGGAGAGGGAGGATGTGTGGAAGAATGGGGAATTCACACAACAAGTGAGAAGGAATGGTCTTATCCGGCGGTTCCGTTCCTGGCCCGGTTCCTGGCAGAATCGGAGCAAAGGTTGGTTGTTGTAAGAAGCCTATGGGTACCAGGCTTTATAGAATGGCTCCTCAGTATGCTGGTGATATATTCCACCTGGTAGGTATGCCAAACCTGACCACAGACCATTTGGATTGTTGGTGGTGTGGAATTTTTCCAGGAAACAGCTATTCGACATGTGGTCGCGCTAATGATATGTCGGAGGAGTAAGTCAGCATGAGTGGGGAGGTCTGGGAGAGGCAGTGTTAAGAGAACATTCTTAGGGTAAGAGGGTATTGGGGTGTCAAGGATTGTTGAAGCTAATGTGAGGACTGCTGTCCAGTATGGGCATATTTTGAGACGATCCCACCAAATATGCATGAAGGTTCCAGTTTGGCTACAATTTCTCCAACAAGCAGCACTTGTTTGTGGGTATATAGCTTGTAATCTGTAAGGAACATAATGCCATCTATGGAGTAATTTATTGGTATTTTGCTTGATGCGGACATTTATGGAGCAGTCCACTCAAAAATATCTGACCACTCTTCGTGGTCTAGTGTAAAGTCTGTTTCCCACTGCATCTAGAAGCGGTCTTTAACATATGTGGCGATGGGAAGTAGAGCATTATACAGTGTAAGACCTTTCGAAGATGGGCCGGAGAGACACAGACTTTCAAATGCAGTGGGTGGTCTGGATGACAACTGAGCTTTAACTATTTAATGGTAGTGTCTAACCTGCAAATATTGATGAAACTGTCCCATTGTAAACCTGCACGCACCGGTATGCTAATTCTGAGAATTGCATGAATGTTTCAGTCTTTGTGAAATGATTTAGCAATAGTAGTTTGCCCTACCTGCCCACTTTGTATACATGGAGCGTGAAAGTCCAGGTATGAAGGCGGGATTGGACCAAAGGGATATCAAAATCGAGAAAGTGGGACAGAGAGATGACGATCTATTACATCGAGACTAAATTGAGAGGGAGAGGGTCATTACTGGGTGAGTTCGAGCAGGCACAGAGCATTGTGTAGTTGGGAGCCAGCGAATAGAACAAATTGGTGAGCCACCTAGTAAATCTGATTCTATATCAACCCAGGTCCTGGTTCCAGGAGAGGAATGCCATTGCACATATTGGGCTAATCGTACCACGTAGTATTAGTTGCGAAGGTTGGGAATGCCGAGGCCACCCGCTGTGAAGGGGCTTTGCAAGATGTGGGCAGAGATCCTGGGTCTTCTATTTGACCAGATAAATCACATTACAGAGGTTTGTAACATTTTTAGGGTTGGGGGGAGACTCTAACGGGGGGTTTGAAAGAGGTATAGTAGCCTTGGGAGCAAGTTCATTTTCACTGATGTAATCCGTCCCACCCAGGAAATCATAAGTTTATCCCAGGATGCCATGTATTTTTTTTTAATACAGGCTGTGAACGGGATATAGTTAGCTTGGTAGAGACTTTCCACTTTTATGGTGAGTACTATACCCAGATACCTTACGTGGTCAGAGTTCCAGTGAAAAGGAAATTTCAGCTCTAAGAGTTGGTTCAATTTAGGGGGGATATGAAAATCCAGGATGTCTGTTTTAGTTAATTTTGAAATTTGATCATGTAGAAAAGGTATCAAGTTCTTTAAATAGATTAGGGAGCGAGGTTAAAGGATTGGTGATGGTAAGAAGTATATCGTCTGCCTAGAGTGCTATCTTGTGGGTGTTAGAAGGTAAATGTATGCTGGTGATATACTTTCATGGCTAGGGGTTGTATAACCAATGCAAACAGAAGGGGGGGAAAGGGGGCACCCCTGTCGGGTCCCATTCCGGATAGGGAAAGAGAAGGAAGAACACCCGTTCACCTGGACAGAGGCAGTTGGGTTGAAGTATAAGGCTGAGACCCCTTTAAGGAAGCAGTCTTGAAAACTGTAGGCAGTTAAGGTCTGCATCATGAAGGGCCAGCCAATCTGGTCAGATGCTCTCTCGACATCTAGAGATAAGAAGAGGGAGGGTTGTTCGCTATCGTTAATGTGTTGGATAAGGTCTATGGTCCGCCTGGTATTATCCGTGGCCTGTCGGCCTGGGACGAACCCGAATTGATTGGGGTGTACTAGCTTAGGGAGTACGGAGTTTACCCTGTTCGCGAGGACTTTGGCATATATTTTCAGACCTACATTTAGAAATGATATGGGACAGTAGCTACTACAAAAAGAAGGGTCTTTGCCTTCTTTTGGGATAACCATAATCTGGGCTTGGGTTGTTACTGGGTCTAACAACATAAAGTTCCACACACTTTCTCATGACCCTAATGCTAGATTAACAGAGACCAGCTATCTAGAAACTGGCCATTTTCTGGCATCGGTCACACTGAACAATAGACAACTCAAGCTTCATTGCAATAAACTCAACCCACAGCCTTAGCTTGATGGACAGGTGACAGTTGCACTTGGTTTTTATAAAGGAGTTCTCTTTAGGAGCACTGCTTGATTAGCTTCGCTGCATACACATCCTGTAAGCTTGCTGTTAGCTGTGGAAAAAGACACTTTCAAACCACTTCAAAACAGTTAAATCACACCCTATACGAGTACATTGTCACACTTATGTCCTCCTCCTTTGTATTGGTGTGGACTTCGCGAGGAGTGCAAATTTTCGTGATAGTGCATCTGTATTTTTTTCTGAAGAATGCCAGGTCTATGTTCTACTGTGAACCTCAAAGGTTGCAATGTCAAGAACCAGTGGGTTACATTGACATTTACCATCTGGGTGCTCTGCATCCACTGCAAATGAGCATGATATGTAATAAATGAGAATTCTCTGCCTAAAAGATAATAGCGCAGAGCTTCAGTGGCCCATTTTATGGTGAGACATTCTTTCTCCACAGTAGCATATTTCTGTTCTCTTGTATGTAACTTGTGACTCAGATACAGTACTGTATTCTCTAATCCATCCATTTCCTGTGACAAGAACGCACCTAAGCTCCTAGAGTTGGAGGAAGAACCTCTGGGTAAGGTCAGGGGCTTGTAGTACTGGAGAGGAACAGAGGGCTAAGTGAAGATCTGATCAAGCAGCCTCTGCAGAGTCAGACCAGGCTAACTGATTTCAACAACTTTTCTGTAGCATGTCCGTAAATGGAGCAGTTCTCCTGGCAAAAGGGCTTACTAATCGACTATAGTAACCTACAAGGTCTAGCAAAGTACTTAACTGCAATTACTTTTCTGGTCTTGGCCAGTTTTTTACTGCTTCCACCTTGTCTAGTTGGGGTTTCATTTGCCCTTCCCCGACATTGTACCCTAAATATTTGGCTTTATACACTATATGGATAAAAGCATTTGGCCACATCTGTTAATTATTAAATTGAGGTGTTTCAATCAGATGCATTGCAAGAGGTGTATAAAATCAAGCACCTAGCCATGCAGTCTTCATTTGAAAACATTTGTGATACCAAATGGGTTGTTCTGAAGAGCTCAGTGAATTCTAGTGTGGTACTGTGATAGGCTGCCACCTTTCCAATAAGACGGTTCGTGAAATTTCATCCCTGTTGGGTGTTTCACGGTCAACTCTAAGTGATATTATTAGAAAGTTGAAGCATTTAGGAACAACATCAGCTCAGTCGCAAAGTGGAAGACCACATAAATCACAGAGCAGGGTCAACAACTGCTAAGGCGAATGGTGCATAAAAGTCACCAACGCTCTGCTGATTCCATAGCTGAAGAGTTCAGAACTTCCACTGGCATTATTGTAAAGAACAAAAACTGCAGCGGGAGCTTAATGGAATGGGTTGAAACACAAGGGCATGTGCTACATCATATTGCACACTGGACCAGCTAGAATGCAAAGGTAAAAGTATTGAGTGGGCTGTGTGATCAATCACACAGCAATGTTGGTCAGAGAGTTGTTGTCTTGTGTTAGCTGTGTAGAGGATGGTAATAGGGTATCCTAGGGATATTAAGATGGTGGTTGAGGAATATCATAAGCTTGCCTGAAGAGGTGGGTTTTCAGAGAACGCTTGAAGGTTTGAAGACTAGAGGAAAGTCTTACTGTGCGAGGGAGGGAATTCCACAAAGTGGGTGCAGCCCGAAAAAAGCCCTGTACCCGGGAATGGGAGGATGTGATGAGAGTGGAAGAGAAGAGACGCAGATCTTGTGTGGAACAGAGGTGTCGAGTTGGGAGATATTTTGAGACAAGTGAGGAAATGTATGTCGGTGCAATTTTGATGACGGCCTTGTATGTTAGTAGAAGAATTTTATATTGGATTCGTTGAAATACAAGCAGCCAATGTAGAGCCTGACAGAGTGGCTCAGCAGAGGAAGAACGGTTTGCAAGGAAAATCTAGCCGCTGTGTGCAAAATAGATTGTAGGGGTTCAAGTCTGACTTTGGGAAGACCAGTAAGGAGGGAATTGTAATAGTCAGTGCGGGAGATGATGAGTGTATGAATTAAGGTTTTTGCGGTGTCTTGTGTGAGATATGTGCGTATTCTGGAAATGTTCTTTAGATGTATGTAACTTGATTTAGATATAGAGTCGATGTGGGGAATGATAGTTGTGAGTCAAGGATTACACCTAGGCAGCGAGCTTGCGGGGTGGGATTTATGGTCATGTTATCAACAGAAATAGAAATGTCAGGCAGGAAGCTTCTGTGTTGTGGGAGGATTCAGAAGAGATTTAAAAGTGTTAAAAAAGGCATTTGGGGTTAGAAGCCTGAGCATAGATGAGAGATTGAAAGTATGTTTATTTTGCAGTGTCCAAGGCATTTCTATAGGAGTGGTAGATACCAGTATATTTGATGAAATCATTAGAGGTACATGATTTACGCCAGTGACGTTCTGCTTTACGAGAAAGTTTTTGTAGAGTTCTTTAGTGTGCCACAGTGGGCAACTAAGTCTACGTGGAGTATGTAGTGTCACTGGAGCCACTTGATCAAGGGTAGTTGCTAGTGTTTGGTGAAAATGGAGTACTGCCCAATCAGGGGAGGAGAATGTAGAAATTGGAGTGAGAAGGTGTTGGAGAGAGGTGGAAAACTGTTGAAGATCAATAGAGTTGATATTCTTGTGGTTGTGAGGAGGCTTGGAAGAGTCTGACACTAGGGAGGGTAAAGAACTGGGCGTGAGTGAGTAGCTAATAAGGTGATGTTCCGAGAGGGGGAAAGGAGTGTTAAGAAAATCAGAAACTGAGCATAGTCTAGAGAAAGCAAGATCAAGACAGTGGCCATCCTGATGAGTCGCGGATTCAATCCACTGGGAGAGGTCAAGTGAGGAGTTAGAGTAGTTTGGAAGCAGCATTGAAACGTGGATTAGAAATAGGGATGTTGAAATCACCCATGATGATGATGGGTATGTCAGAAGATAAGAAGTGAGGGAGCCATGCAGAGAAGTGTTCAAGAAATTGTTGGTGTGGTCCAGGGGGGCGATGGATGACAGCAACATGCATAGAGAACAGGTTAAAAATCCTGGGTGGAAGTGTTGAATGGAGAGTAATAAAGAGCAGGTTATTGAGTAGCCGAGTTCTTGCAGAGTCATGAGAGAGGAGAGTGGTTCAAAGTCAGTTGCATTTCTTCCTACTTGTGATGGCAGACAAAGCCTTGAGTAGAACATAGAGGACTGAAATAGCTGTAGCATGGGTAAGGAGTGGCTGAGCAAGTAGTACAGCAGGCTGCTTAAACATTGGATTTTGCAGGGAAAATAAACTGACAGATAAAACAAATTTTTATGAGCTCATTAGAAAATTAGAGCAGACTCCAAAACAGTCTGCTTGAGGTGTGAAGCTTGTAGCCAGGGAGAGATGGAAACATCAGGAGTAGATTATGAAGTTTCAGGTGAATACTGACTGTTGTCCTTGTGTAGCTGTGGTAATAGAATGTTCTTCTCCTGTTTCCTCCGGTATAACTCGGAATTATGTTATTTATTTTTTTTACACTTGTAACTATACACTTAGAATTATACACACTAACCATTCTACAATGTATTTATATGGTTAACAAACACATGTGATCAGTGTTCTTCAAACAAGCCATCAATAAACTCCCCCAACAAACACTAGCAATAAAAGTTTTAAACAGTGAAAAGACAGCATACTATTAGAAATAAAAATGCACTTTCTTAATTCAGTCCACACACTGGTGCAATAAGGTTGAAGTAATTACCATTAGAAATAAAACCTTGGCAGTGGGTGAAAAGTTTGCTTTCCTGGTTGAGACCAGAACCTACAGCACTTTTATCATAACTTCTCTTTTGCCGTTCCTGAGCCTCTTTTACATATTATTGTACAATGGGCCCTGTCTTTCCCATTCTCTCATACATTTGGGCTAGATTTGGCTCTCTGGGACCTTGGTGCTCCCACCCTTCTTTCATCATATCCAAGATACCCATTGGCTGTCTCCCAAACAATAACTCAAAGGGACTAAACCCTGTTGAGGCTTGAGGTTCGTCACGGATAGAAAACTACAATACGTGATAAATGTGTCCCAAACTATTCCCTTGCACCACCGCTTTCGTCATCATGTGTTTTAATGTGCGATTAAAGCGCTCCACCAAGCTGTCCGTTTGTGGATGGTACAAGGAGGTATGAAGAGCCGTCACCCCTAACAGCTGACACATGTCCTGGTCCGTGAGAATTTCCTTAGGAATTTTCAACTGTAAAAATCAACATCAGCTCTCTAGCTATGGTGCTGGACTTTATATTCCACAGAGGAACTGCCTCTGGATATTAGATCGCATAGTGAAGCACCACTAGTATATATTGGTATATTGGCAGATTTCTCCAGTAGCCCCACAAGGTCCATACCTCTTCGCTCAAAGGAGACCTGAACTACAGGTATTGGTATGAGAGATGCCCTATACAAGGGTTTGGAACAGGTTCTCTGACAATTGGGACAAGATCGTCTGTACCTTTTCACTGCCATATGTACACCTGGCCAGTAAAACATCAGCAGAACTCGTTCCTGTGTTTTATCATCCCCTGAAGGTCCCTCTACATACATGTGTATGTTCTGCTTTTAGCACTAGAGGTACATGAACCTGGGAACCCTTAACTTCTACTTTTTCTCCTTGTACAACACCGATTCTATTCAAGAAAATTATTTTTAACAACAATATGGTATACCTTCTGCAGGCTGGATGGCTTTTGCTACACCATTTACCTCAGTCACATTGTTAAATGCATGTTCCAAAGTTACATCATTAAGCTGCTTTCGACTGTCTAAGCTTCCCCAAACGGAACAAAAGGAACACTTGGAAACTTAGCCTAATTTGTTTTAAAAAGTCTTCTTGGTGCTACGGTTATGATCCAGAAACAAAACAGCCATCAAGCCAATGGAAAACTCACACTTCTCCTCGTCCCAAAAAAGCACAAGTGAAGTCAAATGTGAAAACATTGTTGATTTGTTTCTTTGATGTAAGAGGGATTGTGCACTCAGAATTTGTACCCCAGGGTGAAACAGTCAACCAAAGTTTTTATTTGGAAGTTTTGAAAAGGTTGCCTCACTGTTTGAGGAAAAACGTCCTGATTTATGGCAAACAAATGACTGGTTCTTCCATCATGATAACGCCCACACAGCAATGTGTGTTAATGCAATTTTTAGCCAAATACAACATGATACCTTTGCCTCACCCGCCGTATTCATCCAATCTTGCCCCGTGCGACTTTTTGTTAATTTCTTCGGATGAAAAAAGATCGTAAATGAAAAAGTTTTTCTGATATTGAAGAGGTGAAACAAAAAAGGCAAAAGTACTAAAAGGCATCAACGATGATGAGTTTAAAGAATGTTTTGAGAAAAAATGCAAAAGTCTTAGTTGCACACATTTTTGCATTTTATCTACAGTAGAAATGGCAGGTGTTTTGCTGGCTATAGCAGTGTGCTGGCGGAATTTTCTGTGTGTTTATTCCTTTTAGGATAACCCCACCCTTTCAAGCACCTGCTATGAGCCTATAAATTGATTGAGCAGTTTCTACTTCTGTATTTGTCTGAGAGGCATGTTTGTGTCAGTAGCTGAGGGGGAGTACTGGCGCTGAATTGCTATTTGGAGGCTTGTGGGGTACCTCTTTGATAAGTTAGCTCTCAATTTAAAAACATACAGGTATGGCCCAAATATATGGGACTCTCACTGTTTAGAGAGTTAAGACCACCTTATTAACAAAAGCGCAGTGGAGTGGCGGGTGGCTTTAACATACATTTGCAAATGTGTGCAACTAAGACTTTTGCATTTTCTGTATGATAGAAAGGTGTTAGAACACAAAGTGGATCGCAGCTTGGTGGGTAAGGGGCCGTGTAGCTGCAGAGCGGTCCGAGTGCCCATGCTGACCCCAGTCCTCAGCTGCAACCACCTACAATGGACATGTGAGCGCCTGAACTGGACCATGGAGTAATTGAAGGTGACCTGGTCTGATGAATTATGTTTTCCTTTACATCATGTGGATGGCTGGGTACGTGTGCATCATTTACCTGGGGAAGAAATGGCACCAGGATGCACTATGGGAAGGCGACAAGCCGGCGGAGGCAGTGTGATATTCTGGGCAATGTTCTGCTGGGAAACCTTGGGTCCTGGCATTCATGTGGATGTTACTTTGACACGTACCACCTACCTAAGCATTGTTGCAGACCAAGTACACGCCTTCATGCCAACTGTATTCCCTCATGGCAGTGGCCTCTTTCAGCAGGATAATGTGCCTTAACCACACTACAGAAACTGTTTAGAAATGGTTTGAGGAACATAAAAGAATTCAAGGTGTTGACTTGGCCTCCAAATTCTCCAGATCTCAATCTAATCAAGCATTTGTGGGACGTGCTGGAGAAACAAGTCCAAGCCATGGAGGCCCCACCTCACAACTTACAAGACTAAAAGGATCTGCTGCCAACGTCTTGGTGCCAAATACCACAGGACACCTTCAGAGGACTTGTGGAGTCCATACCTCGAAGGGTCAGAGCTGTTTTGATGGCACAGTAATAGGCAGGTGATTTTAATGTTGTGGCTTATTGGTGTATAGTGTAAATTATTTTATTAAATCAACTTTGTAAACTAAGTATTAAATAAAAAAACAAAAAATTATGAAATTAAGAACTGAAATGAGTCTATAGCATTCCTTTGTAGACTATTTACTGTCCAATAATTTACAGCAATTAAATAGGTACAACATAAAAAATTAACATATTATCTTACATTCTAATCAAAAATATAAAAATTTAGATGATAAAAGAATACAGTGTATTAATGATGAAATTAAATATAATGAAGCTCTTGTCTTTTTAAGTAAAAAAAAAAAACGAACAACTTATGGGCATTTGGGGCCAATGATAATCCACTGTGTAATATATCTTAAAACAAACAAAAATAAACTTAAATAGTTATTTTTTCCTTCAAAAAAGGCCATTATTATGAAATAAAACCCTCTAACCACACAACAGGCAGGAAATAAATCTTTACAGTATACAAACTAGATTTTTTTATTTAAAGTTCTAGATATGTCCCTGAATGTAAAGTGTTTGGAGTAATGGTTTAACAGAGAACATACACTATTACCAGTATAGTTTTTAAAGAAAATATTTTAACAAGAATTTATTCTTCGGCCATTTATAAACCATACGAGAATTTTATAGTGTCAGTAGTACTTCAGATTTAATTAGTGGGAAGATGGCCGTCGTCATCTACAACAGTTGCAGGATATTCTAACTGTGGAAAATCATCTTCGGATGTGGAAGCTTTCTAATATTTTGCTCCATTACCCTGGACGCGTATCAGAGCGATGGAAACATCATTTCCTTTTTTGTGAACCTTGCGCAGAAATTCTAGATGATTATCTTGCTGGTTATGTACAATCCGTTGTAGGCTTTACGATATCTCATAACAGATAACATACATTTATGATGTTGTTCCTTTATATGCTTACGGACATCACATATCATAACCAGCATTTCCTTTTCAACTTTTTCCATAGCTGTGTGGACACTAGACATCATCTTCATGATTTTTCCTGTAACTTTTTTGGTGTCCATGGCTCATAGTTTGCATAGAAGATGAATGATGTGTTAATGAAGAATCATCTTGGATGGCACCCTATACTAGGTACATTGTTACAGACTGTTCATCCCCAAGTATGTCCCTGTTCTTATTCATTTCAGGGTGGCCTGAACTTCATTCAAATGGCGGTCTTGATCAGCACCCGATGTTGTGGAATACTCACTTTCCACTGAATATTCTTCACATCCTCACGGAAAAGTCTACATAGTTCTAGAAGAGAAATAAGAGAAAATGTTATAAGCATTACTATTATTATTAAAACTCGTGATAATGTGTTAACAAAACTAGATAAAAAATCTAATCAAATTATAATACTGAAGTGTGACTAATGCGTACTAATATTTATTTTTCCTCAATATACTCCACGGCCACCATAACACTAGGTAGATTTCCTTTCCAGTTTAGGTACAGACACACCAGATGGCATATAAGGTAGCTCCTCCTCTTCCCGTGACTCTGAGCGACATTCCAAACTTTATGAAAAATATTATAAAAAAAAGAAAATTACAACCATGTAAATGGGGGGGTCGAGATTGGGCTGCCATAGAATATTTTGAAGAAAAGTAATTACTGGTATTCCTCCATGGCAGCCATAACACTGGGATGTACCAAAGCAATGTAGTAGGGTCACACAAGAAACAAAACCAATCACAATTGCTGCAAATCAAGAATTGATGTACTGGTAAAACTGAGAACATCTGCCAAACTGAGAATCAGAGGTGGATAATATATTCAGTTCATAATGACTGAAGAAAGTATGGACAACACCCAGCTGCTTTGCAAAGTTCCACTTCAGAAGCCTAAAGGGTATATTTACTAAATTGCGGGTTTGAAAAAGGTGATGTTGCCTATGGCAACCAATCAGATTCTAGCTGTCATTTTGTAAAATGTACTAAATAAATGATAACTAGAATCT
Organism: Mixophyes fleayi; assembly: GCF_038048845.1. Lineage (NCBI taxonomy): Eukaryota > Metazoa > Chordata > Amphibia > Anura > Limnodynastidae > Mixophyes > Mixophyes fleayi. Next base: position 220,550,568 of record NC_134407.1, on the reverse strand, counting down.
GATTGGTTGCTATAAGCAACATCTCCACTTTTTGAAACCCGCAGTTTAGTAAATCTAGCCCTAATTCTTGCTTGCCCAAGATGTTGCTACTGCTCATGATGAATGGGTACTCAGGCACCTTATGACCAGGGTCAGACATCAGAGTGCTTAGAACTAAATTAAGGTCACGTGGAGCCCCAAAAGGATCCGATGATGGGATGAATCCTCTTGAACTGCATGAAAGACGCAAATACATTTTCTGAAGCTAAGTACACAATCAAACCAGACACTTGTACCTTGAGTGTAGATAAAGGAAGACCTGTGCTGAAAATACGCTGGAGGAAGCCAAGGACCTGTGGAATGTTTATTACTGATTGAATTTAGAGTCACATCATGAAATATATTTCTTCCACATCCTATGATAGATATCTGAAGAATTCTCCTTCCTTGCCTGTAACAGTGTTTTGATAATGTGTTCTGAGACTTTTTCCTGGACATATTTCGCTGTCTCCATGCCATTAAAGCTAGCCCCCTTGGTTTGGAAGAAGTGGGCCTTGATCTAGTAGGTCTGTCTGAAAAGACAGAGGCCAAGGCTGTTCCTTTAGCATCTCTCAGGATACAGGAAACCATGTGAAGCCAAAATGGAAGAATTGATCTTGCCCTTTCTTTTCAGATATTTTTTTTAGCATGCAAGTGGAAATGGAGGGAAAGACATACGCCAGGTGGAATGTCCATGAAAACATCAGAGCATCTATTACCTGTTACTCTGCCGATCTTTCAAGAGAACTTGGGAACCTCTGTATTTCTGCTTGTTGCCATGATGTCCCTCTGAGGAAGCCTGAATCTTCCTACCAACGCCTTCTGATGAAGGGACTATTCTACTGGGTGCATCTGTTCTTGACTGAGGTAATCCGTTAACACATCCTGTTTTCCTGCTACATGTAATGCTGAGTGACTCCAGAATTTTCTCTGCCCATGACATTTGTTACTTCCACCATCAAGGGTCAGCTTTTAGTACCTTCTTGATGATTCATGAATAATACTACTACTGTCCTGTTTCTGAGAATATCGAGACAGTTTGCTTTTAGGTGAAGATGAAAGTTCTGAATTGCTTTCCACACTGCTCTCATCTCCAAGTCCATCACATGAAGACTTTTCTTGTGACCATGTGCCTAGAACCACTTGACACTGCAGGTCGGCTCCCCAGTCTGTGATACTGGCATCTGTGATATCATCCATTCTGGCTCCAAAAGTGACATTTTTTATGTCCTTATCCTTTGCCATCACCTAATGGACTTTCTGATGCTGATTAACAGGGTAATGGCATGATTCAAAAAATCTCTGTGACCCCATTTTTTCCACTGGAGATCTCACATTTGCCATCTTGCCTATGAGGTGACCACTAGCATGGAGGAAAATATGCCAAACAGTTCAAGCTCCTTTCATATGTATACCTGATGGTGTGTCTGTAGCTGACGTGTCAAGGACCCAACCTTGATGCACCTACCTTATGCCAAAGATACTTTGTTCTGTATGGTGTAAGCCCGGACCCCAGGAACTTTATTTGTTGCTATGGGATGAGATGACTTTTTGCCTTGTTCAATCCAGCCATGTTGTTGCAGAAACACTATCACCTGAGCTGTCTTGTACTTGACAATGCATTCTAGCTCCCTGCTACAAAGATATTGTCAAGATAAGGGTATATATTGACGCCTTGTTTCTCAATTCTGTCATCAGACAGACTAGCCCCTTGGTAAAAGTTCTTGCAGATGTTGCCAGCCCAAAGAACAAGAAGGTGAACTGAAATCTATGGATGGGAGAAAATCCCCTTTGCAAGAATTCACAGATTCCATGTGGAAATGTCTGGTACAAATAAACTTCTTTAGCCACTTCAAATCCAAAATTATGAGAAAAGTTTGTGATGATTTTTGACAAGGAAGAGAAATGGAATAGAAGATTTTATCTTCTTGACCTGCTGGATCAAATGAAATTGCATGACCCTTTATTAATTACTGCAGTGTTTTACCTGACCACAGAAGTTCCCTTTGAGTTACTGCTGTAACTCTATTTTGTAACCATTTCTTAAGATGTGCAACATCCACTGATAGCTGATGGAGTGGGCCCATATCGCTGCAATTCTGCCCCAACTGGTGTTAATGGGACTGATCCCGACAAAAGTGACATTGTGGATTCTTCTGATTTGACCTTCCTTCTTTGGGCCTAAAAAAACCCAAAGGACTGCTTGAATGTATTTGGCATATTTTGCCTATTATATTTTGACTTATACAATCTCACATCTCTGAAGTGCTGACAAGCCAAGGAAGAAAACTTAGGCCTTCTATCTTGTGGCAAGGGATCTGATTTACCCCCAGAGAACGTCTATATAACAGCATCCAATTTGTCTCCTAAAAGCATCCTCATAATTGCTGATTGTCTAGATTATTTTTGACCGAGAGGCTACTGAGGCCATTGTCCTTGCTGAAAAAACAATGCTTAACACAAAACCTATGCTTTTCTACATAACTTTGATGCTTTTCAACATGTATTGTCTGTTAGCTTACACTTGGGCATCTATAAAGTGCATCTCCCCATTGTATAAGTGCTCTTGCCATTGAAGCCATAGTTACATCAGATTTCAAAGTGGTTCCAGATGAAATTTGAAGTTTCTAAGAACAACTGTCCATCTTCCTATGTGTGGGATCTCTGAGGGGACCCCCATCTTCAATAGGAATAGTAGTTCTGGATGACATAATAGCCATAGGTGCATCCACTTTTTAGCCTCCTCGTCCCTGAATGGATATATATGTTCTAACCTATTCAAATTAAAGTGACTCTCGTCTACATTAGCCATTACTTAGATCAGCTCCTTCACAACCTGATGTAGAGAAAACCCCACCTTTTTATTACGGTCTTCCAAAAAGGGTTTATGAGACTCTGGAAGCCTGTTCCTGATCCATCCCCATAGATTTGTAAATATGCTTAAGCAGAATTTTCACATTGTCTAAATTAACATTTTAGGTAATGACAATCTCTCTGGATGCACAACTGGGCGATTCATCCAAGTCAACTGGGGAATCCTATTTGGATTAAAAACATGTGTCTTCCAACCCTATGCTTGTCCGAGACCTTGCTTTCCTAGTGCTGTTTGAGGTCTAATTCAGGCTCTAGTATACTGCCGGTTCCAGATTACTTGCTCAGGATCCAGGTAAAAATTTTCCCAAAGGCAGGGGAACACTTAGAGCAGTTCTGAGCCTCTTACTAGCTTGATATCCATCTTGGCACCATGTTATCTACGACGCGTTGAGCGCACTAGACCTGCTCCAGGAGGTCACAGACTGGTGTTCTCCAGGTAACCAGTAGCATAGAATGTTGCATCGCCGGCACCCAAGAGAAGGTAAGTACTTCAGAAAATAACAAAACCCTATCTATTCTAAACACAGGAAATGTCATGGAGAAAGTGGAGGAACTACGTTATATACTTGGTGCGTTTTTGAAACCTGTCTCTACCTTACCTGGAAAGGGAACCTACCCAGTGTTACGGCTGCCATGGAGGATTGAAGAGGAAAGTAAAATGGTGTCTAAATATAGCTTCTATACTAGAGAATGTCATGGACAGTGGAGTTCTTTCCTTCTTAAAAAACAATAATAATGTACAAAGATTATAATCACAACACATTAAAGATACATTATATACATAATAAAATGTAAAACTGTTAACATTTTTAAGATGTCAGCTCTTGTTCTGTTTAATTTTCTACAAAACGTTGAGGAAGATGAATTCTTCTTTTTGACCTTGGAGGCCTTTCGGGGCTTTTGGTTGGGCTAGCAAGTGTACATATTGATTCAGTCGCCACACTTGAATGTTCAATATTGCTCTCAATCGTAGGTGAAAGTAAAACTTCATCTTGCTCTTTCGTATGCAATACGTGTATCATCTCCTGTTGGGCCAACAACATTTCTTTCTGAGTTTGAGCAATTTCCTTGAATGTCTCTGCAATTTGTCGGAACGAAGTTGCAATGCTCTTGTTATGTTGTTCTTGAAATTTGGAGACGTCTTCAACAGTGCGACGAAAGTATCGCAACTCTTTTCGAATGCCACCAACCTCTTTCTTTACAAGTTTACGAAAACTTTGTAGGGTGCCATGGAAAACATTGTCCAGATCTTCCAAGGTAGGAGTTGTATTGGAATGATCCACATTTCTCCTTTCATTAACCTGTTCAATCATTGATGTTTCGGAGGAAAGTGATGTACTGGATGACTCGTCTCCTCCTAGTAATGCTACACTACATTGCTGAGAAATGTTTTGCTCTATGGTACTGTGATCTTCAGAATTTTCAGAGTGGTGGTCTGATGCATCTTCTCTGGCGGTCAACACTTTGTCGTCAGCCTCCCAATCTTGAGTAAATTCCCGTACTATCAATGAATAAAGTGTAAGGTTCAGAATTTAAAATTTGATAACAAAAAAAAACATACATAGCAGAAGACTAAATATGATATTATATTACAACATTTAAAGTAACAATTTTGGAAATATACCAGCTGATACCTTCAGGCGTCTTTGACATTGAAATAGAAGATTCATCTTTCATCGAGTCATAAACTTGTGGCAACATATTTTCTATAGTCCCTAAAAGAGACATAAGATGCATTATTTATTCTGAAACAATGATTTTTAATAGCATTGTTTGCAATTATTTATATAGCGCCATTACTACATTACCTAGAAATCGAGGCAACATATATATTGCGCGCGCTGGAATATTGGCTATTATAGCCACTTTAAAAGCTCTGAGGTCATAATTTAGAGTAAGAAGAGGGCCCTATATGTGCAGGGTTTATTTTGATTTATGTGATATATCAAGTAGCTGGGGCTACCTCTAACATTGCAAAAGAATACAAATTGGATTGATTGCCTTAAGAAGAAAAAGAACCTAGTTTCTAGTATTTCAGTCTGTGTTAGAGAATTTTGATTGAAATGTTCTATGGTTCAGGGAATGATGTTAATCATTATATATTCTCAGTAAATTGCCAGTCCACAAGATTAAAATAAAACATAATAATTTGCTAAAAAAATATGATAGATAATAAATTATAGTGTATTATTTATAACAAAGGTATTTCGTATTGGAAGAGACAATTCAAATTTAAGCTTATGTGCTATTAATTATGGGTAATTTGAAACATTTTAAAAAATGAGTCCATTTTTTTTAATTCAATTTAACCATTGATGAGATAAAAATAACATAATTAAATAGAGATAGAAAATACCGTTTTGTGTCAGATCAAACGTAACAGTCCTGTTAAAAGCCGATTCTGTCTTCAGAGCTGAAAAGAGACGAGATAAATGCTTTCATATAATTAACATCATGAATATATAATGATTTGGTTCTAAAAATCCTTTCAAACTAATGCTCTAGTCTAAAATATGTGGGAATAAGAGATCAATCTGGTCTTGAAATCTTGGTGCGGTTTGCAATAAATTCCTCTATGTCTTTCATTCCTGGGGGGAATTTAATTAGCTGCGAAGTGTCTCGCGACCATTCTGGATACACCTCGCGGCGAATATTTTTACAGAAATATCCGCTCATTTTTTTTTGGAGCACTGTCTGATATCTTTCTATATTACATTGTGATATTGGCACCGGAGTTCAGTGCTTAAGGGAGAGTACCCATTATGTTTGATGCACTTTTAAGCAAAAAATCAAAATGGAACATCATCTGACCTGGAGCACACATGATGTTTATATTATCAAATGTCCCTGCGCCCTGTTTCAGAGTACAAGTAACAGACAGTTATAACATCCAGACTGATACTTTCAGGACCAATCATGAAGATAGAGCCATAGTTATTTAGTAAGATCAATCAATCTACAGCAATTGCAGGTTTAAACCCAAGAATCCGCAATTTGGGAATAGCCCTTAGTCTTGTAGCCGATGGTAATTATTTATAGTGACACAGTCGTCTCCCATGTTCATACAGAAACATATAGGAATCTCATTTATATAAAGAATTCCCCTGGTAAAAGGTATCTGCCATTTTCAAAAACATTGAGGGCAATTTTCGCACTTAAATAAACATACAGGAACTATAACTTACGACAATTCAGTATTATTGTGTTTTAGTATTGAACTTTAATACCCTAGACTTCAGTAAGACCAATCAATATATCCTGAGTCCACCCATGTGTGGCCCTCATACTTTATTACAAAATATAATATTGATGATTTGTGTGGAACTTGCGGTGCGTTCACTATGATGATGATTCACTGTGCAAACCTTTCTGTGTTATTTTATGCTTTTTGACATATATATGTACTAACATTTGGGAATCTGTTAGAATTGAATTTGGATGGAGGCAGTATTTATTTGTATGCACTTGGATTTGATACTGTGATTGGTTAATGGAGGTGAACCATAGTATAAAAGGTCACCTGGAGTCAGTATGAGAGACACCTTGAGAAAGATCCTAGAGGAAGATTGAAATGCGTTTGTAACCCTGCTGTGTGGAGGACATTGAGATGTACTTGTTCAAAGGCCTGTGTGGCTTTTCTATATGCTATATCTCCTGCATCATCTGGTAGGGGCATCTACTGTTTTTTATTATTTTAATAAATTGTTTTAAGTAATGCACCTAGATCGAATTCTTCTCTTTTGAGTGCAAACGATCCGGAAAAGGATATAAGAGAAGTCCATTGGTGTGAAAATTCGTTTTTGAAAAGATGTTGATTATGCCTCTATTATCTATCATTATTAGTTTGATGTAAGCATATTACCATAAGGGGGGTGTTGGAACCTATGGTGATCTACCTCATCTATAGTTACACTTATAAGGATTGGGGTGGTCCCTCTTTTTTTTTCTCACGTGGTGAGGTATTGTGCTTTGGGCCCTTATATAACCCTGTTTGGACATATTTCACTATTGTTATATTTCTCTCTTTTCCAATTTGTATGCCTATCTGATGAGGATGAAAAGGTAAAAAGAAGAAAACAGGAACCAGAAGTCAGAGACACTTACTCATTCGTTTTTATATATGGACTTTTGAGGTGTAATTGGGACTATATATATATATGACTCATATCTAGCACCTATTGTTTCATCTTGCTTGTATTGTCGGTATATAGGAGGGTAGTTTGTCCTTTTTGAAGGAATCTGAGCTGCTGTGATATTACTGGAGCGCTCTGGAGAATAATATATATATATATATATATATATATATATATTACACACACACACATATACTTATTTTAGTTAACCCGTGCAAAGACAATATAATATTATATAAGAATATAAATATAAAATATAGGCCTCCTCAGGGAAAGAGCGTTACTTCCCGACGCAAGCGCCCTTTTTTAACGTGGTTTTGTCCACATGTCACCACCTCATCATTTTTCTCCATCACCTCATCCTTCATCTTTATCGTCACATCTATCCAGATGTCTATCCAGACACAGGGATCTCTCTCAGCGGTCTTGAGTATCACACTTCTCTCGCTCTGTCACCCCCGGCAACCACCAACCACTCCCCACTGTCACCCCTGGCAACCACCAACCACTCCCAACTGTCACTTCTCCTTCAAGAAATATATATATATTTTTTTTAAATCTTTATAAACACTTTTAACAATTAACAAATTAAATTAACAAATTAAAAACATCTTAGTATACCAAATTTCAGCCCTTTCTGATTTTTTTTCTCCACACACACTAAGAATTTAGTAGGTCAGTGTATAACTCCGCCCAGCAGGTGGCGCTGCAGCTTGGGTTTTTTTTTTTTTTCACACACAGACTAACACACGCCACTAGGCTTTTATATTATAGATATACACATTTACATCACATAAAATAGATATGATACCTGTACGTTGCAAAGACTGTTGCCCTTGCTCTGTAGCCATTGTTTCTGAACGTGACAGTTCATCACCTCGCCTTGGAGACTCTTCTGTACGTGAACTTAAATCTGCGTTCTGGTCAGTCCGTTCCATGGTTCTCTCTGATGTACCTTAACAGGCATAAATTATAATTTAAAAATAGCACCTTGACATATTAAGACAGAATATGGCTATGAACAGTTCAAATTAGTCAACAATTCCTCTGTATCATCATTATTGAGAATGATGGCAGAAAATTATGAAAGTAGAACATTTATGAGCTTTAGAAAAAGGAATTCATTAATAAATACCTGTTAAACAATGTCTGTCTTTTCTTTTCCTTTTTCCACCTGATACTGATGTGCCTAGTGAAAAAAAAGAAGTTAAACCAAAAAGTTCATAGTCGAGAGACAAAATTTCAACAAGTGACGCCCATCGTATGCTGATGAATTAAGTTTAAAATAAATATTAATTTGTGGCAAAAAATGTATTATGCTCTTCAAACCCATGTTTGGCTCACTGAAAAAATATCCCCAATAATAACATTTAAAGATTATGAGAACAACATTTATTTTGCTGTCAAACTGTCTTCATCCAATGCCCATAAATAATCAGTTGACAAAACATATACATAGTGAATACCACTTATGTATTAGATAATAAATACTTGATCATGCAGTGGCCCATGAAGTTCAGGGGGTATATTTACTAAACTGTGGGTTTGAAAAAGCGGAGATGTTGCCTATAGCATTCAATCAGAATCTAGATGTCATTTGTAGAATGTACTATATAAATGATAACTAGAATCGGATTGGTTGCTGGATGCTATAGGCAACATCTCCACTTTTTAAAACCCAGTTTAGTAAATATACCCCCAATAGTCTTGGTTTTATGTAAATTTTATTATTAAAAGCATCCAAAAATAAGATTTTATACTGACAGTAAAAAACATTTCTCCGAATCCATTTGGGGAACACTGTGCCACAATGGGGTATAGAGAGCACTGTGCTATGGTTTACTCTTTCCTCTCTATGCCCCCTCTACTGGAAGTAATCAGTTTTTAACTAAAAAAAAACCATAAGATAAAACTAAACTCACCACGCAAACAAGAACAATACCGGAAAACAGAGCGAAGAAGAGCTGGGAATACGGTGTCCCCCAAATGGATTCAGAAAAATGTATTTTATGGCAAGTACAAAAATCCTCTTTTCTTAATTATCCAATTTGGAGGACAATGCTTCACCATGTGGAGGTTACAAAGCTGCCCCCAGGGGAGGGTGCATTCAGACACAGTTGTGCGCAACACTTTGTGGCCAAAGCCGACGTAATTTGTAAACTTGACATATTTGTAAATAAAGACATTGACCCAGTAGAATATGGTAAAGGACAACAGGGATATCAATATCCTGGTTCAGAATACACCACCATAGGCAGCAAAGAAGGCTTGGTTAGCAGACCAGCACTATCATTGTGTAATACAAGATATGGAGACAGGACAGCCAATTCAGACAACCATCTTGCTGAAGCAATGACCAGTAAAAAAGAAATCTTCCAGGTAAGGAACTTAAGATCAACAGATTCAAGAGGCTCAAACGGTCCTTTTGGCGCAATAGCAGTTACCAAGTTGAGGTGCCACAGAACTACCGGTGGAATATAAGGTGGTTGCACATGAAGAATCCCCTGAAAAGTCTGGACCTCAGGAATAGTGGCCAGCTTCCTCTGGAAGAAGATAAACAAGCCGACACATAAGCTTTAAGGGACGCCAATTGCAAACCACAGTCTAGGCCATTTTGCAAGAAGGACAAAAGGTCTGCCAATTTAAAGGAAGAAGTGTGAACCCTTTTTCTTTTACACCAGCCCATGTAGGTTTGCATTCCCTGTGGTAGTTTTTGGAAGAGGTCAGTTTCCCAGCCTTTATGATGGTCTGAATGACCTTCTCAGATAGCTCTTTATTTCCAAGAATCATTGTCTCAAAAGCCATGCTGTTAAAGCCAGCCTATTCAGAAGATCTTCTCTGAGAGGTAGCCTACACACTTAGAACATCGGCGTAAGCGAGCAACTGCACCGCTTTGGAGCAAAATACCATTCTTCCCATTAGCTTTTGCAATGGATGGTAAAACGACTCTCTAACACATGGAGGTAAAATCATTAAGCTGCGTGTTTGAAAAATTGGAGATGTTGTCTATCATCAGATTCTAGCTGTCATTTTGTAGAATGTACTAAATAAATTATAACTAGAATCTGATTGGTTGCTATAGGCAACATCTCCACTTTGGGTGGAGGCCCAAACAGGTCCAATACGTAATCTCTTTTAATGATGCCTCTAACCCATAAGTCAGAAGATAAACTAATCCACTCGCCTCGAAAGAGCGAGATACTGGTCCCACCTGGGCAGAGAGAGAGCCTATCATGCAGACTTTTGTTCAGCAGGCCTGGAATTGGATGTCTGCCCATCCAAGCCAAAATAGTTGTGGACTTTGCGAGATGGGCAATGGGAGAATCTACATTTGGTGGAATCTCCCATTCTATGTGTCTGCTTCTGAGAAGGGGTAGTTGAACCGGAACCTTCATGGAACCTTAAACAGCCTATCTGGTTTCTGCTAAGCCTCACCAAAGATTTTGGTCATAGGTGGGGAGGAAGTAAAAAACACTGTCTAGCTTCTTCTTCCTTTTATGTAAGAAAATTCAGGAACCACCGATTTCTCAACATTTTGAATATCAAGGGTCTGTCTGACCGCTAAAACCAAATTCTCAGTCCCCTTGTGTGCTAGAGGAGTTATCTTACACTTCTGTCAGGTCCTCATAGTCTGAAGTCACTCTGGATCTCGCCTTACTCCTGAGAGGAGAATTCCGATTTAGAATGCCCTAAGAAATAGACTTGGGGTTGCAGATCTCAAAATGTATCTAAAGTAATCTAGGTACTCACTGTGAATTTAACAACAACATCACAGAGAATAAACAAAGTGCTAAAGAAGCTCAATACCAGAAGCAAGAGAGAATACAGTGACCCAAGAAAGTGGCTAAATAGAGTCAGTACTAAAAAGCATGACAGCGTACCATGCTAAGACAAAATAGGTGAACAAAATAGCTAAATAAGTCAGTACTCAAGCACATAAACAGGAGAGTGTCCAGTGACAGGAGAGCAAACATTCAACCACACTGTATTAAAAATGAAAAATATTTCCCACATTCGGATCCTCACTCTACAAGCCTAGCACAACAGAGGTGAGCACTCTGAGTGGAATGGCAGGCAAAGAGGCAGGTGTTACTAGTGGGGGAAAGCACCTTAACCAGGGCCCCAATCCAACTATTGTGCTGTCTCAAGTGACAGGTCCCTTTACCAGTTGTTGTCCCTAGTGGTGGGCTTCAACTGCAGTGCCCACCTGACTCATTCCACTTGCCACTTGAGGTCGCTCTTTGCTGATTGCAGCTCTCATGCATCACAGCCGGGGACGGACTGCCTGAAGCCCATTACAGCCATGAGAACATGGCAGAGAGTGGGGGTGGGTAGTCTCGTGGATACCGGCGCGTGGGCTGGTGGCTGCACTACAATTGTTCTGAAGCCACTGGGTTCCTGGTGACTGTATCATCCAGGTGATCCCTCCAGGAGCCCTCTATAAAGAGCTGTGTTCTTGTAGGGCACACCGCTATTAAAAATAAGAAAATAGAAATCACAAAAGGGCTTATGGGAGCTTTACCATAGGTTTGAACCTTTCCGCCCGCTGTTCTTTGAATACTTCCAGGTTCGACACTTCGTCATGTCCTTGCCCTCCCCTGATGCTCTCCGGACCCTTACCTCTTTTGAGCATATGTGTCTACACTCACCACTCACCAAAGGGATGATCTCTGAGATCTATAATTGGCTTATAGAATATACTTTTAACACGCCAGGCCGGCATAAGCGGGAATGGGAGAATGACCTGGGACCTCCCCCAGATGACTCTTGCTGGGAGGAGATCAGGGAGGCGATTGCCAAGAGCTCGATTTCTACATTAATTAAGGAAACGGCCTACAAATTATACTATACGTGGTACTATACCCCTGACAAGCTGTCCAAAATGTTTCCCATGGCCACTCCGGGCTGCTGGCGGGGGTGTGGCCAGAGGGGCACGATGCTACATATATGGTGGACCTGTCCTCGTATAGTTCCTTTTTGGAACATGGTCCTTACACTTATAAACTCTGTGTCAAAACAACAGATAAATAAGGACCCCTGGTCATTCCTTCTATCCCGCCCTATACCTGATGAGAGCGTGCCTTCTAACAAGCTTATCTCCCATATACTGACAGCTGCTAAATCCCTAATAGCAAAGCATTGGAAAGACCCCAATGCACCATCCATGCAGGAACTACGGTCTTACATTTGGCATGTCGCAAGCATGGAGAGGATAACGTACTATCTGCACGATAAATCACACAATTTCGACAGGGTGTGGGCCCCGTGGTATTTGCTAGAAAGCCGTAGTTGCCTTTTCAGTACGGCTCCCCCTCCTGTAGGTGGAATATAGTTCTTGGGCCGCTTCTGGATCCTCCGGGCTGGGCACGGCGCGCTGTTGGTGAGTAACACCTGTCTGCTATTTAATTGTTTGGTTTAGTTCCTCCTAGTCATGTTCCATGTATACTTATTAGCAATATTGTCAATAGAATGTGTGCCTTTCTACCTCCCTCCCTCCCCTTCTCCCTCCATTTCCCCCCCTACCCCATTAATATAATGTATAAAACATGGAGGAGACACCTTGTATAATCATATTCTTGCGTTCAATATGTTTGTATTTCTCCAGTTGTTTCCTCTTCAAAGAGTTTTAAAAAAAGGGCTTATGGCCACTAAATAACTTTCAGTGTAGGGGGCATAGAGGTATTTTTTTATTAGATAGTGACCCACTCCTAGCACAGGGCTCTCTATGCCCATGGTGAAGCACAGTCCCATAAATGAGATGATTGCTCGTGTGGATCCATTCTTGTTGACATAACCTCTTTCACTATATAAATAGAGAAAATAACTTTGACCTTACAAACACAATAAACAAATGAGCAAGAAAATATGAATTAATAGGTTTGACAGTAGTAGGCACTAAGAGACGTTCATCATTTTTGCAAAACTTATTGGTTTAAAATGAAAGCGATCAAATTTCATAAGCTGTAGTGGTAGCCCATTTCTTTTAATCCTTCTGGGGGACACTGCAATCATGGGGATATAGAGCCAACACTGGAGCTAGGCACTTAGGAGTTAACTAGTCAAAGGAAAGGCTCCTCCCCTCTATATCCCCCAACCAAAAGATATTCCAGTTTATAACTTATAAAGCCCAAAGTTTAGGGCAAATAAGTAACAAGAGAAACACACTATTACTGTAAAGGGAGGAATTGCAGTGTCCCCATTTGGAATCAGAGAAATGGATTTAGCTTCCAAGGCTACATGCAGCACCACCCTAGAAGATATTACCAATCTGGTAGAGTGAGCAGATATATTTTCTGTCACTGTTTACCTGAACTGATGTAAAGCCTGATGGATAACTGCTTTGATCCATTTGGCAAATGTTTGTAAAGGACTAAAAGAGAATCCATTTTCCATAAAGATTAAGTCCTGTCCACGTAGATCCTTACCGATCTGACCACATCACACAAGAGACCCAGATCCCAGGCATCTAAGGATCATGGCTGTCATAAAGAAGCGATGATGATCTCCTGGATAAGGTGGAAACACCACCTTAGGCTGGAATGATAGATTAGTGCATAACTCCATATCACTATAAAAAAGTCAGGAAAGAAAACTAACAAGAAAGAGCCCCCAACTCTGAGACTGTTTTCTATTAAAGAAATTTGAACTCAACCAACTGCAATGACTTAAAAGGAGGAAACCGTAAAGCCAATAGGACCAAGTTGAGGTCCCACTGAACAAAAGGACAAAGAGAGCCTGACCATCAAATGGTAAGGATTCCAGTATCCTATAGGACTCTACATCTTGATACCAAGAACTGAGTCAAAGAACCCTCCTAGCAGTAACTGCCGATGTGGAAATCTTAGAATCCACAAGGGCCACAACCAGAGCTGCCTCACTTAGGTATTCAGATGCTTTCCTAATGTGATTCATTAAGGGCAGTAAATCAGAAGTTGGAGTGCTTTACTAAAGACCCTTGATCACCTGTTCAGACCACTTCTCAATAGCCTTGCTAACCCATGCTAAAGCCAAGGTTGGTCTCAGGCCTGCAACTACTGCAACATAGGTGGATTTGCCTTCACACTTGCGGTCCGTACTGTCCTTAAGTGAAGCAGCCCTCGGAACAGTGGTAGATTTGGAAAGACGAGCCACCAGCATGTCAATCTTATATGGAATTTTGCTCTTCGCTGTATCCTCAAATGGAAAGGGAAATGGGCGGGAACCTCCACGGAAACTGTAATTTCTGATCAGGACTAGCCCTCAGTTCCCACAACATCTTGGGCAAACATCTTTTTTTAAAGTTGGAACCACCATGACCAAGTCGTCTGCTAAATGGCCCTTCTTCAAAGCTGGTGGAGTCATCATAATCAGAGTCCTCAGCAAAATCTCAGGGAAGGGTTGGAGTGTTTGTGCTGCTCGAGTAGAGAAAAACCTAAAATCATTCCAAAGAGATAAAACCTGCGGTAGACCAAAGAATCAGATAAAAGGAGTGGAAGAACTGAGACAGCTGTTGCCTGCAAACAGTGTTCACCTCTAAGATATATTTTTATGAAAAATGTACATTTTATGTGCATGTACAATGTCATACAAGGAAATTTATTACAAACCCAGTCGGGTAATTTTAATAATATTTTAGCAAACATTATTTTACCCAATCACATGCAAACGATAGGCCAATTTACCAGATGGTTTGTTCAGTTGAGCCTGTTCAAGATCCGTTCTTGACGGTTCAACATCTTTAACTATTGGAAAATAAGAAATATGAATTTGAATTTATTTGAAGAATAAACCACAAACAGATTTCACAATAATTAAGGTGTTCTGTTTAATGTGATCATAGATATAAAAAAGAAGTGAATTGAAAGTAGCCAACCAATTTTTCAGGTTTGTCCTGTCATTCAAAATTTTATGCTGACAAAGTAAGAAACAGCTGGCAATATAATATTTTTATTGATACAGTATAAGTTGTGGGAGAGTTTTACGTCAGTAAGAGATTTAATTGGATTTCTCTACCTTTGTTAAATTGCTTTTTCTGAGTGCAATGGGGGACATTGGATACGCTGGTGTAATGAGTACAGTGAAAGGAGCTTTGGGCTCTTTAAAACTTGCCTCCAAAAAACTCAAGTTCCTCCCCTTCTATAAGTTGGAAGCCCATCAGAAACTTAAGTATTTTCCTAACAAAGCCCCAAGGACAGAACCAGTACAGACCAAGAGGGAGAGGAGAAAACAATAAAGCAACCAGAATGAGAACTTTAACAAGGAGAGTACAAGACATGAACAAAGTGTAAAGGGTGACCGTCCAGTGTCCCCCGTTGGACTCAAAGAAAAGGATTTAATGCAAGTACAGGATTCCCATTTTCCCATTTTCTCTATCATCCATGGCAGATATGGATATGCTCGGGTCGTCCCAAAGATGCTCACCCCTAAGGGAGGGTACCATGAATCTAAGACCACCATCTTTGGATGCCCAAATGTTGTATCAGTAGAGTTTAGGAAAAAGTATAGCTAAGACCAGATGACCACCTGACATAGCTGCATAGCCAAAGCCCCAAGTCGTGTCCAAGGTACCTCTGGTGCAGAAAGTAACCTGGCCTAGAAGGTCTGGTGTTGAAGGCAGCAGCCATTCTAAAATTGTCGATGTACCACAAACTTCTCTGCCAGTCTGGTTCCACCAGTCACACTTCAGCGCCCTCTCATACCTTCTAGAATACCCATGGAAGCATTGCTACTGGAGGAAATAGGTAAATCAGAAAGAAATCTCAGGGTACCGACAAGGCATCTCTCAACAACGCCTGTGAATCCCCTGACCCAGAGCAAATGCTCCACCCTGTTGTTTAACCAGGATACTATCATCCAAAGGAGAAGGGCATTGCTATGAAAAACTAGCCCAGATCTCCAACCCTGGTGTAAACAACTGCCATGATGGCCAGAACATTCACTCATCTCAAGATCATGCAAGTCTCGATGCCTTCCTGATGATTGAGGTATACCACCAGCTAAATCGCCCTTCCTCCCATGAACGAGCATGCACAGACCAGGGCATTGAAATAATGTTCTGAGTCTCATGGAGTCCAAATACCATGAATGCGGCACTGAAAGGTGATAGCCCCCCACCAGTCTGGCATCCATAGTCATCAGTGCCTATTTACAAAAGGGAAGAAGCACCTCCACCAGAGTGAACAAATCTGCTCAGGGTTTCACAGATTGCAGCCCCTCCAACCAATTGCTCAGACAGGTTAACTGAAACCCAAGCCAAAGCTCTGTTGGGTCTTAAGCCTCTACCTTCCTATCAGTACTATCCGTAAAGGTAGCAAACCGCAATGGTGGTTGACTTAAAGGGGCATGGGAACATCTACCAAACGTCGGAAAATCCCATCTCACTGAATCTACGATAGAGAGGGAATAAAAAAAGGACTGAAACTTGCAGTATAGATGGGAAGGAGCATGAGGTTTTTGGGAGTCATATTTAAAAATGCCCAAGCTGCTGTTACCCAAGTCTTAGCCCGGCGTATCCAATGCACCCCATGATTGAAAGAGAAATTCTAATGATTATTTATGAAGTAAAATGCTCTTAGAGGCAGAAGATGACATGTAAATTGTTACAAATTGAACTGTTTGAAACTAATATTTATTAAAATTGTAATGCCGCTTTAATTTTAACAAAAATATATTATTTTTTTCAATTTATTATGGCCCAGCACATATAATCAATGTATCTACTCACCAAAAGATTTGCTTGATAAAGTCACGTGGGGAGCCTTAATAGTTGGCCTGACATCTTTACCTAAGGGCGGACATAAAATAACAATAATTTGACAAAATATATTCATACGTTTTAATATTAATTATTGATGTTGGGTTAAAATCTTAGGTTATGGTAGGAGATTATTGTAAGAACAGATGTTTCTAGGATTTCGGAGTCATTCTTTTGGGTGCAGCCTGTATTCTAGCAGATTTGGCATAAATAAAATGAGTCAGTAATTAAAGTTAAGTAAGTAACACTAACCACATATAAGAGATACTTAGAATCATGTATGCTGACAAATTTACTTGAGTATGATTCTGTCATTCAAAATTGGACATGTGCGAATCTATTACACTCATACTAGTTTATGTTATGTTACTTGATTCTCGTACAGATACACATTTTAAATGAATGTTTTCGGCTGACTATGGCCAATCTAGTTCAACCTACTTACCGGACGATGCTGTTGTTTGAGGCCGGTGTGGATGCTTTTTTACTGAAACGTCTTTCCCTGTGTGAACAGAGTGTATAAGAACCTTTTGTAGAGTCAGAGAAAGTAAAACGATGAGGCGATAAAAATGATCACTTAACGTTCACATAAGTAGGTAATAATACTTAATGTTAGAAGATGTTTTTGGCAATGGGAAATCACTTTGATGGGTGTGCCATATCTTTCATCAGATCAGACTGAGGTGGATCACTGCGTTACAAATGGTACAAAGGGGGTATGGGCTTTGACAATTTAAGTTTTATACTTTTAGACTCATATCAATAATAAAAAAGGTTACAAAGATACGACCTTGGTTGACAAGTTATTAAGGAATATAACATGCAATTAATATACAAACTTGCCAGGTGGTTTTGTTGGTTGATGATGGTGGGGATCCTTTAATGTTGAGCTGACGTCTTTCCCTATGCAAAAAAAAATGATGTAAGATTTTTGTTTTATAATTTTTTATTGTGGTTGACAGTGGGTGATGATAGACAATTCAAGTACAATTTTTTTTAATTATAATTCTATGCCTGTTTAACGAGGGTGCTCTATCTTGTATACATTGGGAATAGATTAAAACAACTTTTTATTCTTACACTAGTAAAACTTAGTACGCAAATTTACAAATTATTGTAGCGGTACACAAGCATTCGATATACAAACTTACCGGTTGATTTTTTTGGTTGAGGCCAATGGGGCTCATTTCTTGAAGTCCCGCTTTCTTTCCCTATAAGGAAACATAAAATAAGAAAAGCTTTTACATAGTGACTTATAACTATATAAGTTTACAAAATTAAACGCATTTCACAGATATGGATGAAGATCCAAATGGATTCCGATAAATAGATCTTATGGAAAGAACAAAGAAAATATTTTCTCATTCATCCTATTTGGAGTACACTGCTTAACCTTGGGGAAATTTCAAAGATGCCCCTAGGGAAGGGTACACTCGTACACTGCTGCGCGCATATGTTTTAGACCAAAGTTGGCGTCTTTGGAAACAAAGACATTAAACCTGTAGAATTTGGTTTGGACAGAGAACCAGGTTGCTCCCAACTGTTCAAACTGAGGCTACATGCCAAGTTGCCCAGGAGGCGCTCACTGATAAAGCTGTATTGTTATCTGGAACTGGAGTTCCTTCTAAGACATAAGCCTGTCGAACAGTAACTTTAAACCATCTTACAACTGTTGTTGCTGGCCATTCTCTCTTGTGCATGCCATGAAGAAGAAGGAGGCTGTTTGTTCTGCGCAAGAATGACAATCTGTCTGTATAAATCCTCAAGTCTAACCACAGCCAACAGGTGGAGAGATTTGTCATTTCTGGATGCGGGATTATGTCCTAACACAGGGATAACGATATCTTGGTTCAGATGAAATTCCGATACCTTCTTGGGCTACAAAGACGGCATTAGTGTGCATAACAGTCCTGGCTTTGTGAAAGACATGATACGGTGACCTGCAAGACAGGGAAGACAATTTTTACACACTTCTCGCTGAACCTATGGCTAGTAATAAGGACACCTTCCAGGTCAGGAATTTAAGATCATGAGATTCAAGAGGCTCAAATGGAAGCTGCTGTAACACAGAAATGACCAGGTTTAGGTCCCAATATTCCAAACCCAGAACTGCACTGCCCAGGACAATATCCGGGAGCCTCTTTCATCACTATGGCACTCCTGGTGTTGCCCTGCCGATTCATATACAACATTTTCTGAACGGACTGGATTGCCCTGAAGGAGCGACTGAGCCCTATGTAGAGATAGCAGCATGGCTCGGAGCTTAAAGATATTTTTTGGGACAGAAGCTACCCAAGCCAACCACAGAAACTAGAGGCGACACTGAAGGACAACCACTCCCCATCCCAAAAGACTGGCATTTGTGGTGACTATTATCCAGGACCACGGGGCAAAGGACCCGCCCACCGTCGAGTGAACCTCCACTAACCACCAATGGAGAGAGAGATGCATCTTGGAAGACATCCAGAGTAACAGAGGCCAGCGGGATACTGAGCATTTGAACAAGAGATCCCACTGAAATGTACGAGAATGGAACCGACTGTACTGGAGTGTTTTGAAAGTGAAGACCATCTTCCTCATCATCTACATACATAGGGGATGGAAGGACGACTCGCTCCCAAGACCCTACTCACTTCGGCCTTAATAAGGTGCACCTTTCTGGAGTCTAATATAAGTCCAAGGAACACCATCTGCTGACAGGGGACCAACTGGCACTTTTGAAATTTAAGGATCCAGTTGTGCTGTTCCAGCACTGTTATGGTCGGCAAAAGATGAGTCCGTCTTTATGAGCAAAACATCCAGATAGGGGATGATGCATATCCCAAGGAACATAACCACATGGGCATGACCGCCAAGATCTTATAAAAGACCCTTGTGTCTGTGGAAAGGCAGAACGGAAGCGCCCTGAATTGAAAATGGGAGTACCCACTGCAAATCTGAGCAGTAACTGATGTCTTTCCCACATAGGCACATGGAGCTAAGCATTGTAGACGACCATGGAGGCCAGGAACTCGTTAGGTTCCAACACGTTGATCAATGAGGCCAGGAACTCGTTAGGTTCCTACCCGTAGATCAATGACCTCAAGGACTCTATGTGAAAGCTGTCAACCTGGCAGAAAGAAACAAAGCGATCGTCTGGAGCATAGCCAACCGTTTCACTTTGACCCGCGGAAGCGTGGTAGAGAAGAAATAGTGAGGGGGCCGACCTTGAAGGTCTATCATGTAACCCCATTGCATAATCCCTGTGGTGCATTGCCCTGGAGAGGAAGCCACCCATTGTTCCTGGAACAACAGAGGTTTGGAGGAACTCCGTCAGGGTGCAGGTTTGTCAGGGTTTTTAGGTCCTGGAAGCCTTTTGGAACCGGAGGACCTGCCACAGAGTCAGTGACCTCTGGACGCAAGGACCTTCTTTTGGAACACTGCCCACAAGTAATAAAGCAACCTTGAAAGGGCCAATGAAGGTATCCAAAGCGATGTCCTCGTGGTTTATGAGCATTAACAGGGAGGAAGGTGCACTAACCTCCCGTAACTTGACATATCATGTTATCCAGGTCCGGACCAAAAAAGAACACAGGCCGCATAAGGAAGAGATTCGACGGACCTCTTTGATTCAGCATCAGTATCCCAAGAAAGCAACCAGAGAATCCTGTTTGCAATGGCAAATGTTGAGACGAGGGAAGAAACGGAGGCTGCATTCTGAGATGCCACATAGTGGTACCCTGAGGCTTCCTTCAGATGCAGTGACAGTGGAATCAAGTCAGAATCCCAAAGACTGTATGAAAGCTACTCTGACCAGGTCTCCAGCGCTCTAGAAACCTAAGCGGAATGTAGCATGGGCCTAATCGAAGTGCCTGCTGCCATGTAAATGGACTTCAAAAAGTTCTCCACCTTATGGTCGGTGCCATCCTTAAGTGCAGTCAAGCCTGGAACAGGGAGAATGGTATGTCGAGCCAAATGTGCTACTGGTGTGTTCCCACCGGTCAGGTATCATAAAAAATCTGTCTGACTGTTTCCATGCCAATTAAATCAATCAGTTCAGCAGAATGAGGAAAGCAGACTACTCGCATCTTCTGCGGTTTGAACAGACCAGGTTCAGATGTCTTATCATAGTCTAAATCCAATACATCTAAGTCCTCAAATACTACTCCTTCTTCCTCAGAAGTTCCTTTTGAGTCGGAGACTGTGAAGAAAGGATGAGTGGACCTATGCCGCTTACTGGAAGCTTGAGGTCTGCGGGATTCAAGAAACTTATTTATTTTTTCTAGGCAATATATCAAGGAAGTAAGCCATGAAGGTCCAATTACCCCTGGGAACCAAGAGGAGCTGGAGGGACAGGAGGACTCACCCCAACATTCTCCAAAGTCAGCGGAATGACATCCACCGTAGAAGGGGCCACTGGAACATTCGGAGCTGGAGTGATAATCGCAGCCAGTTTTGGAATCTCTACAGAATGAACAAGTTTTAAAAAATCTAAAGTGTTAGTAGTTTATTTTGCTTACAAGACTTCTGGATTTACAAGGTCTCCAGTAACTCCAGAGATTAAAACACTAATGCCAAACCCTAAACCGATTTTTTCAAGGCTGCGGACCCATGGTGGTTCCGAAATAATGGTGGTCTGGTAACCATTGAGACAAACCTTCCTGAGAAGGGCATCTACTGCCGAAGTCCCTACAGGAATGTTAGCATAGGAAGCGCCACACACCATGTCAGCTCTGCGATGGACTGAGCTAGTGACTTTGCCCAGGCTGACTCCACCATTGTGGTTGCGCACCCTCACCCCCCCCCCCCCCCCACCCCCACCCCCCCCCCCAATGTCCTCAGCCTCAAAAGATGCACACTGAGGATCCAGTTATGAACATCTATTTGGTAACTAAGCCTGGCATTTGAAACCTGTTAAATACATAACAGATCTTTCCCCCAGCAGCCTTGAATCTGGAACAGACCCATATGGCTCATTGTAACAGTGAGACAACAGGGAGAATAGCAGTAGAGCACAATTCCTGAAGACAGACTGAATTTACAGACAGGTAGTGTAATATAGAAGATTATAGTCGCTCTCGATCCAAAGAATAAATACACACACTACTCAA